>NW_020447564.1:1082301-1358848 GCF_003343035.1 Apteryx rowi
CTGCGGACGAGCAGCCGGGCTGGGCAGGGCGCTGCGCGGCCGCGGATGCAAGCGGCACCCTCTGCGCTTCCCTATAAGGCCAAGAATGCCCCTTCTGAGCCCAATTTGTGCCGCTTCTGCCACTCCGCGCGCCCGAGAAGTTGGAGAATATCCCGAGGTTGAGGTTTCCTGCGTGTCAGCGCGTCTCTCTGACTGATGCGTCCAGCCGGCTCCCTTATTTGTGCGTTGTTATTTTGAAAAAGAGAGAAGGTCTGGGAGGATGGAGCTGTTGTTCTCTTTTTTCCTTTTCCCTTCCAGAAAAAGAAAATATAAGGAAATGAATAAAAGGACTTTCATCATATGGAATAATTATAAAAATAAGCTTACAAAATAATTGTAAAAATAAGCATTTATTTATGAAATCATTTTTCATCCTAACTGCCCTTGGCAAACCTTGCCACCTATTTAAATACCTGCATTAAATCTTTCAAATGCCTTTGTTATATTCCTAATCACTTGAAAATCTACAGCAAAATAGAGGAAGGACCAGTAAGAATTGTTGGATCTGTATCTCTTACTGTTTCCATTTATTTTACCCAGAGCTTCAGTCTGTTGTCTTGGGTGGTGCTACTCCTGATTTGCAGAATTGAGCATATCTTGCTGAGCATGAATTATATTGACTTCTCCAAGTTGTATGTATGTGTATTTGTGTGTTGGATTGCTGATTTTCTCCCTAAACACTGTACTTTGCACTCATAGGGCAGGGGGAGGCTTTTCTGCCATTATTGCTTACTTGATTTCTGTTAAATGATTATAAATTAGGTTTTAGGTATCATATATCAGAGGCCTCTTTCATGTGTAAAGGATGCATTGTTTGAATCTGCTCGAACTTCCAAAGTGCTTCTTAGTGCCGTCTTGTTTGCACACATTAATTCTCTCCCATTAGCTGGTTCCTAAATCGCGGTGACTGGAAGTTGTTTCAGCATATAACCGATGTCACTTCCCGCTGCTGGGGTGACGCTTGTTCACATCCTGGTTTTATGTTCGCAAGGTGCAAGCACCAGAGCAAGTGTTGGAGCAGGCTTACATAGTTTGGAGGAAAATTTTTCATTTTGAGATGATTCCGAGTTACTTTGTGATAGCAAATCTGTAAAGGGGGGTCTGGCCGCCCCATAGAACTTGTTCCAGGACACAGATGGGTAAATGCTGAATAGACCAACTCTGGCAAAGGTATTATTTAGTGCATTATTTTGAACTAAAAGTTTATTTGTTTAAATAAATGTGTTCACAGTTGCTTTTAAGGCAGCTATTGTTTCCACTGGAAAGTACAGCCCCTTTATTAATTCAACTTACCTGTAGTGTTAGTCATAAAATATGAGCTTGCCTTTCATTGCAACCTTTTGCATACTTCTTAGTAATAGTCCACAGGCTTAGCACAGGTTAAAAACAACAATGCCATGTCAAATACATAATAAGTATAATGTGATTATTACTGTTACACTGATAGACCTTTCCCAAAGAAAACATAGTTCTCTGAAAGGTCCAGTTCTGTTCTTACTTTCACCAGTGATAAGTCAGGAATATGAAATCTATGGTGTTATAGTAACCAGAAATTGGTAATAAAAATAGGAGGATAGTCAGGCCCCTACTATCTAATTTTCCCCTTCAGTTTATTTTCCTTTCAAGTCCTGAAAAGAAAACATTCCTTATAAAGTGTATCTAATAAAAAATAAATTATTTAAGGGAAGGATAAGATGTGCCATTTTTAACTAGAATTCTCGAGCTTAAAGGGAAAGAGTAATTCTCAACATTTTACCAAAAGACATGAATACAGTGTAAATACAAATTAATTTTGTGGCTTGCACAGTATGACTATGTCTCTAATGCTAGTTATGACTATTCTACAGTCAGTAATGTCAAAGCCCAAGGTACATAACTTACAATTAACCTGTAACACTCTCTCTCATATTATATGACTAAGGACAATATTGTAGCACATTTCACAAAATAGATTAGACATGTTATGCTAGTCCCTGTTCTCTTACTCTGGCAAAATTTCCTTTGTAGCTTAACTAAATTCTTCCTAAGCAGACRTATATGTAATGATAGTTTGGCTAATGCTATTACCTTCTGTTGCACAGCTAGAATGACATCAGAAGAGCTATCAGTCCTGTGGTCTGCAGGATCTGAACTAATAGACGTGATCTAGAATAACATTTCTGTCTGAGGTGCAGGACTCCAGAATACGACTATAATATACAGTTTACCTTTCCCTTCGAATGCATCAGACATTGGCAAAAGGATTTGAGGCCTAAAGGCTCATCAGCTGAGAAATGGCGACTTTTGTTATCCAAATAAACTGATGTATACACATCCTTCTTGAATTCCCCAGCTGTTTGAAATCTTAACTATGGATAATATTTATTTTTAAAATTTCCCATTAGCCATAGAAAGTTTTTTGTTAACAGATTGTTATTTTCCTGATGTTTTGTTATCTCGCTTTGCGTATTCTGATGCTTCTGTAATGTTATTTCCTGATGTTTTAGAAGTTCCAAAATAGCTCTTCTTTTTTGTTCTTTAATATGCCCTTAAACATTAATTTGCTTTTTCCTGAGTTAAGGGATTTCCCTTCATTCTGGTGTTGCCTCCACTAACAATTTTCTTTCTAACTGCCTCCTCTTTTCTGTATCAATTGTGGTAGGAATGACAGCACCTTAAATTAAGGTATTCAGTGGAGGCTGGCACTCTAGCCTTCATTTAAATATAGAGAGAACCTGTTAGTCTGCAGGAAGCTTAAAATACAGCCAAATTTCAGTGAAGAAGAATTTTCCCACCAAGCTGAAATAGATTTATTAACTTTAAGTCTGGTGGAAGGCCCGGGAAACCATTCTGACATACTATTTAAAATCCAACTAATTTTTAAAATTGATGTTTGATCAAGTCATGTTTCTGTACTAAACTGCCACTTGATGAGTTGAAGTAATCAATTTGAGGTAAATTGAGTAAATTCTATTCTCAGTTACACTGAGGTAAATCTGTAATAAATCCATTAACATTAGGATTTGGTTCCATGTTCCTTTTTTTTGAGCAAATCAGAAGAGAGCATATAATAGAAAATTCAATTGTAATCTTAACTGTTGCATATGTGTATGGGTAATTTTCAGTTTTTGATTTCCTTTTTGTTATAATTTGAAGTATTTGCAAGAAAATATTATAGGAAGATGTTTGTTAATAATTAATGGAAAAATGTTTCATAATCTGCTCTAAAGGTCAGATACTTGCATATTTTGTATCCATGCATTCATGTAAGTGTTTGGTTGTCTCTCACCCTTTTCATGTTTTTCTGAAGATTTCATCTTCCACCTTGGCTCCTGATGTATTTCTCAGCACAGAGGAATATTCTCTGCGGCTATCAGTTTCTTCCAACCATCTTTTGCATTTGTCCTGCAATTACTGAAATCCTGCAGGGATGCCAGCAACAGGCTGCTGTTGTTTTGAAAGTGCAAGACCCATCCCGCTGAATGGAAGATGCTTTGGGATATCTTTTTGTCCTTCTTCGTTTGTGACTGTGTAAATGTGATGTTCTTTGAGGGATGACAGCTCCAGTCTAGACAAAGACTGCTTTTCTTTTGTAATCACTCATGTTCAGAGCTGGGAAAGTCTGAATGTGCCTCCTTTATTCCCATGCTGTACTCCTCCTCCTCCTCCTCCTTCTCCTCCTCCTGCAGCTGTGAGGTGCCCAAATGCAGCTACGGTCCTACTGTGTAGCTGTGTAAGCAGCGAGGTCATTCAGGAAAGCTCAATACTTCCTATCCTTTGGGGATGCGGATCCCTGGCTACCTTGGCCTGTTGCTGCGAGGCAGGTTTTGGAAATTGCTGGAGGAAGGAGGGGCGTGAAGCTAGTGAGCCCACCTGGGGTTCGGCTCTATCTTTCATAGATCTGCAGGGCAAGAAATGCATTCCCCGTAAGAGTGATTCCTCAGGTTTCCTCCGTCTTCCTTGCTAGGTAAGGGAAATGATCCAGGTTTCTTCTGGTCACTGCTGCCTGCACTCTTTGAGCATACCCATCAACCACGTTGCAAAACAGGCTTTGAGGGTAGCAACCAGTGCGAGCCTTTCAAGGTTTGTAGGGCAAGTGCTACCTTTTTTCAGTCCAAACTGGTATAGCTGAAGAAATGGACAAGCTTTCAAGTATGTGGACCTTTTTCCAAGTCATATTTTTAAAACCTCATGGCTACCACGGCATTAAATCTTACTGCTGTGGAATAGCTATGCAGGGTTTGTGAAGCAGTAGTAGACAAGATTCTTTGCCTGGACTTCTGACAGGACGAACTTGAGTAGTTATAAAATAGTGTTGCATGCCAAACATGGAAGAGTTGGAGAAACATGCCAGTGAAGTAACAGGAGTGAGGGTGAATGAACTGGTCTTAAAAAACAAACGTGTTTGTACAAACCGGGATGTAACTTGGGTCCCTTGTGAAATAAAATCTGTGCATATGGAGGGTTCAGATTCCATAATGAAGAAAGTCATATTAGCTTTTACATAAAGATGGGGCTGGGCAAGCTAACTGAATTGACTTTCATTCTTAAGCTCAGACCTCTTCCAGCAAGAAAGCTTTTTTATGAACTGGAAATACTTTCAGGTCTCTATTCAGATACTTTAATGGTACTCAAGTGAATTTGGACCAAAGTCTTGTTCCATTTTTGCTAGTAAAATGAGAAATAACATCCCTGAAATCAATAGAACCTCATCAGTGGAAGTGAGAAGAACCTGATTTTTTGTGTTTATGAAAGTAATAAAACTTGTATGTTACAAAGTGAATTTGTTTTTATCATAGCTCTCTTACTGTTTTTCTGTGAGGTGCATTTCAGAAAGCTGTACCGAGATTCAGCTGTGGTACGCTCTCTTAATGTCAAAAGAAACAAACCCCACAAGGTGTCCGAGTGCAAGCGGTGCCTCTCCTTATTCAAACACAGGCTCGTAGCTGTGTAGCTCTGTATGAAGCCCAAGCTGATGGGTCTGAGAGACAGCTCCAGTCCCAGCATGCTCATGTGCATTTACTGTAAAGTCTGCCTGCCAGCTGGACTTGTTAGCGTGAGTGCAGTCCTGAATAAAAAGTCTGGAGCTGGCTTCCATGCTGCTCTCTGTGAGAGGTGATGCATGGGTCTCTGCACCGAACATGGATATGGCATTAAAGCGTGCTTGCCTAGTGACTAGAATTTGAGTAGATCCATTGAGAAATGTAGAAGTGCTGTAGACACACAGTTCTTCACCCCCAGCTAAGGTTTCAGTTTGCAGGTCACGCTCTTTTCACTCTTTGTTAGGCTTCCTGCAAGGCAGGTGTTAGTCTTTCAAATCAAGACCCAAACCCCTGAGACCCTGGCTCAGACTCAGGATAGGCTTGCCAAAGGAATCACAAAGGACCATGAACCTTTTTGCAGAAATTGATTGTGTTTGCAGTGAACTTAGGCTGATGCGTGAAAGTGAGAAAGTTATGGTTCTGATGCAAGAACAGGCAAAGCGCAAGAATAGTTTTGGGTTTTTTTCTTCCCCTTCCCAGAGTTTTCCAGTAAGCGTCAGATTTCTAGAATTCTATGACAAGTCTTAGCGAGAGTTTGTGATTTTGCTGTGCAGCTCTGCTGAGGAAAGACATGCCTTTTTCTTGCCTCTAAAGAGACTTCTAAAAAACCGATCCTGCTAGCTACAGTGATGGAGCTAGGCCTTCCAACATGTGTGTTGCCTGAGGTGTTGCTAACACCTAGGGTTTGTCTAGATGTGCAGGGTGGCATCTGGAAGATATATGGCTGAGCTAACTCTGAATAAACTAGCCTGTGTAGCAGAGGACATCTCACCAAGTCAGCTGTGATCAAGCTTTCATGCAGCACCACAATGCAAGAATTTGGACATGTTTAAGATAGGGGTGGGTGGGTCATACGTGGTACCACGTAGAAATGTCTGTAGAGCCAAAAAGCCTCAGAACAAAGTTTTAAAGTGAGGAGCTGAGCTTATACATAGAAGAAGTCCCTCCAACTTAATGAAGAGTTTCTGCTGATGCATATAGCCATACTGAGATCTTGCTGACTCTGGAAGCAATATTAACAAAAGAAATGTGTGGTGTCTTGCACAAGCCCAGTCTACATTGCTGCTGGAAGAAGGAGGGATAGTCAAGTAATAGGAATTGAAAGTGAAATTATGCTCAGGAGTAGGCTGTAAAGAGAGGCATACCTACCATTTCCTACTGTTCAAGAAGTCCATTCAGGTAGATAGTGCTGGAAGGCCTTGCAGCACTGCTTCTTCCTCTGTGGGTTTAAAATCAGGGCACTGAAGGCATATTCTCACACACCAGAATGAGATGAGATAAAGATGTTTGCTGTTTATAGATATTTTTCAGCAGCAAAAGAAAAAAATAGTTTTCCAAGAGATGAAGAGCCATGCCTGAGACAAACCCCCACCCCTCCAAATCCATAAAATCTTTTGGATTGACAGCTGTATTTTTTTTCAGTTTGAGCTCAGCTAGTCTTTTCCTTGTAAGTGCTAAGAGGAAGAGGAAAAAGAGAAATAAAGGTTTTCTAATGTCTACCCTGGCCTGTGTAATTAGTAGAAGGGGTAATTTGCTGGTTACTCAGCTGAATGACATACCAGCAATAGCAACATGGCATTAATAACTTGGGAGAAACAGGAAAGAGTTTGTACTTGAGTGACTGTTCCTCTCCCAGCAAGAAGCAGCTGAGTCGCAAAAAAATCAATCTCTGAGATCAGGCAGCCAGGTTATAGCTTTTGTCTTTAGGGTGTTTTGTTAAATAGCAAGATGAATTAAGGGGCGATTGATTTATTTAGATGTCAGGGGCTTTGGATGGTTTGTGTCCCAATATTTATATTATTTCTGTCTAGTTGTTTTATAGAACTTTTTTTTTCTGGCAGGAAGGATGGAGCAGCATTTGACACACATAGTGCCACGTCTGTCACTGAATCAAACAGCATGTTCACAACATAAACAGACATTCAGGAATAACTGCTTGGTTAGTTGCAGTGACTTTGCTGCAGACAAAACCACCAGAAGACAGCAGAGTGAGGCATAAGAAATGCAGAGAGATGAATTTTATCTTGTGTTGCTCTTGTCCCGAGAGAGTGCAGCTGGGCACTGCTCCATTGCAGCAGCGTGAGCAGCCAGCTGTTTTCACCCACTGAGAATCTGGCCCTGACACAAGTGTGTTAGACTTAAGTGATAATATAGACAATCATTAAGGACAAACAAGACAGTCATGAGAAATCTGTTCTCTGATAATAGAAAATGCCTGTTGCTATATCTGTATGTTCTTACGATATGGTTAAGGAAGTCATTTGGAGGTATAGAAAGGCAGAAAAATGCTTACTCTGCAGTATCGGTTGGTTTAAAGAGGATTATGCCATTACCTTGTAAACATGCCCCCTTTTTTTTTTTCATTCTAGGTGCCACAGGGACTACTAAAGATATGTAAGTACTTACTATGTATCTGCTCAAACATGTAACCCTGGATTTATCTGCAGTCCTATTAGCCTCATACTAGATTTTCTCATACATAGTTTACGTACATAATTTAGCTGGCTCCCAATATATAATCAGGCCCACCAGAAGTTTATTGTCTTTTAATGATAGCTCCCATGTCCCCAAAACAACTTCATGTCTTGTTTACTTTTGTTCAGGTATCTTCCCTTTTTGTTTCTCTAGCAGAGAGAGAAATATGCCTCTGTTAAGAGCTGTGTCTTCCAGAGATGGCCATGTTTTTTCAGACTATTCCTCCCTGCCCCGTACACCTTTTTCCAAAGGGCATGTCTTTGTGTGAAGCAGCCACATAAATTTCCACTGAGTCCTGTGAGGGATATAGGGAACCCCTCAGGCAAATTTCTCCTGTTTGAAAGAGACCTGGTATCCCATCCCAACTTCTGGAGAGCTCTAGAAAGCTCCCACCTTCTCTAATCTTAGCTGCAGATAATATCCCTTTTGCCAATGAAGGGAGAGGATGTGATGGTTGTTATGGACCTTACCTTCTCCACACTGAAGACGGTATTTGTCTGCTCCTCTTTTTCTACCTTATCTTTGATGGTTAGGAGCAGAGGGCAGTGCTGTCCATCCTATTTTTCTCCAAGAGTGGAAGGCCTGAACCTTTGTTGTCCTGTTGCCTCTTGCAGACTCCTGGTTTTCAGAAAAGCAGCAAAAGATTAGCCTTTCTCAGCCATTTTTTCATTTGCTGGTGCAGAAATGTGCAGAAAAAGCTTCGTTTAGCCGTAAAGTTCTTTTCCCATTGAAGATAACATTCAAGAAGTTCTCCTGAGGTCTATCTTTTGCCTTCTTCTGTTTCATATATTTGGTATTGGCCACTAGAGTTTGAGACTGAGGGACCTGGGAAAGATTTTCAGATTATGCAATAGGAACATTCTTCAATTTTATTTACTTCATTTCGAATAACTACTCTAATTAGACAGAAGAAGCCTGGTGTAGAAGTAAGTGCTGGCTGTCAAGTCAGATAAACAAGTGGAGGGAAGAGCTTAACAACAGGTTTGTCCTTGCCATTATAAAGTATGGTTGAGAACTGAAAACAGGTCTCACTTTGGCAGATGAATACTGTTGTCCCAGATACTCTTGAGAACTATGTTTCCTGTGTGATCTGTTTTCTGGATCTTCAATGTCAGAGATTTGACAATAGATGAATTATGGAAGGCAAGTTTATGGGGAACCTCTTCTCGACATAGGCTGCAGCATTCATGTCCTCAACACTCTCATATACAGAAAAATACTGTTTTAAATTTCTGTTAGGGCCTTTTTACATTGTTCAGGCATTTTACACAATTTAAATGACTGTATTTTAACTCAGAAGTGCATCTCTCTCTTTGCTCTTTGGTAGTTTTAAACTTTAAAATTGCAAATGCTATTACGGTATGAATTCAGTAGATACATGCCTGTGCTTAAAGGTATGCGTGTATGTAGGATTGCATTTATGTGTGTTTAAACATTGGTATGACCAAGGCTTTAGGACTTAAAATGGGAAAATCCCACTTATTAGTGATAGATCATCCTGCACACTTCAAAAAATAATTGGGGTGAATGTTACTTTTATTTTTATTATTACTGGTTAGAGTCACTATTCATTACTCCGAAATCTGCAAAAGAGTGCATATGAATTTTTACAATGCTTTCCCCATAAAGAATTCCTAGAATTTTATAAAATGAGGTTTTATTAAAATATCAGGTTAATTTAGAAAAAACTAATTACTCGTGCAGGCTTCAGCAAAGGAAAACAGCCAAACCTGGAACCATTACTCATTCAAGTAAGTATAGTGGAGCCAGCTGAACAACCTGGGTGAGTGACAGCATGATTGGGCCTTCCACTCAGACAAAGGAAGCACTCACCTGTTAATGAGTTACTGCAGTGATGACTACAAAAGTCCTAGATCAATCATCCTAATATTTAACAACAGATTTTTAAAAGGAAGTGAAATACCAGAAAAAACTATTTTAGTTTTATGAAAGTGAACAAAGAAGATTTATGTTAACTAAAATTATAAATCCACACAAGCTTTTACTTTACTTTACTTTTTGCTTTTATCAGCTAAGGATTTAAAAAATTCTCTTAAAAATAACTATTTTTTGCTAACAAATTTCAATCATATTGGCCCGAGTCCGGAAAAGTGCTTAGGCGTATGCTCACTTATGTTGTACTTTTCAATACAAAAACCAGTTGTTTTAATTCAAGAGATTTCTTGATTCCTGACTGCGACTCCTTGCTAAGGTGCCATGGTCTCCTGGAATGAGCAGCTGGGTGGGACTACTGAGAGTTTGATCCTGCTCTTAGCTCTGCTGGGTGACCTAGGAAAGCTGCTTTGCCCTCCAGGATTGACTTTCTCCACCAGCAGAATCAGGCTAATGATTCAGGCTAACTTCCCGTGCAAAGTACTCTGAGATTTAGTGCTGTGTGACGGCAAGAAGGCCGTATGATCTGGCAACAAGACCTCTCTCTGTGTACTGCAGCCCTCAGATAGATGGTGAACCTGTTGGCCAGCTTCAATCAACTCACCTGCCCCGCTAATAGTTAAAAGTATGTCACCGCTAACTGAAAATGCTTAGATATTGGAGGAGTAAATATATGCTACAAAATAATGCAGTGCCTGTTATATTCAGAACGTGGCTTAGTTCGGATGAAGATTAGTAATAGGGGTAAGGAAAGGACACAGGAATTCAAGGTTGTTTCAAAATATCAGGAAGAAATCCATGAAGTGTTATCCCAAGAAATGCTCAGGAACTATGGAGATGAAATTTGCCACATGTACAAAGTTTAGTGAATTGTTTCAAGTGGGACTACTGCATGCTTCCAGAAAGAGTCCTTATAATGCCAGAGCTCACCGTGAACAAAATCATAAAAGCTGAGATAAGAAAAATGTGGATGAAATGAATTAATGTGGATGCCTGTCATCTTATGTTCAAAATATTATCTGAAAAACGGCAGCTGCTTTTTGTCATCAGATGGACACAGAACTGATGGATGTAAAAACCTACAATTAAAAGACCAAATATATTTTTCAAAATTTACCAGGATGACAGGAAGCCTCTTGGGGAAGACAAATGCTTAGCAAAAGATACATTTCTTCTAGCTGAAAAGAGAAGGCTGTTATGTGGACTGGCTGTTAAACCCACCTACCAGCTACAGGACTCCATCTAAGCTACGTGCTTACAATACAATCTCAGTTCTCTTGCAGTAGAGGTCAACATCTGAGGGAAGATGCAATGACCCAGTGGCAGATCGGTACAAAATAGGTTGGACTGTTTTGTCTAGCCTGTTAAGTTCATTTTGTCTGTTCCTGGCACAAAAAAAAGCTTATAGTAGCTTGCTCTTCCTGGAAAACGCTGTAGATGGGAGCTCTTTGATGCAGCATGAGATATTTTCGATGCTAGCTTCTTGCCCCCTCTCTTACATAAAAAGGAGCTAGAGGCATGTTAGAGGCAGAGAAAGAGGTTGTGCTGGACTCCCCCATTCCTGATTCTCCGTCAGGATGGGCGGTGCGGCCGTCACAGCACTGCCAAAAGCAAAGGAGCTTCTTTCCATTCTCATTTCCACAAGGTCGAGTGTTTGGACATTATCGTCGCAGCGCTGTAGCCATCCTGCTCCTGCAGCTGGAGCCCAGAGTAAGAATCTGGCTCAATGCCTCAGCTGGCACCTGGAAATCTGAAGACAGGAGACTAGCGGGCACCTTTCAAAATGGTGCCTTAAGCTACAGGGTATGAAGGCAAGAGATGTATAAATATGCATAATGCATAATTTGGAGCAGCACTCCCTCCCACATTGCTAATGAGTCCCCAGAAAGCAGTGGAAAACAGCTTCTTCCTTAAGTGTCATCACCAGAATTTTTCTTTTTTTCCCCTTTCACATCTCCATGTTTTCCTCTTCCCATTCATCCCTTTTTTTCCTACTAGGACTGCAACAGATTGCACTCAGTCATCCCTCAGCCTGAGAGTTGTGGCCCATTCAATCCCAGACTGTATTTGCTGTTGTGCATTTAAGGGAAAAGGTATCGCAAAACTAGACTTTGATTTGTAACTATTAAAAGGAAAGGAAGAAATCAAAATGTGTAAAAAATTAGTCTGCTTAATCACAGACCTGGATAATTTGTTATGGCGAGAGAAAGAGAGTACTGGCCCAGTGATGCCACATTGCAAAACATTTCTGGCATGGAAGAAAACAGCCCTGTTGCCTAGTAGAAGCTTTTTTCTTGGCATTGACATTAACTTCTGTTTGGACATTATCGATTATTACTCTTACAACTCTATTTTAGAGGCTTTGATCTACACATGAAGTTGCCAGCACTTTTAAAGGATTCTTTTCTCTGGATAATGGGCAATCTGGATTATAGAAAATGTTTCTAGCTGTATGAGAAAATCAATCCTGTGACACATTCAGTTGGTTCAACAGAAATGATTGTTTGTGATCTTTTGGAACCAAAGTCCGTTTCTTAAAGTGGTGTCATTTTTTTCTAAAAATACATGGCTCAGTTCTACCCATTGATATGCGCCTGCTTTCCACTTTCTTCGGCTGGAATTGGACTACACTAGGACAGAGCTCAGTAGTCTCAGTAGACAGAGCTCGTAGTCCTCAAGGAAAGGAATCTGCATTTTTACGGCTGCATGCATGAGGGCTGCAACACAGCTGTACGGAGTCAGAGGAGAGAGGGAAATGACTTCTGAAATGGCGCTAGCTCCTCTAGAGGAGCAGCAGGTAGGCTGGAGAGTAAGGAGCTTAGCGCTCACTCTGTCTTTGAGCAATGAGACATAAGAAGGCAGTAGACTAGCTAGTTCACACCTGACACTGGTATGCACTGCATGAATAGCATTTAGCACAACTGCAACATACTTAGATTTACACCAGACCTCTAGCATTAAAAAGACCTGTGTATCCCTAGTCATTGTGGTGGCGCAGAAAGGATGCTGCTTAGAATGAAGAGAATGGTGAGGAGAATATTTCCAACTAGTAGCAACATTTTTATGGCATTTACTACCCTTGTATGGGAGTGCTGATGGAGGTCTAAGGGGCACCTCCCTGCCTTTAAGGCTGTATCCTGCTACGAGCTCCCTGTTCTTTGAACCACCTTGACTTCAGGGATCAGTCACAGCATACAGAAGACACATTTACCTTTTAGAATAGGTAAATTATAATGAGAAATGTTATACATTATTGTTCAATATCATAGTTCAGAAATGCCTTTCGAGGCTACAGTATGGTTTTAGCCCTAACACTGGGTAACGGCCAGCTCTGATTTATTGCCTGGGGAGCAGATCAGAAATTCACAGATGGGCTCATGATGGAGACTATCTTTGCATTGATCCCATATCCCAGGCAGTTTGTTCTTCATGGGGCATATCTGGGTGAATTTAGTCCATGCATGAGCATTTCCACAGCAGAGGCCTCCTTGGGCCGTGGTGCTCCCCGCATGGCTTGCACGCTTCTCCAGGCACTGCTGAGGCCCTATGTCACAACTCCCTGAGCAGCTGTGGTGCAGGGTCCTTCCTGAGCCATTATGGCAGGTCCCCCCTGCACTGTTGTAGGGAGGGGATGATGGGTGTTTGTGGGTTTATCAGCTCTCAGGTTATCTTGCCTCTATTTTTATTGCTAAGTTGGTAGCTGCAGACCAAGCCGAGGTGCAGCTGCTGTCCCAATCCATACCCAGGCATGCAAGCAAGCAGAGCTCAAGGTTCAAATATTTGATAAAAGCTGGGTGAGTGGTTTGGGTGAGGACTAATGCTGGGGCACAGATGCTGGGGCTGTGGCACAAGCATTATATCCTCAGAGAGTAAGAATACAATTTTTATCTTTTTCTTACTCCATTTATCTTCACACTTGGTGCCCATTACTTTATCCCCTGGCCTGGTTCAGCTACACTGGACAGTACTCTGATAGGGGGAGTCAAACTTCCAGTGACTCGCTATTGATCTACAGACTGTACTGTGATTTCACCATAAAGGTAAAAGGAATGTTATTGCTCGTTTATAAGGAATTAATGACAGAGTTATTTGGTTTGCAAACAAATCTGACTTGAGTAATTGCAGTACGTCATTTTACAGAGAGGTTCTGTAATATGTTTTAGCATAACTGTTATGAAAATCCATCTTTCCAAGCTTGCTCCCATGCTAGCATGGACGCGCAGTCCCTTTCAGCCCTCTCATGGAGGAATGGTAGCCTAGACTTGTTGCTGTTGTGTGGAGCCTTTTATGCAGTGTGGGGACTCAGGAAGAGGGTTAATTTGCCAGCTTCAGCTCCCAAACCTACTTTCAGGCATCCCTGGCAGAGGCCATGAAAAGTAAGCTGCACCTATTGTCAGTCCTGTTCTTTCTTTGCATTAGATTGGTAAATTGTCATTCTCTCTTTTTGTGTCTATGTAAACATTTTAATGAATTGTGGATGACCCGAATTAATCTGGCATCAGTCATACTCCCCTTCTTTTCCTGCCCCTGAATCTACCCAGATAGCGATGGAATATCTGAAAGAAACTGTTTGCTAACAAGCTCTTTTTTTTTTTTTCTGATGTTACAGAGCAGAAGAATCCGTATCAGATGATGACAAAAGGAGGTAGGTGCTGGACAGGACTGGCTTTATTTCAAGTAGATGGCACTGAGTTCTGCCACCAGATGTGCATCCTTCCTTTCCTCCTCTTAATCCGTCTCCTGCAAACGGAGAAATTAAAAAAAAAAAAAAAAAGTGTAGGAAATCTCATGCAGAGCCCAGTACGGATTTCCCCCCACCCCCCTGAATTGAGCTGGGGGAAGGATTTTCACTGAGAGAAGAGCACATTATCTTGCAGCTGTAGGTGATCTGCTAGAGAAAGGCCGCGATGCTGGTGATCTCTGCCTTCATACCAGCTCTACTGGTTTGCGCTATCACGCGTGGGAAATCTCTGCTGGGCTGGAAATCAGCAGGAGGTGTGATTCTATCGTCAAACGCATCAGAAATCACTCGGAGCCTCGAGGCCTGGAGGAGGCGTGATTCATGTAGCACCCAACCCATCAGAGCAGCATGAAGTGAGTCTCCACAAGGAGCTCCAGGCAAGGACCCAGTTTTCCACCTTGTTGCATCAGTCGCTGCCTTCCACTGAGGTTTTGGAGCCAGAAAATACACTCTGTAAGGCAGTGAACGGGAGAAGATTGGGCTATGAAGGTACCTGACACCCTCATGCTCCCTCCTACTAACAGTTTTCTCCAAGTGTGACCCTAAGAAAGGAGATGCAGGTCCTTTTTATTAACTAAGAGAGGTCAAAGTGCTGTTTAATTGGTGCATTAGCTGAAGTGAAGTGCTGAAATAGTCTCAGTGTTGTACATGACTGTCAGATTGGCTTTGTCCTCAAGTGGATATTGGGTGGGTAGAAGAAGCTGTGCAGGTGGGGTTTACTGTGAGAAGAAAGTTGGGATTTAATGAAAAATATTAGGAACTTGAGTGAAAAACAATTAGTTCATTTCACAGCTTTGGATCCCTCTCAAGAATAACAGCCATCATCAAGCTTTTCGTTTGCCCGGCAAAGGCTCCACCTTAGCAAAGGGTGCTGCACTTAAAATGCACCTTCCCAGTAGCCATGAGAAAGGAGGACTCCTCTGACAGTGCCTGTGGAGGTGCCTCCTTTCTGAGTGTCCATGGTCCTTGTAACGCTGCTGTGTGCTGTCGACATTACAGGGAGAGGTGTTTGAATTAAGCTCTGATATCTCTTTAATTGTTTCTTTAAATCAGGAACTATGGTGGTGTTTATGTTGGTCTGCCATCGGATGCGACTGCCATGGTTTCCAGTCAGACAAAAGCTGCACCTAAAGGTATTTGAAGGTCGCCTGTTGCATTTCTCCTGTGTTCTCAGTCTAATTTGATTCATTATCCTTTAAAAATCAATGATTATTTCAGACAGACTGAACAGCCTTGGAGCCTCTTAAGGCAGTGGAGCTATTTATAATTGTTAAAGTGATTGTTCCCAGTTAGTGAAATTTTAACACACCTACTTTTGAAGAAAGATCATGGAGCAGACACTCACAATGTGGTACATTGTCTTCTGAACAGCTTCTCCGTGCTCCGAGTGCTCTGTGAATTCAAAGAAAACAAAACCCAGTTACAATTTAGAGGCTGTGATATATGCACTTGCAGAGCCTTAGCACTATTTATAGTTTTGAAGGTGTTTACTTGCACTGTGGCAAATTCCAATAAGCAAAGTTAGTAAGTGCTTGCTTTCAGATGTATTTCTGTTCTTGTATGAAACCCAGTGCAAATTGTTTTTTTTCCCCCATTTTATATTTTTGAGCAGTGGGAATGAGCATTAGGTTTGTAGGTACTTAACAGACAAGATATAAATGTATATTTATGAAATCATATAATATTTTTTAGATTTAACACAACAAAATACTGCTGTCACATATATACACGACTGAGTTCAGTCACTGACTGGAGCTTCCAAAGCTTGTTGCCATGCAAAAAGTGAAGAACAATAACACTATTAACCATAATAACAGTATATGTATTTGGAACAGTAGTAACTTCGCTGCATGCTTTGTTGAATGGTGCTTTAAATTAGTGATACGTTAGAATGTTTTAACCATCTTTACCTTCTGTTTTCTAATTAAGATTAGAAGGAAATAAACGCACCAAGATGCAAACAGCTGGAGGTACAGTATGATTTAATTAATGTTATGTGTTTGGCATGTATTAGTTGGAAAAGTGGCAATATTCCTTGTGCTGCTATCAGGCAGTCTGGGACTTATCCAGTTATAATTACAATTGCTGTGTAACTCTTCTAAAGGCAAAACCACAGCCCACCTTTCAGTGGCACAGGCATAAATTAAAAGGTGGGTAAAGTCACCGGCTTGCTGTTCCAGGTAGACTGGTGAGAAGCAAGGCAATACTGTATTACCTGTACTGGGAATGAATAGAAATCAGGTGTACTCGTGTTCACCCCCAACCACACCACTGCTAGTCCGGCAGTGGTACTGAGACCTCTCACGGGAGAGGTCGGGTATGCTCAGCATTGCACAGACTGGGGTCCATGGAGGCAAAGCTTTTGCCGGGAGCCAGTGATTTGCAGTTAGAGTCGCTTTGCTCCATTTTGGGCCCACCACAAGGACCGGAGCAAAGTTAGGTAAATGCTAAATAACCTACTGGGGCTCTCTGACTGATATGGAAAATTTTCGTCCTCCACTGTCCAGAATAAGGTAGTGAAAATTTATCATTGGCTCTATTCCTGACCTAAGAGTTTTAACTAAATAAATAAAAAAGTGCTTTATAAGTACATGGCTGAGGAAAAATAAAACAAGCTTGGTTTCCATTAAGAATTTGAACTGAATGAACATTGACAAATTTGAAGAGGGGATCGTTTCAGTGTTTAGCTGGTGGGGAGGGAGGGAATTAGAAAGCTGCCAACATTTTCCTTGGGAAGTAGAACCTTTTCCTAATTTAGATGAATAGCTGTTTTTGCAGGAAGAAAATCCTTTCCTAATTTAGATGAAGAGCCAGAAACAGTTCTGGTTGGTCCTAGTGCTGGATGCAGGCCCAGTGCAGCAAAACACATATACTGATCATCTCTAATCATGCGAATCCTATATGGGCTCTGCTAGGAGCACTCCTATACTGGGAAACCTGCAGTTGGACATCACACCTAATCCGGGGGACCTAGCTGAGATGTCCGGGCTAGGAACAGCATCACCCTTGATCTGGTCAA
The DNA here is from genome assembly GCF_003343035.1 of Apteryx rowi. Taxonomy (NCBI): domain Eukaryota; kingdom Metazoa; phylum Chordata; class Aves; order Apterygiformes; family Apterygidae; genus Apteryx; species Apteryx rowi. Next base: position 1,099,490 of record NW_020447564.1, read on the forward strand.
GGCTGAAGCAACTTCTCGAGGCTCATTTTTCCTCCCGTGACTGCTGAATGAAGTCTGCGTTAATTTGGCCCTGGTTTAATAAATGCCTGAGGTTGGGCAGGATCTATGCCTTGACTTTTGCTATTCAAGACAGTTGAAAGTGCGGTTGGGCTCCATAGGTACAAGATCAGGGCTTGGCTGCTGATTCAGGGCCTGACCTTGCAAAGACTTACACCTACGAGCAGCTTTAAACCTATAAAGGGTCCTGTGAGCTCCATAAGTTTGTTTATGTGCCTGTGCATCTGGAAGGCACAGACCCATGATTTCTCAGCTTCTAACCGAGACCTGGGTAGCTGGTTTATGTATAGAGTGTTATTGTCCTGCAGTAGTGCTTTACCAGGCCAGCTAAACCTTTTTACTCTTTTCTTTCTTTCTTTCTTTCTTTCTTTCTTTCTTTTTCTATCAGTCCTCTGCTAAGACCTTAGGAGAAAGTTGTCTTTCTGCTGGAGATTTTTATATTTATGTAGCCTTCCAGACAGCAAGACCGTTCAGAGCACCAAAAAGCTGAAACTGTTGCAAGTTGCAACTACAGGTAAAGCTTAAAGTACTGCATTGAATGACTTTGCTATGATGGTTGCATTATGGAAACTGCCTGCTGTTATCCAGTGAAAAATGAAACTGATGAACTCGTGGATATTTCTGAACAACAGCTAACTTTAATGATCTGCAACTTATTTCCCTTTGGCCATATCGCAGATCTCATCAGCTATCAGCTACACGTCGTATATTTTCTCCAACAATTTTTGACAGATTTTATATAGAAAATCATTACTACTGTCCACTTAATAGTTCCTATGGTAGGTTCCTATAAATTAATTGTTAATTTACTTCAGAGTAATATATTTGACAGGTTTGCATCTTTTTGGTAATATTGCAAATTTTAATATCTTTGCTTTGAAAACTTAAGAATAGGAAGAAATAGACATAAGACCATCAGGTTCTTTATAATTACTACTGTCACTTTTATACAGTGAAACAAATATTAGTGTTTAATTTTCACCTTTTAAAAAGATATTATTGCTCCAGGAAATTTATTTAAATAAGAACAGCGTACTTCATTGTAATATGTACATGTCTGTTGTTATTTTCTTCAGCTCTTTCTCTTTTATAAAGCTTTACATGGAAAAAATACTCATCAACCAAGCTATTATGTTATGTCTTCCATTCTATGTAATATTAACGACATTTCCTTGTGTAAGAATGACATGATGGTATTGTCAGAGAGAGTTAGACCAAAACCCAGTGTTGCATCCTCCTGAACTGTAGAGGAGTTTTGATCAATATCTGAGTTTTGTGTCCCCAGTTCTTCTCTAAGCATCTCAAGTTTGGCAAATTGTAACAGAATGTGTGTTCTTATTACTTCAGCAGTTTGTTGTATTAAATGATGAATGGGTTGTTTTAAAAGTCATTAAGTTCATAACAACTGTAAGTTTCCTGCAGGAACATAAAACAAATTGTACATTTCCATATGGCTGAACATGTATTTAAATTATTAAAGCATTTTGCATAATTCTTTTGTCAAACTCTTTTTTTTTTTTTTTAAATAGGACACAATATGGCATACACTTAAAAAAAAAAAAAAGCCACCCCATTAATGTATTTCAGTAGATTAATGACCATTTAAGAATAATAAAAAAAAAAGGTAAGCTAGAAACATTTGGACATGAAGAAGTGAAATGCTGAGAACCTTGAAATTCCTGCCAGTTTCACCAATATCTGTTAAGACTAATGAGCAACCATTGACCATGATTTCTTGCAGCTTTGGCTTTAAAACAAACTATGGTTTGTTTCGTGCCAGGCTCATAGAAAGAAGTATTTCTAAAATATTCCATGCTTGTCTTCTTTTATACTTTATACTATAGTTTGTTATACTAATTACTGAAATTCTTCAAAACTCTGCTGCTTGGTTTATCAATGCTTTCAAGCTTCCAGCTCCCAAAGACAAATATGCAGCTTGTGCTCAACCTCTTCATCCTACAGCAAAGACAAAGAAAGCTTGAAGGTTAAGAGATAGTGTTAAAATATCTCTGTAAGAGTGAATATCTGTAAATTACATCTGCAAAGTCTTGTTCACAGAAGCCAAGCTGAAGAGAACTCAAATAGCACTAGATAATAAATGTGCAGGTTTGCTTATTACTTGCTTAACATGGCACAAAAGTGTGGGTTCCACATCACATGCTACACAAAGTTACTACTGTCTAAACAGTGTGCAAAGCACAAGTTTATTTAGCACAGAGCAATTAGGCCTAGGCCCATGTTTGACCTGATAACGGTTGCCTTTCCCAAAGAAAAAAAAACACTAGCCACCCTGGAATACACAGTCATTCAGCTAGTGCTCAAAAAGCCAACAGTAGATGCCAGTAATCTCCCTAATTATTTGCCCATTTCTATCCTCCCTGTCCTGGGAAGAATCATCAAAAAGGTGCACAGAACTAAACTCAATCAGCACTTGGTCTACCATCGACATCTGAACCCCACCGGTGGGCCCAGGGAAGAAAGAGGCAATCTTTAATCCCGCCCAGTTCTGGAGGGACTATTGCAAAGGGCACTTTTTCCTGTTTCATGTCATCATTTAATTTTCTTGTCCAGAACTGCAGAGAAGTATGGAGCACATTGCAGAACTGCCCTCTTAATGATTCATCCTCTGAATGTGTGGGAGGTGTGGCGGTTTCTTTCTTTCTTAATATTTTGTTCCTCTCCATCTTTTTATCTCCAAAGCTTACTGATCTACTGACAAATGCTTCAGTATCATGGGCCAGAGCCTCTGCAGCAGCTTTGCGTTCCTTTATGGTATGCAGGGCTGTACACTGAGCTGAAGATCTAGGGCCATGTCCTTTTCATAGATTTATGGGTTCTTGTCTTTTGTTTTTCCAAAGACCCAGAGATCTAGAAACTGTATGACAGGACACCCTATTCTGTCTTGGCCAAATTCCATGTAGAGAACTGTTTCTGCTCATCGAAATTCCCCTGTGGTGAGTAGCATTTCTTCAGCTTTTGTTGATGAGAGCACATGACATTACATGGAGAGATGAGTAGATCTTCTCTTTCAAAACTTGTAATCTATGGGTATTTCTGTCAGGAGGACCATAAAAGAAACCCTATATGACAACTGAGAGCTGTGTATTTGATGGCATTTTTGGAAGATATTTAGGCATCCAAATGATGGTTCAGTGTGAGAACTGAGAAGAGAACATGAGGAGTCACTGAATGGCAGAGTTATTATTAAAGAATATACTTTGGGTTTGTCAAAAACCTCTTGAATTGCCATTTATTAAAAATATAACATTTAAATGTTGGAGTTGTGATACCATGTCCTTTGTAGTTGTCACTCTTTCTCCAGCCAGAGCTGAGGGTGTGTCTTTTGACTCTGCAAGGAGGTTAACAAAGACACAGTGGATTCAGGCTTTAAAAGCTCAGGATCTCAAATCTGGGATTTTTCTGACAGCCCAGAAACATTACACTTGAACTTGTATGTCAAGTACAGCTCAGACAATTGAAACTTGAAAAATCCTAGAGTACTGAAGCATTGCATTGAAACTACAGTTTGTGATCAGATGGAAAAACAATCGAACTTGCTCGCTGGATTGCAAATTTTGGTCCAATTGCGCAAACCATTTCCCCTCAGGGACAGCTGCTCCTTTGAATCACACCAGTGAGACAGAGCCCTTATTTTGCTTTCTTCTTAATCCAGAACCTGGAGCTTAGCTGTAATGATCCAAGTGCTCAGCATCTGGGTAGAGACACTGCCCATGTCCTGTGTGCCATTCAAGTCACAGTGTAGATGAAAGGATATGGACCTCTGTGCTGCTCAGGGGTTAAATCCATCACTAAGAGAGTCACAGAAGACCTGTGCCCTGATGAAGCCCAATATAAAATCTCATGTAGAGCTCAGTTAGGATTTCATTCACTAGGAGTGAAATCCATCTTGCAGCAGAGTCCACACAAGGCTGAAGCCACAGGAAAATGAGGTGGAAAAAAAAGATGAACTCCATCTCTAATGAACACCATGACAAAGTACTAACTTACTTGATTTTATCCTGCATCTCTAGCAAAGGAGTCTCTACTGTGTCAGGCTATGGTTGAAATGGCATCAGCTTTTTTAGTAACTCACCAGAGTATTGTTCTCTGTCACCCACACCAGCCTAGTGATTCTCAATAATCAGGCTTCCCAAGCAATCGGTGAGTCACCACTGATCTGTTTTCTGCAAAGTAGACCTCTATTTGGTTCCCATGGTGATCAGAAGTGACAATTATTACAGACTGCTACTATAGTTCTTCTACTGCCTGTGCCCACTAAAGAAGCACTTATCTGGTTATAGTTCCTTGGAGTCTTGCAGTACATCGTCATCACTTCCTATTGACAGCAATTTGAACACTTCAGGTGAATTGGATCTGTGGAGAGCATGCTGGAGGAGGGGTATTTGTGGAATAATTTTATTTCACAATACATTTAGAAACAAACATAGAAAATAATGGCACCACAAACTTTTCATGAAGCAAAGGTGTGCCAGTATTGCAGGAGATCTTTTGAGACCGGACTAAGTGATTCAACCCTTGTTTTAACAACAAACCTGCATAGAACTTAGATAAATCATAATAAGAGCAATTTCATTCTGCACAATGTGGCGATATTACTGTAGCCCTAGTTTTCAAACATAGGAGTATTTACTGGATAGCAGAATCCTGCTTGTGAGTGCTTACAATGGCTGTCATCCATGGTGTGCAAACTTGTATATGCATGAGTGCTTATGTGAGCACTATGAAAATGCCTATAGCTGAAAATAGGACCCTGGTCATGAAATAGGTCATTCCATGTGGCATAGTGAAATTTATTAAGCCAAATCTCATTAGCTTAACTGTACTGAGAAGAGATTAAGAAAGATATCATGGGATGGAGTCTGGATGAAAGGAACTTAATGTGCTGGAAAGGAGGAAATACATAGGAGAAAAAGAATTATGATATTATGTTGTAAAGACAGATGCAGAAGGAGGTTAGGATTTGAAAAAGATATAAAAAAGGAAATAGTTTAATTAAGTAGCTGTTCCATTTCTCTGTGATTCTCATATGTTGAGAATGGAGCAAGAAGTAGACTACAGACAAATCATTTTAAAACTGAGGAGAAATGGGGGTTGGCTTATTAGTTCATCCCAATTCTCAGATGTCTGAGATTTTGAACCCTTTGGGAAAGAAATATTCTCTTTTTTATGTGTTTAATGCCCAGTGTAATGAGTCCATGAACCTTACATGTCCTTTTGGTGTTACGGGGATGTAAGTATTTCCTGCCTTCTCTTTCAAATCACATTCCCTTTGTTCACAGCTTTCTATACACAAACTTCCAGTAACTTTGGAAGTTTGCATCACTTTTGAAAAATGATTTAGTGGGCTGAGATAATAAACAAGGTGTAAAAATCATTAACTTTGACATAGTACAAGGATAGATGGCAAAACGTGCAAAACCCAAACAAGATAAATCTGAAAAACAAAGTAGATACAGAACCAAAGCTTTGGTTTAGCTATGCCACCTATTTTACATTTCTCATATAATTAATGAATCACTGTGCAAGTGATTAGTTTGGATCACAGCACCCGTATAGATGCCCTGGGAATTAGCAGTCCAAGTAAAGAGTTCTATTTTTGGTCTTTGAATACTATGTTAAAGGAGATGCCAGTAATGCGAAAAACTCTAAATTCCATCCTTAGCCTTTATTGCCTGGGCTTTGGTAGCCAAATCTCAGTGTTGTTTGCAGCATGGCGTCAGCTCCATAAAGGCTGAGCTCACTGGATTCCTAATGTGAGGCTATGATTCAGAGTGACAGGTTAATTGGAGACAGGTCATTTTCAATAACCATTTCACGGGGGCCACCAGACTGTTTATTCGAGTTAAAGAGGAATTCAAACTTTGGAGAGAGTCCACATCGTGTCACTACCAAATTCTACTTGACGGAACACAAACATAACACCACTTTCATAAATAAATAAAAGCAGGGAGGTAATGCACACCTTTCAGTTTAAATCTAATCCCACACATATATGGTTACGTATTACTAGACACTGACCACAACTCTGAGCTGTGAGTATTTCCCACAGCTAGGTTTGCATTCCCAAAATGATATTATTGTAAGGAAAAAATTTGGAGGGATTCCCACTACCTGGGTTGTCCATAGGAGGCTTACATGCTTTTGGGAAATCAGCCAACAGATTTTATTTAAAATTAAAAGATTTAATTAGATCTTAATGTATAAATAGTATCAACCTGAGCAAACTCCAAGTATCTGGTTATTATAACAACGTACTTCATCTCTGAAGACTCACAAGAAACCAGTTGTCTACTTATTTTTCTTCTTCCAAATTGCAGGTGAGTTTAATAAATAAATGATTAAATTCTTTTACTGTTCTATCAAAGGAGCTGCTTTGGATCATCAGATAAAAGCAAATAATTTTTGGCAGGAAATTAATTTGTAATAATGAAACTGTGCCAGGCAGGGGAGATGGAGCTTCTATAAATTCCCAATTCTGCTTAATAGAATGAATAACAGTTGGAAAATTTAACCAGCACTGTTAAAGAGTCTTTGTTCAAGACATCATTGCTTCTAAAACAGTTGCTTCTTGAGAGACCCAAGAATTCCAGTGAAAAGACCTCTGAAAATCTCTAATGTGAAAAGAATTTTTGATTTAGGATAATAATGTGCCAAGGGAACCATCATATTTTTTCCTTCAAATTTCAAGAGGAAACCAATTTTTTATCTGAACTAGTATGGTAAACAAGCAACCTCTCTTTCACAATTGCAGGCACTTCCCATCGAGACTCCAGAGGTACAAGAAAAAAGTTAAAAGCAATGGACTAGCTCTATCACAGGGACGTATATGTTCATACCCTTTAAATGAATCTCACTCTTTAGTGAATTAGACTAGATTAGATGAAATTTCATGATTCCTCCATTCAGGCATTTTTATTAAAACGTGATCTTATTCCTCCATTTTTTCCTGTTGGCTGAAATAATCTCTGGCCGAAACATTTGTTGTATATAATTTTCAAAACTTCTTGCACTATTTCCTATTTTTATCTTTAACACACCCTCTGGCAGAAAACTCCACTGTAGACTAGGTTTTACCCAACAGGGCTAGACTTATACCTTAGTTCAGTTGAATACCCCAAGTAGATGCCACTGGAGAACATTTTTTTCTGAAAAATTCACTACTCAGCTGTTTTTTTCAACTTTAGTCAAAACGTGGAGTCCCTAGGAGGAACATCTACTAGAGGTGTGACTATCACAGTCTTGGGAGTCTGGACCTGCATAGTTTTAGGAGTCTTCTATTCCTCAGTGTAGGGTCTTTTAACCTCATCTTATCTCCTGCATGTTATCTCCTTCAGCTGCGTCTTCAGACAACTATCTTTCTGCTGCAAAGTTGCACGGCACAAAATGATGGGAAAATGCTTCCATGTGCACATGCAATCATGTGCAATATAAGGCCAAACAATACTAGGAAAGTAGAGGAGGAGGTGATTTTGCACCATTGTACCATCTGTTTAGAGAGGCTTGAAACGATGACAAAAGGTGCAAGTTAGCGAAGAATCAGTTCCTGTGATGCAGTACCATAAATGCCTATGCTACACATTACAAATTAGTGTGATAGCCTGTATTGTGTTGCAATTTGCAACACACTTGCATTGCAGTTGCAAGGAAGTAGTTACAATCTTAATTAATAATTAATAATTTCACCTGCCCACCTTCTTAGCATGGATGAACTTATGGTATGGGAGTTTACTTCCAATTGGCAGTCACGTACTGTTTGACCTACAGATTTTCTTGACTACATCATGAGGTATAGGTATATATATCTGCACAGAATACCTCATTATAATCTGAAAACTCACACTTCCCATTCATCTAGTTTTGCCATGTGGCTCTGCAGGCTCCACACCTTTGTAGGAACTACTGGTTTAATAGCCAAAGCAGTTGAAGAACCAGCTGGTAGACTGGTGGGCAGTCTCCATGACAGACATGTATCTTTCTGTTGATCCCATTCTCTTTTTTATGCTCTGGGAAAGGTGTGTGGTATGGTGGCTTCACATCCATTGAAGGACCAACCTTTTATTATCAGTGATCCTTCCTGGGCAGGTTTTACCTCGCTACAGCCACCCCGTGACAGCAGACCAGTGCAAACAGCCACGTTGTACTGAAGGGGCTGGACGTGTTGTACGCTGGCCAAAATCTTAAACAGTTCTGGGATTTCCCTTGCTCTCTTAGCAGCAAAACAAGTGACTGCACCAGGTTTTCTTATGTGCCTCCAAAGCCAGTCCTACCTTCTCAGCCACGCGAGTGACTATCTAATTAATCCCTGTCCTGTTGGCAGCTGCACTTGGGGCTCTTCCGACAGTGTTGGAGGAGGCAGGCTGTAGCCCGGGATGTTGGATTAAATCCTTGTCAAAAGTTGGTGAGCAAACCGTGCCCGATTTCAAGCAACACCTTTGTTCAAAGACAACAGATATCTTGATATTGCTGGGGATCATTTTGTTCACATTTCTTTCATGGAAAAGAATCCTACAGAACCGGGTGGAAAAGTTAATTCTCCTGGATTTTGAACCCTCTGGCAGAACTTAACAGAAAAATTGCATCCGAGAGAGAGAATCCCCCCCAAACCCCAAGAGTGTGTAGGGAATCATTTCTAAAGAGCTTTGCTATGTTTCTACTCTTCTCACTACTGTGAAATTCTATCCCTTTCTCCTAAAAAGTCATAGAAGTCTCATGTTTTGTTTCTATAGAATTTATACACATAATATTAGCCATTAAAAGTTTACATTTTTCAAAATGTTTATTTCAAATTTTGAAAAGAGCCACTGTATGTAAGTTTTTCTAATTTTCAAGAGAATTGTCCCAATTAGCCACTTCTACAGCTTGTAGTTACTTATTTTTCACTTTAGAGTTTAGTTTTAACATATGGACTTGAATGCTGGTATTAAAATAGGAAGTTATCTTATTTTACAAAATATTTAGCAACACAACAGTGCAAACAATACTACTTGCTTAAGGCAAAGTTACAGCCCATGGACATAGTTTAAAAATCAAATTATTTTAAAAAACTTTGATTCTTTGGGAGCTTTTAGGTCAAGTCTGAAAAATAATAGTGTCTATAAAAGCATTGTCTTTGGGCTACTTCAAATTGTCATCTAAGCCATAAAAATATGTCTCTGATTTATTTATTTTTTATATTGAAATCCATGCTGTTGTCCAGTTTCAAGGTGATTCCTTATAACTCTGTTCTAGTCTCTCTACAGATGCTATTATTCTGCAATGAAAAAAAGGCATCTAGCCTGGGTGCTCTGGGAAGTAATAAAAGCAAGATAGATTAAAATAAAAGTCTGCATCCTCCTGTATTTTTATGACATCCAATACATTTTGGGCACGTCTAAATTATAATTTTTTTTATATAAATAATATATATAAAAATTATATAAATTATAAATATATAAATATAAATATATAAATTTATATATGTAAATTTATAAAAAGATTAAAAGATTCACTCTTTCATGTTCAAAAAAACCCCAAACATTAAAAAATTAAAGAATACCAAAATTAAGCTTTCTTTTATTTTTAAATAATTTCCATTATTTTTAAATAATGTGATCAAAATATTATTTTTTTCACAGGATACATGCTAAAATAGACTAACCTAATTAGGTATGTATGAAAAAGAATATGTGCCCTTGAAATTTGAAAATACTTCTTTCGTTGTAGCTTTGGGCCAATTTGTGGCCCAGAAACATGCTCTTCTTGAACTGCCTGCAGAAGTTAAACAATAAAAATGTAAATCTGTATCTAATTCAACCTGAGCATTTATCTACGAACACTCTGAAGGCAGGTTCTTGGTTACCCAAAGTCAGCCTTATTGCTGAGGGTAACATCTGCTAAGAATTATCTATTGCTGTCTAAAATTCAAAATAAAAATGTCAAGCCTCCAGCTTGACGATTCTCAAATTATTCTGTTTAGCCGTTACTGTAATTTTCTGGGAACTTAAAAGTTTCCATCATCCTGCTGAATGGGTTAAAATAACCTTAAAAAGAACAAGCAGGCTGGTACTCTCGCTGCTTCATGAAAACTAGTGCAAAGCACATCAAGGGAAACAAGGGATGTGAAAAGAAAGCACAGTGCCTGCCTTTGGATGGACAGTCTTGGTTTGGGAGCCCGGTGTAAAAACGTAAAGCTTTCCTAACCAGCCAGATGACAAGCCTGTGAAAATAGTTAATCAATGATTTAGTCTCTCTCCGTCTTTTAATCTTTTTTATCGTTTAAAGTGAATCACCCGTGGCAGAAAGGCAAAAATACACACTCGCTATTTTTCAGCAGGTTCTCTGTTTGTCTGCTTGTTTCTGACTTTTATCGTTTATCTCATTTCAACGCCAAAAATAGACACAAGGGACTGGGAATTAGAAACTCCAGTCTTGATTATGCCACAGACTTGTTAGTCTTGGCTAAATCACTTAGGCTGAAAGCTTCAAAAATAGCTTTTAAATTTGAATGCCCAAGCAAGGGGCCTTCATTTTAATAACTTCTCAGTACTCCTCCTCCAATTAAAGCCAAGAGGAATCTGGAGCAGTGAGCATGTTTCTGAGGCTCATACAGCCACCAGCGAAGCTGGGTTATGTGATTAGGAGCCTGAACACTATAATAACCGATTTTAGCAAGAGGCCGAAAAGCCCCTTCTGCCCTTTTTCTCCTTTCTGTCTCCTCGCTAAGTTTGCAGCTGTGCCTGAGAAACGCAGCCCCAAGGTGATTTTCATCAATTTGAGAATAAGGACTTAACATCTTTTATGTATGTGATAAATGGAGGGGGTTATTGGTGGTGAACAGAAAAACAAGAGCATGTTAAAATGATGTTGATTAATTGCTGTTTGTTGAAAGGCTGTTCCCTGCACTTCTTCAGTGGAAATTACTCTTTTCTAGGTGGAGAAACAATCAATAGCTTAACTTCTTTACAAATGCCGAAAAACATTACTCATGTTAGCAAAACAGCTTTTCGTTCTGTTTCCCCCTCCCCCTTAAAAGCCTCAGAACCTGCTACTGTTTCCAGTAATAGCTTAGAAATGAATTTTTTGAGTTTTTTTTTTCTCTGAGGGAAAACAACCAATCCCTGATTTCATTCCCTGCTCAAATGCAACTATACAGATTTCTCTTGTGAATTCTTGTGGCACGGCCGCTGCTCAGCTGGGTCAGAGCAGTAGGCAGCAAACCCCGTGAGCTGACCTGCTGCTCGGCACGTACAGGAGTGCTGAGATGTGGACAATACTTCTTTGGCTCTTGGGGAGAGGGGTTTCTTTTCATTGATCAGAGTTAATTCCAGCTGCACCCACTTTCTGGGTTGAACAGCTGCCAGTACACCTGTGTGGGAAGTCTTGGCAACAGCACACTTGTATTTTTTTCCATGGTTTTTAGTAAAAAGGCAAACATTGAAGGACCCAGAGTGAATTTCTTACACACTGAGATCTGACTGGTTAAAAAGTTATTTTGGATCTCATTTGAGAGTGTAGCTTTTCCCCATATTAGGTGCAATTCCCAGGGACATGTATGTCTGAGTAGATGAATCTCTTCTGTCTCTAAGGGCAAGTGCTAAACTTGTCACCTTCTGCTTCCAAACTCTTCAGATGAACTGGACAGTTCTGCTGAGACCCAGTCTGAGAAAAACTCACAAAATAACCCAGCATAAAAATCCAGATTTAACCTTGGTTTGGCCAAAAAATGTGTGAATTTTGTGACCAAGTTTTGTTTAGAATAAGAGGTTTAATTTGGACTAAAGGCTTGTTTATTCTCTCCATTATGACTGGAAAGACAATCAATGGACGGAGACAGGTAAGATATATTTCAGTGTTTCCTTTATGTCCATTCTTGGATCTGTCTGATCTCTGATTTAGCATTAGAGATTTTTCTTCTTGCATTCACACCCTCCAGCCAGTAAGTTTGCACACATCACTGCTGTGAGGGAGCAACCAGTTCTTGCTTGCCCAGGGACTTGAACACACTTGATAGAGATGGTGTGGCTGGCCTTTCCTAGAGCACTGAGAGCAATTATCCCTCCATGGCCCTAAGTCTGCTATTGCTTGCAGCTGCAGACTTGGGCATGAGAAGCCACTTCACAAAGCTGGTGAAGACAGGAGGGATCCCAGTGCACTCCTGCACTGTCTGTATTTGTTATCAGACCCATCAGACTCCAGCGCAGGACCATCACTCGAACACCCAGCTGAAGCGGTAGGAGCCAAGACCTTTCCATGAAGTTATCCATGACAATTAGCCTTGGTGAGACCAATACTGCCTGGAATGATTTCTTTTTGCAAGGTACTTTAAAGGGGGGGATATCATGGCATCCCCCAAAGATGGGAGAATGGGGTCAGTAGGTGGCGCAGTGTGAAGACTGGAGGGACAGACAGAGTCAGAAACCCTCTCTCCAGAGGAGCCCCATGTGAGAGGGGTGCTGTGGTGTGGAGGAAAAGCAGCACATGAGGATGCAGAGAGCACACAGAGGAAGAAGGGAAGCAAAGAAACACCAGGGAGCATCAGGATGTTCAAAGGGATGTGGCAAAGTTTGTGGTCCATGAAGGGAAATGGGAAAACTGGGAGAATACTGTGGTCATCTGAGTTTGTAAAAGGGGACCAGAGACCTGCTACAGGGTTTTAGGTACAGATGCCAGGGAAGGGACACAGGACCAGGTATTGTGGGAAAAATGACATAAGCAGCAATCACCTCAGGGTGTTTACAGGCTTTGCAACTTCCTCTAACATTGACCATCACTGGGAAAATCCTGGACCCTGTTTCTACAGTGGACAGGCTTCAGGTGTATGGAGCAGGGGATTTATGGGCTGACACCTTCACTGAGAATACAGTGGCAGAGTGGTTTTCTGGCCAGGGAAAGGGAACCAGACACTGGGAACTGGACAGCTTTGCTGGAAAAACCCTTACTGCACAGGGACTGGCTGTAGGCCGGCTTCTCGAGCAGTGAAAGCAGAGGCCAGGATAAGAGCAAGACTAGGGAGTTTGTTGGGAGGATCCACACTGAGCACATGAAAATCTTATCTTCTCCTGGACCTGGCCTGTGCTGTACATCATCCAGGGAATTGCTAGGAAAATGGGAAATGCTCAAGCCTCTAGAATTATTCCCTGAAATTAGCAATTAGGGGAAAACTGTATGTTTTCCTGGGATATTTAGAAATCACTAGAGGCCTGAGGTGCTTGAAAGGGAAACATCCCATTCAGAGACCAGCTCCAGCTGTAACTGTAGAATTGTCAGCAAGTAGTGGTGGGTGCATCTGAAGTTAAACCACTTGGAGACTGTTCCAAATGCCTGGGGATGATGGGTAGAGTGAGAAAGGTCTAGGTACTCCTTCTTTTCCCTGAGTCAAGGGCTAAAATGTTGAAATCTAAGCGGGTAGCAGGAGATTTTGGAGGAGACAGACCAAAAGCTGTTCAGATGGAGCATAAAGCCAGCTGGAGAAAAGTTAGGGATCTGGTCCTGCTTGTGATGAGAGCCAAGAGAGGATGAAGAGAGATCAAGTGGATGAAGCCCTTTGGGGCAAGAAAGGAGGCTGGACCATTTGTTTTCTGTGTGTGTATGTAAAGGAGGCAAACCAGCAGCAGGCTGGAACTATATTAAAGAGTGAATATTTCTACTCAGTGAAGATTGCTTCTGGTGTCTCCTACTGGGCATGCAATGGTTGGAAGGTGATTGTACATGGAAATATGTTTGTATGAATGCTCCCTATTCGCTTGCTTGCCTCTTAAAGACAGACATTACTTTATGTGGGTCGGGAGGGAAGAGTTACCCCAGCCTAGGAATGCTATTTTGTTCCAACAAAAAACTTAAGCAGGATGAAGTTGTAAAAGCATCACCATGCACATGCATCGAGCTCCCCACCAGAGAGCAGCGTTGCTCCAGCAGCGGCGAGTGTGCCTGCCTTGATGCTGCGAATGGTTGTTGCTGCTCTGCAGTCCAGCGTTGGTCAACGGGCAGTAGCGTTGCTGGTGGAAGGAAAATAATGACCATATGGAACATCGATTTTCTGATTGCAACCGAGGAATGGCAAAGTTCAAAAAAAGAAAAAATGCATTGAGAGTATTTAATGGAAAAAAAACCCCAATCTCTAGCTAAAATGGAATATTTTCAGTCTGTGTGCAAGGGAGGTGAAACATAAAGCAAATTTATGAAGATCAGAGCTTCTCTTACTGAAGGGTCATCCACAGCATGAGCAAATTGGAGTTCATTATATCATATGTTTTCTATCAGAAGACTTAAAACCATTAGTCCTGCATGCAGTGTGATGTACTAATTTCAATGTCTAATTCAAGGCACTTGGGCCTGACCATCAGAGGTGCAGGTCACCTACAAATGTAATTGGCACCAGCTGGCATGTGGGGCAGTGACACCAGCATGTTCTGCTGTCTCCARTTAAGGACCCAAGTGGAGGCATCACAACAAAAGGGAGTGCTATTTAAAAAGGTTGGCTAACAAAATTGTTTGAGACCATATGGTTGGTTGGGGAGAGTCTGAACTGGGCCTGATTTTAGCAGATTTATTGTTGCTCCCACGTGCTGTGAACTGGGTAAATTGCTTTTCTCCAGGGGCTGGTGAAGCACATTCTGTGTGCAACCAAGGTGTTCTTCACAGTCTGTATTTCCCCCTCGTTTGAGAGGTGAAATGTCAGAGAGAGCCAGTTGCCACCACGGAGAGGAAAGTTAGGGCTGCCTCCACGTGCAGGACCAGTCTGGCTGCCGCTCGGCCTGCAGCGAGGCCCTGCTGCACAACTAATGATGTGCACTGAAGCACAGTGCCCGCCCCGGCTGCCCCGCGGGCTGCTGACCTTGCCTGGCCCCCGTCCCGGCTCGCTGGGGCTCCTCCACTGACATTTCACTGGCTTTTTCAGCCTCACGCTAATAATACCCGCTGAAATGTGAACCCGCTGCCAATGGGCATGGGATAAAAATAAGGTTGTCGTCCTGCCCTCGTGCATGGGCACGAGTGCTACTTAGAAATGGGTCCCACTCCGAAGTGGCGTGTACCCTTTTTGGGCTCATCAGTGCTGGGTACAGCTGAGCGGTGGGTCGGGCTGCAGCGCGTCAGAGGTGGGGGTCAGGGGTTTTGTTGCTCTGCCTTTCCTGAAGCAACATTTCTGCAGGAGGCTTTCTGCTGTGCCAGAGCCAGTAGGTACTTCAAGCATGTCGACAGCAAGGTAGCAGAGCACCGAGAAAAGCAGACGCGCTGATGGGCGTGGGGTTTTTGCAGCACACCCATTTTTGCCTGCTGGGAGATGGGTGGAAGCTACAAATTAACATACACTGTTGTTTTTTGTGCTGTAGACACCTATCCATTACTAACTACCATAGGTTGCGAGTTCATTTCCCATGGACTTATTTATTCTTCATTTGGGCTTGATTTGAAATAGCATCTTGGAACAAGAAAACAACTATCTTCTGGCCCACTAGGCTCTCCGTAGTAGCCGAAGCAACATTTCTCCTTCTGATGCTTCCCATCATCTCCGACATACAATCTTTTAAAGAAGCTGGGTTATTTCAGTCAGTTTTCAGTGTATAATTCGTGGTATTAGGAGAAATACCTACCCCAGTAGGAGAATTCCACACTTTGAAATTGGAAAAGAATGAACATAAATATTTGGAGTGATAACTTAATAATAATAAAAACCCAGAAAATAATTCTTTCCATATCAGTGCAGACAAAGTACACAGTATATCATTTGTCCTGGTATATTTTAAAGCTATTGAGGGGACTGGATGACCAGGCTTACAAAACTTCAGTACGCATGTTTTGGTGCATGGAGAGCTGTGTCACTGCAAAACCTTCCCAAGCACTCTAGATACATTTCAGAGTCCTGCACTGCCAGTCGCAGGTTTTATCCCAGTTGCTCTTAAGAGTGATTTATGCATACTGAGTGCTGCGTATCCCAAGGCACTTAAAGAATTGCAATTCCTCATTCACATCACTCCACCAGTCATCATGCAGAGCCAGACTTGACTCGAAGGGCGATTTCAATGAAAGAAACTCGAAGGGCGATTTCAATGAAAGAAACTCGAAGGGAGATTTCAATGAAAGAAACCCAAAAGCATAACACAGTCTACACTACTAGAGGAAAATACTGCAGTCTTAGTTCTCCTGCTGGGCTGAGACAAAGAGAGAGGGAATAACAGATGTTAGCTGGATTGCCTGGTGATCTGCTGGAGGGTGTTCAGATATCTTTGACTGCATGGACCTATGCAGGATAGATAGCGTCAGGCAACATTACCTAGCAGATGAATAAATAAGACCCTTTCCCAAAGCAGGGTGGAATGTAGTAACCTGTATTAAAGACCAAGACTTGGAGAAAAAGTAAATTTCCTATTTGTTTAAAAATGTAGACATTATAAGTCTTATTTCACATGCATGCAGTTCCACTGTGAGGGCTGGAACAACTCTGGAGTTACCCAAGTGCAGGAAGAGGTGAACTGGGTCTGCACTTCTCATGCATACAAGCATCCAGGTTTCTCTGGGGAGCAGCCTATTTCAAGGAATGCCTAGTCTCCCGTGGGTTCATGCCTCTATGGTTTTTTGCTTTCTATTAAGATGCAAAGTCTCCTTGGAGCTTTTCTTTTATCTGGAACATTAGTAATGGCGCTCTCTGGTGTTGATCATCTACTGTCTAATGAATGAGGAACTCCTGCTACGGTTTCAGATGGAAAAGGAGGTTGGGGGAAGAATATTTAAGAAAGCCTTCCCCCTCTGTTAACCTCTGATATGATCACCAAGACTTAGTTCTTAGACTCAAAAGGCTTTTTATTTTCTGCAGTAAAGAGATGTGGAAAGGAAATGCATTTGTTCTTGGGGGAAATAGGAAAGACTCTGTGCCTAGTGGCTGAGCCTGTACCACGTAAGCTACTCCACTCTTTCTTTAAAAGTCTTACTGAAACAATAGCTCTAGTGTCAAGACAGCGATAATTACTCTGTTGACAAGCTCTACGCTGGAGCAATGGCTCAATTTTAATTACGTGAATTAAGAATACCTAAGGCTGCTTTCCTGCTGAGACTCACTGGTCATACCCTGGGCTAGATCCCTACATCTTCCTGCCAATGTACTGTATTGTTTTTGCCAGTGCTGTGCTTGTAGGAATGGAATACTTTCTCTCTTAAAGGATCTGAGACCTGTTGCAAAGCCAGTTAAAACTGATGCAACTTTTTAAAATGGATTTCACTAGATTTGGCTCAAGCCCTCGGCTACATTGCTCTTGCTTAATGTGAAACTTGGAAGCAACCTTGGATAAACAAGCCAGGCTAATATTCTACAGGCTAATCATAACTGCCTGAAGAACAAGATAAAGTGCAAGAGGATAAGTGAGAAAAAAATTAGCAACCAGTAATTTAAAAATCTTCCTCCAAAATTACCCAAACTACCTCAGGTTTGATTTGACTTTGGTCATATTTTTATATGTATATGCCAGCTTTTCATTACATTAAAAATCAGGAATAAGTGCCAAATTTCCTCTCAGAGAAAGGTTTTCAGCTTGTGGCAGAAACCAGCTCAGCTTTATGCATAGGCAAAGTAGGCAGCTGCCAAGAGCAGCAGTTGCCCCATGGCCTCATTTGCTGATGCCAGACTCCTGGAAAGCCAGGGCTGATGCTAAGGGAGAGATGGAAATAACTGGAGAGCAACAATTGTTTGGCAGGGAGAGAGATGATCCTCCACAGCAGCAATTCTTGCCCTCGCTCTTTCCAGTCCCTCTGACTGGCCATAGCGTTGTTGCTTTCCCCATTCCCTTGCTGCTCTCCTTGCTTTGCAGTAAAAGTGGCCTGGCCTCATCCCTGTCATGATGAAGTCTGGTGTTGCCTATACTTCTGAGAGGCCTTGAGCTACTGCAGATGGAAACACACTGTATCCAGCCTCAGCCATGGTGGTGGCTTTAGTGGTTCTGCTTTGGTGTGTCCTTCTCGGTGGTCAGTGACAAGTATACTTCTAAGTTATTTTGAAACTTGTGCTAAACGTGCTTAAGAAAAAGCAAAGTCATTAAAAGCTATATGCCACTTCCTGAAAGCAGCTGGTACTTGTCTCCTTTGGAGATGGGAACCTGAAGCAGCACAATGAATTTGTATAGCCATCTCTGTGTTCCTGTGTTTGTGCTGATCTGCAGAATAGCACACTAGAGAGGAGATAAAATGCCAGAAATTTGATCAAGAAAAGGGACCACCCTGAATTTCAATAACAACTTTGAATAAAATCTCAGCTTTTTAAAAGCTCCTTGGCTGCTGTCTAGTTTTGTGCTATTCTTTCAGTAAGGAAAGTGCTCCCACTGTCTTTCAATCATAAAGTATATGCTGTTTTTTTATGAAGAGATCTCTAAAAATCTGCAGTGTGCAGAATGGGAGAGATTCAGGGTCATGAAAGAATATTCAGCATAAAGCCTTGGGAAATGAGTTCATTAGTGTGCCAGTGAGTGATGTAATTTTGCTGATATTAAATTAAGACTTGACTAATAGGCCCAATCTTTTTCTGAATCATTGTGCTCCTATTCGCTTTTGGGGGGAGGGGAATAATTCTCCTTTGTTTGTGGAGGTGCAATCATGCTTATTGCATTTGCTGCGTACTTTCCAAGTTGGATGGGTCCTCACCACCACTTTTGTAAATTGAACTACTTCAGCATTTGGCAATTTGTAGACCAGATTCAATGCTCATGAAATGGACTGCTGCTTTGCAGAAGGCAGTAAAGTTGTGCTGAGTCTGACGTTGCTTCTCTTATCTGCAGAGTCAATTTTTTTTGAGGCTGCAGTGCTACCAAGCTAGAGGAGCATGTGAAAAGCCTTCCTTCCCCTTCTTATGTGGGAATGTGTTGCTACTGTGATTGCTCAGTAGACAGTTCTCTCAGTATTTAGTCCTTCAAGGGTAAAACTTTCTGAAAAGTAGTAAGGAAAAATCGAGGGCCTGGTCTCTCCCCTCATTCCTGCAGGTACCTGCCTGGCAAGTCCAGCATAGGGGCATGCTTCCTTGAGGCAGAGTCTCCTTTCCTGAAGGAGGATGCAACTACGCTGCTCAGGGGCGTGCAGGTCTAGCTGTCCTGGGCTAGGGCTGACCTGGCTACAGAGCTGAAAACAGGCCAGGAAGTGTGCAGAGTCATAGGGGAATGCTATAGAAATCGAATACAGAGAAGCAGGTTTTAAAAGAGGTAGAAGAAAGAGAGATGTATGCGACAATGGTATACAAAATACTAGCACTACTCTAACTGGCTGTAACTGTAGGGGAACTGTCTTTAGAAAATACTTCTTCTCTACTTCTGGACTATTGCATAGACAATGCTGACTTTGGTATGCAGCCTGTGTATGGGAGAGCACTTGCTCATAAGAGCCATTCCAGTTTATGGGACGAAGCTGTTCTAGGCAAGAAAGGACTGGAGAATTGCTCCCTGTCTATGTTAAATTAGAATGGACATGCTATAGGTGAATGAACTCTCCAAAAGACTGAAACTTGAGCAAAAATCTGTTCTTAAGGAGCCTAATTTAAAGCCCATGGATGACAAATGGAGTTGTTCACTACTTCAGTAACTTTTGGATCAGACTCCAAATTCTGTGCTAAAGCTGGTGTATTTTTTTCTTGTATTTACTTTTTTTCTTTTGTAGTACCATTTCCATCCAAAAGCAACTGTTAGATATCTGAAAAAGACAGCCTGAGCAATTAGACCCAGTGAAACTTTGTTGTGAATAAATTGCCAATAGAAATGTGCTAATGGCACCCAGGGATTGTGTATTAATAGGAACTAATTAACGGGTCTAATTTGATGTCACAGAAGGAACGCCACAGCTATTTGTGCTCTGACAAAAGGTAAATGTTAACGAGTCCCCAAAGGTGTTTGAATTTGGGTTCCAATTAGTGTAACCACATGCATGACTTAGACATATGCAAATACCAAAGTGATATTTATGGCTTGTGAATCCTGCTACCTTTGCCTCTATATTGCAAGTAGAACAACCCTTAATGTGACAAGATATTAGTACTCTGAAATGTCACCACTAATACTTCACTATTTGGGACATATATAGTACAGGAGGCAAGAGTCCCATAATACTAAAAATGTCTTGTTTATTATGAACTACTTGCATGGTGACAGAGACAACCTGATACTTTGTATAGTAGACCACAGGAGCAGAGTTGTTTCATCTTATCTTACATGAACTATCAGCAGAAATAGGGACTGAGGGGAGTGCAATGCTGAGTCCTCTGGGCCACATCTGCACAAATTAATCTCTGACCAGCAGTGCTGAGGAGCATGCTATGAAGACTTCCATTCCAGGAATACAGCATTCCTGCTCATGGGCTCAGGTTGGCATGCCTGGATACGGTATAGATTTACTCAGTCTGTGCAAGCAAAGACATCTCTCTGTGTCTTGCATGTCACTGCAGGTTATAGATATGTTCTCAAATCAAAGACTACAATTCTGTGTCAAACTCTGTATAAATACAGATCCTACCTGAAGGTGCTTACAGTCAGTGTCATCAATAGTTTGAATCTAGATGTAGTTGAACATTGTTGTGATCTCAGAGCAGGTCTCTGCATGACAGTCCTACTCATAACTGTAGTCCAGAAGGAACTAATATTACTTTGCAAGAAATTTCTACTCTGTTGGCACTTCTTCAGTCCTGTTGGTAAGGAACCAGTTTCAGACAGGCTGCTGGTTGCTCTCTGAATGTTTGTTCATTCAAGGACTATGTCAACAAAGCCAGCTTTGTGCAGTGTTAGATGAAAGTACCTAAAATGCCAATTCTCCATTCCTAATACAAGTCTGGTATGGCAACAGGTCTTTGCTGGTGTGTAGACTTCTTTGAAGAAGATGTTCTTTGATAGTAATATGGAATTATCCAGGACACATCTGTTGCTTTCTGCATTGAGTTTTGGATCAAAACTAACCCTCTTAGCACTGCAGACTCATTTTTGTTTCCTTTGTCTTGTTGGGAAGGTTGTGAGACTGCTTGAATATGAAGTTATCAGGTCTAATAAAAAGGCTTCTGGGCATGGGAAAGAAGAAAACAAGGAGAGAGTGACATGGTCTCTAGAAGTTCTTCAAGGCCGATTGTTCTGCTGGGGCCTAGTCATGGCTCCAATTCTGCATTACCCTGTGCTTAAGCCCATCCTGTTCAACAAAACTCTGAGGGTAATGTTAAATTTCAAGCATGTCTAAGGCCAGGCTGGAGCAGCAGTGTAACAAAAACATTGCATTATATAGCATTTCTACCAATGGGCTTGACACGTTTCTCTCTACTCCCTAAAAGGCAGCCGCTTCTCTTCCTCAGCCCCACCTTTATCTCGTGTTTGGGTTTATTACATCTTTCTTGAAGCTGTTGTGTTTGTCTAACTTTGAGACTTCCAGTGTGTCTTCAGGCTTCCAGTGTGCAAGGTAATCTTATGGCCCATATATATGTTCCACTGCTGGCAAAACTTTAGAGGTAAAATAGCCCACAAATCCTGTGACCCATTGGCTGGATTTTATTTCAAAGCCTTTAATTCACAGCTATGTCTTCCCTTTGTTGTTTGTTTTGAAATGGATCCTTTCAAGCTGTCAGACTGGAAGGCTGCCCAAAAGGCTGTGACTTACATGGAATTGATCTTTTAACAGTTGGTCCACATAGCTGTGGCAATGTGTTTGACTTTCCTGAAGTTGGGCATTGTGCAAGCAGATATGTGTCAGTACGTTCAGTTTGCTCAGATCTCTGGACTGGCCTTTTTGGAGAGAAACTGCAAACAGGAATTATTGTGATGCTGGTCATCTGCAACCACAAATGTTATGACATCCAAGCTGACAAGCTGGGAGAGAATGCAGAGGAGAGCAATAAAAATAACAAAAGCTTTCAAAATTAAAACCAGTAGATCTGAGGTAAAGAGAGCTGGGAATATTTTTCTTATGGATAAGGAGCCAGAAACAAGGCATACATGCCTGTAAATATAAAAAAGAGTGTTATAAAAAGTACAAAGATTGATTCAATATAATCCTAATTTTACAGCCTTTCAATTGACTGCTTATCTTGGGTTGTTAAAAGAAATACATGCATTACCCATCTTTAAGCACGAAGTGAGCTCTCTCTGGGTCTTAAAATATTTGGAACAAAGGGGTTGCTGGAGAGGGAGAACTGGAGCACCTGAGGGACTCTTGTACCCGATCAGTCTTGTGGAAGAACTTGCCTTATTTAAGGGGCAGATGGCAACCAGTCCGCTGAACACTGAGCTGAGTGCTGAAAGCTAGGTGATGCACGCACTACTGCTTTCTTCCCTTTCTTAGATAGCCTGGTATACAGTCTGTTCTTGCATCCCTCACTGCATGGGCTTGGAGCTTCACCAGGTTTGGAAAGCAATTGAGTTGGAGCAGGGTGGCGGGTCAGCAGCAGCGGTTATTCTCTGGGTCCCCAGTTCCAACACACAGCGGTGTGAAGTGTTTTGAAGAATTCAGCTTCTAAAAGAGTAGGCTAGATTTGCTTTTTGGAAATCATAGATATCTTAAAATGTGGCTCAGCTGCCACTGATGCCTCTAGGCATCTGGTTTTCTTCTATTCTGCCTGGTGCAGGGACTGTGACTTTAGCTGAGCTTTTCAAGCAATGTTTGCTTACTCCTTTAGATTCAGCTTCTAGGACTGAGCAACCTGGAAGTCAGCTAGAGCTGTCTGAACTGCCCAGAGCCTTTTCAAAAGCACCATGATGTGAAAAGTGTTCATTATTAATATGCTTTTAATATAGGTCTCCACCATTAAAAATAAAGCTAGCAAGCTTTCACAGATTTGTGAAAATTCTGTCCTCGAGGAGCTTGGTTTTCTGAAATTGCCTGCATTTATTCTTACATTTCAGTGAGATGGGGAGAAAGCAGTGTTCTGGCTGGAGCAGGAAAGAGGTGGCTTGTAAACGTGTATATGTGCATGCATGTTTCTGTGATTGCACAATTATTTAAAAAACACTGGACAAGGGAACAGTCTGCTGAGTAAGATGGTGACATCACCACCTTTGGAGATACTCATCTGTAAGGCTTGGTATGGGATTAATATGGGTAAACATGCTGCTCTGCAAGGGTGTGGAATAAAGAACTGAAGAGAGGTTTCCTTCCAACTTTAATGATTCTGTGGAAGGCTTTTTGGAAAGTAGATTAAATGGCAAACAACCCTATGTACTTACAGTGTTGCTGAAAATAGTGGACAGTATTTGGTTTCACTGAAAAGCTATGTGGAAAGCCGTGTACCCTGGAATTGCAGGGTTATGGATGACAGCGATTGTTCATCCCAGTGAGTCTTGAAACATCTCTATGTTGAAAAAAAAGATTCTTATACCAGTAGCTGATATGACATTTACTGTATCTCCCATCAGAAGAGAGGACTGTCTGTCCAAGCCATTTTCCAACAAAGCAAGGAGAAACCCTGGGTTGTGTGACTCACATCAGTCTCCTCAGATGACAAATAAAGTGCAGGGCAAATCCTGTGAAACTAATGAAACTTAGATTAATATTGTGTGCAGAGACAGACTTCAACATCTAGCTGTTCTGAATTCTTTTTCTATCCATAAAAATAAAATGAGTTTTTAAATAAATTGAATTATTAATATGTTTGGAAAAAAAAAAGCAAAATGTGTTGCAACTTTTGTGGAATGATCCAGTTGGGTTTGAGAAGGTAGCAACTGAAGAAAAGGGAGGAAATCCCCTTCTGCTTTGTGTGCCCTGCTTGGCATAGCCATACCACATATAGTATCACCGGTTTAAAAAGATTTATGTCAAGGAGTTAACTACTTTGAGGGGACCAGACTAGTACATGGAGCAAGTAGTCTCTTAAAGGATGTCTTTCTTTGTAAGACAGAGCTCTACATAGCTTTGGCAGTGCAGCCTTAGCAGCAGATGAAATGCAGGCCAAACTGTGTCCTAGTTGATTGATTGGGGGGGGGGAGAGAGAGGGGGGCAGAGAGAGGGGGGAGAGGGAGGGAGAGGGGGAGGGAGAGAGGGAGAGACAAAGAGAGAGGGAGGGAGGGAGAGGGGGAGAGAGGGAGGGAGGGAGAGGGTGGAGAGGGAGGGGGGAGAGGGGGAGAGAGAAATTGAGATCCAAGTAAGCATCACAGAGGTTTCCATGATCAGCATCATTTTTCCTGCTGGATAAGGCTGGCCTTCGTTGTATGGTGGTGGCCTGCAAAAAACACTTCAAATGTATGGAATATGCAGAATATATTGCAAAATGTGTGGCCAAAATTTGCAACCTCCCTGCAATAACTGCAACAGCTCCTTATGTGGAAAAGTGATATATACTGTTAGCTATGCTTAATCTGAGGTAACAAGGGGAAATTCTGCTGAGACTGCCAGCAGTGTATATAAATGGCCTAGTCTGAGGAACAAAAGGAAATACACCAAAGCTGGGAATACCTATGCTTATAGCCAAAAACACATTATCCTCCAAAACATCCATCCCCTTCATGCGTCACTTCCCCTTTCATCATGGGTGTGATTCAGACCTCTGCTGGAATAGGTGGAAAGGTTGCTACTGACGTCAGTAGATTTTCCTCTGTATCCATACATTCTGTACAAGCTGCCTCCCAAAATAATTCCTCTGGATGTGCCTGAAAATCATAGTTTTATAAAAGCTTGACATCTCTTCTGTCATGGGACCTGAAGCCATGTATGATACATATGATTCTTCCTTTTAACCTCCATGCCCATGCATCATGCTTTGCATGATTTCTTCGCCCACCTCTTTTGATAGATAAGTCTGAGGTACAGACAAAAGGCAGTTTTGAGGGCAGAAAGACATTGATAATATGGACAGAAATACTCTTGAGACAGATCTTTCAAGCCTATTTTAGACCTGTAGGTCCATCAATGCTTTGAGGAATCAGAGGTAGTCAGTGTATTCATCAGCTGTCGGGCACTTGAACTTCTGAATTTTAGTGGTATTGGCTGTGACACTTGAATGGCAGTCAAGAACACAGGAACCTGGCAATCTAATATTTAAAAGGCATTGGAGAATTTCAGCAACTGGATCTTTGTCAATTGCTGTTGGAAACACTTTGAAACCTATAAAAAGATGGAATTTTGGCTTTGATCTCAAAGAAATAAATGTGTTTAGAAAAGTTGCTTTAGTTAAAGGCTGAAATCCTATAAAATACAGAAATGGCTAGTTAATTGGTGAAAACACAGTGGTGCCAGCTTGGAGGATTAATGGAATACTCTTCTGTTTTGGTAGATTGAAGCAGACAGAGAGCTATTGGTCCTTCTATTAGCCTGGGGAAAGAAGTTTGAGTTGCTTTGTCTTGTTGGAATGTACCGTACATCCTTAGGGATAAAATAGAAATGAATAGAGAAAAGGGAACTGTACTGGATAAATAATATAATATGGCATGTTGCATGGCATATATAATCACAGGCTTATATATAATGTAAGAACTTGGGCTATTAAAAAGTTATGTTGTAGTGGTATGCTTGCTTGACTCATTGATGGCATGTTTATCTTTAATGTGTTTCAACAATTCTGTAATTTTAACGCTAATAGACTATTCCTGTGGTTTGCTTTATTGTATGGAACCTGAACAGTGTTTTCAAAGTCATTTTGGCATCTATTCCAGTTGGATGAGAGAAACTATTCCAGTTGGATGAGAGAATTGATTGAGGGCTGAAACCCAAAACATATCACAGAAAATGCCAGCCAGAGAACACAATGTGGATAATATTAAAGCCAATACACTATAGCTACAGGGTTAATACTGTTACTAGGGGTAATGAATTCTGAATGCTGTTCATTTTTAATCCCTGTCTTCTCTATGCAACCAAATGTTTGGATCAGAGTCATAAAGCGTAGACATAAAATAGAAGGAGCTTGAAACAGAATATCCTGAACTGACCCATATATGTATATGTAGGAGAATGAGATAATATATATACAGTTGGTGGAACTATTTGCATACTTGTATGAAGGTCTTTATTTAGCATTACCAGGAGAGACTTGTTTGATGCTAGCCTTAAGAGCTGGCAAGGGATGCAATGCTTTGGCTGTAGTTCAGAAAGCATAACATTAAACATTCAAGAGGATTTACTTGTATCCTTAAAGCTGAGTACATGTTTAAGTGTCCTGTTGGACCGGGGCCCGATTGTTTAGCACCTTGCAGAACCAACTTTAAAATGGTTGAGTAGGCAGAGAAGTATTAGCTAACGTTATTGCAACCAATGACTGGAAATAAATGTGGTGCATTTGCTTTGAACATGTTTTTGACCTTCACTGCCCCCCACCCTTCTTATTTCAAGGGTTAATTTGGAGACTTTCTAAATTCATTTGGGAGGTGTCCTCCCAGGACTGAACCCTATGTCCAGTAGGATAATGGCAAAACTCTTGTTGACTTCACTGGGGTTGGGTTTGGTGGTTGGTCTGTAAAGACTGGTCAAAAAGAACCAGACTATTAAGGATATCCACCCTGTGAAAAGGGAAATGTTTAGGTTTTTCTAGTCATCTGTTGGCAGCACAGTGAAAGTATGATCCCTCTCATGGTAGAAGATCAGCTACTTTGTGAGGTCTGTGATGGTGTGCTCTGTTAAAGCTGGCTTTTGCCGGTTGCAGTGAGCAGCTGGGCACGGGGCACTGCCCTTGTGTGTGCATCCAGGCCTTGCAGTGAGGCACTGTGCGCACTGCCATGGGTGCTCTGCCACATCTGTCCCTGTCTTCCCAGGGCAGGGCCTCTGCAGCTCATCTGTAGGCAGATGCGACAGGGTTTGGAGTTGATTTTTCATGTGGCAGATCTACTGCTTGTAAAGTAAAAATCATTACAGTGATGGGCAGTTATGTGCTGGGTCCTGTGATCTTGTGAATCTCAAGCCAAGAACTTACCATTTCTGTTATGACTAAACAATTGTGAACTGCAGAAGGATTTTTGTTGTTGTTCTTTTAGTCTAGTGGGAGTTAGTTTTCTTCGGTAAAACACAATTGCAATGTTCTCCATGGTATGTTATGTCTGGCAATAATGAGAATGATAGAACTGAGGTTTGGAGCACCTTCTATCTTCACAGTGGGGAAACTGAATTACAGCTAAAAGGAAAGCCTTTATTCATTTATTAATGTATTTTTGTCAGCTATAGCCAACCACAATTTGTTTTCTTAGTCATGTACATGTGGAAATACTCTGCATTTCGAATACACTTCCACATAATGTTTATGTAGCACAGCACAAGTGCTAACAGTCCAACTAGGAACCGGCTCCTACTTGCAAAAATTCTCTTTAGAAGGCCATTTGCTGGTTTATGTTTTAATGTGATTTTCCCATTTGCCAAGGGTGTTTAAATAGAAAACCAATGTGTTCTACTATTGAAAAGCTGAAGCTTTGATTTAATGGTCCATCGGGCAGAGTATGGATTTGAGAGAGGAAATTAGTTTCAGCCAATGTCTCCTTTGACTTCAGACAGCTCCCTTTACCTCTCAGACTTTGCATGTGTAAATTGGAGATAATTAGTCCTGGGTTTGTGAAGTTTCTGAGTGTTTTATAAGAATTATTACCTTACAAATTGTCTACTTATGAAAGAAAATCATATTCTTGCTAAGGAAACAAGTCCTAAGTAAACTGTCTTTCCTCAGTGTTGCATAGTCATGTATTCTGATTTTAAAAGTTCAGTGACATGCCCAGAAGACACTTGTAAATACCAGTGCAGCTTTAGGGCAGCTCAAGGGTGGTCAAACTGCTGAAGGTGTGAGCGACAAAATGATCACAGATGAAGACACTGGCTTCACACGTCCCAGGAGTGTTCTTCCTCCCCTCCTGTCAAGACACCACATTACCTCAGCCTGCTGCTCTTTACTTGGCCACCTGTTATTTAATGTAGCCCTGGAGTAATTACTTCTTTCATTCATTTGCAAGTCTGTTTGGTGCTACAACTTTTTAAATTCACATTGCAAGGTATTGTGTAGTTTTAATACCCCCTTTTATATGCTCTTTTGCTCAACCCAAGTTTGAGAAGGAAAGCACAGCTTTTACCCGTGACTAGTAAGGACTGGTAAGAAAGTGAATTGGTAAGAAAATATGCGGTATTTGCAGGTTAGAGCTCCTGTGAGATCAGTTTGTGCAGTGTATACTGGGATACTGCAAGAGGAGCATACTGAAGTGTTTGGGGCTAGGAAATTGCTCAGCCTTGGTGCTGGCTGGTTACTTCTGTGGTTGTTGGCATGTGGTGTCATTTCTTTACAGGCCCAGCCATAAATTCTGCAGGGTTAGTAGTGAAACATCAAATGTGCCTTCTCATTAGAGGTCTTCCATGGCCTTGGTACAGCTGCAGTGGTTCTTTTCCTCACTTATTTATGACCTTTCCAAATGCTTGTGCAGTAGAGAAGTATATTCTTGACTAGGGAATGGCAGAGAGCCAAGAGAGAATTCACTTTCTGCTATGTCTATTGATCAGAATCAAGTAGGACAAGACATGTTTTGAACATCCTGTTGAAGATGGCCTCTCTCCTGGATGGGACATACTGGGTCCTTTCTGGTGAGGTCTTATGCAGCCATTGAGGCTGTAAAAGCTAAAAACACCTAGTAATTTGTTCTCTCACTATGCAGAAGGGAGACTTGAAGAGAGTCCTATACAGAGTAAGAGACTTGAGTGAAGTTGTGCGGTGAAATGTATGCCACTGACTGAAACAATAAAAACAATAAAAAGCCTTACCTGTGATCAAGCAAATTGTTTTATTTCATTTTTGGTTCTTTTACCTTCATTTGCCAAACTGAAGTAAATTTAGCAACGAAACATCGTTTCAAAGTAGAACCACAGTATTTTGTTTTTTAAAAACTAGAATGTTTTCTCATTATTTTTCTGCAGTTGAAACAAGCTAATGAAGTTGCCATTAGAAAATTACTTGGCCAACCAAATCATCATCTTTGGGTAAAAATATTTAGATTTTTGATTGTTTGTTTGTTCTGATTTTTATTTCTAAGGTTTAATTAGTGAACATTACTGTAAAGGTAACAATCAAAATTTAGCGAAGCTAAGGGGTCCAAATCATGCCTTTTAAAATACACACAAATAATATGCTGTTTGTAACGATTTTTCTCTGCAAGAATAAATCCCAAATCTGCTACAATGTTTTTACAGCGTCTTAAGTGCAGAAAACATCTGTCAATCAGGCATGCTAGGAGAGGCCATATCCTTAGAGTTCTTGTCATTTCCCCTGTCTCCTGAAGCAGCCAGCGTGGCCCCTTGCCCTCCCTCTCAAAACAACCTAAATGGATTTAAAACAGATTTCAGCATGGTTGATGTGGGTTGTTCCTGTCAGGTCAAAAAACAGAGGCTGATCATGGCAGGATGCTCTTATACTGTTGTCTTTGCTTTCAGGCTGTAGAACCTTTTTCCCTGAGCTGTGGGACAAACCATATGGTGGAAAGATATAACCTATTAGTTTGTCTTCAGCTGGAGGCACAGTCCTTAATAACACGACAGAAGAGGCAACCATCCATCAACCGACCAGGGAGCAGCTGGAGCAGGATGGAGGATAAAAATGTCCAAGCTTGGTTGTCTAGAAAGATAAAAGCTGAGATTATCAGAATTTGAGTCTGCTAATAATGGATCCATTTAGGGATTTGGAGTACCTTGCCACTTGCTGAAGGAAAAAAAAATTAGGTGATAATAGAAAGTGCTTTTGTATAAATATCACCTTTATCTAAACCTGTTAAATCAACTAGTTTTTCCAGGCAGATTGATAGACCTCTTGAACTAGGAGGGTATTGACACGATGCTCGTATTGAACCTATCTGGCCTGCTACTTCTCTTTTTGGCCTTCTGTAATCTGTAGGGAAGGGAAGATTTCCGAGATGGATCTGCAGAAATTAAGTTTATTCAGTAGGTTAAATTCTACTCTATTGCTTTGTTTAGTGAACATGCTAAACTGCTAATTTCACAAGGAGACTGAATTTCACCACAGAATGGAGGCACAGTTTTATTAACTGGAGGATGTGAACTCTCTAGTACCATAGGTAAAAAATGTCTGTGTGTGTTTGTCTTTTTACTGTGTGTGTATCGTGTAGTTGAGAGAGGCAATTCTGGGTTTTCCAGGAGGACAGAAGTTTAAAACATTAAATTCCAATTGATGATACTGGAATAAATTGCTGTCTGTGCAGTTGTTTGATTCAATATGTGCTGATATGGCTGACTAGCTCCACTGGTTGAAGTCAGTATGAATATTGGTTACTGAGTGACAGCTCAATACAATGTCATATAGAAGATCACATAAAAGCATAGTTCTAGGTGATCAGTCATATGACATTAAATTGCTCTGTAACTACAATGTTTTTGAAGTAACTGTTGTCTTCAAGGTGTATCTGTGTATTCAGCAATAAAATAGTTTAAGGGAGTCATGTGCAAACAGTTAAGATAAATGCAAAGGTATGAAAAAATATGTACATAATATTATCATCTGTGGTACCCCTTTTGTCCTCCTGATAAATGACAAGGGTGCATTTTATTTTAGAAGTGAACAGCTGAGAGGAAAAGAAATGGGTGTCTTTTTTTATGCCTTTGGGGAAGAGTTCAAACACATTCTGACAGGCTTTCTGCTTTCCAGGAGAGTGATCATTGTGTAGAAAAAGTAGGTAACCATAGTAAGCCACTTTTTACTTTGATCAAAACTGTTATTTTATTAGTTAGAATACTAGATTCCTAAGTCTTGTAAGCCAGTAAAACTGTGCTGATATCAGCAGAAGTTGATTTACTCCAGATGAGAACCCAGAACATTTTGGGGCTTTAAGGTTGGGTTGAAAGAGTCTATTCAGTGATCAGAGGTCCATTCTATTAGATATCAGTTTGCAAAACAGTCCAAAGACAGTCTGTCAGCCAGGATTCTGAAGGAAGAGATGGATAAATAAAAAATCAGTCAAGGATGGAAAGTGAGAAGGTCAAGATTTTTGTTCACTCAGACTTGCAAAGAAAAGTGATTTGGGAAATTACTTAGTAGAAAGCTAAATATGTAATGAAATACCTCTGAAAGATGACTGTCACAGAGATCTAAAATGAAGTACACAAAGCAAGAGAAAGAGATGAGGCCTAGAGATTCATTTCAATTTCCATTTAAGTCAATGGAAAGACTCACGTTGGCTTCTCTGAGAGATGGCGTGAGTCCCAAGTATTTAAACATGGCCAAAGGCTCTAAATGGATAACCTTGGCTCTGAGACTGACTTCTCTGGCATGTCACTAACATCTGTCCTTTGGGCTATTCATATTATGGTACAGAGAGCTCTTCTGTCAGACACGTGATGTGGGAGATTTGCTTATTTCTCTGTTCCTCCATACACATGAGCTTGTACTTGCTGAGAACATGAACATTAGAGGCTCTCTTGTTGCTCCACTGAACTTTTCTCTCCTGACTATTCCTTTTTCATCCTTTTGATCTTTTACAATAGGATTCCAGCTCCCTCTCCTTGCCCTTCACAGTGAGTTTGTACAGCATTAAAGAATGAAAATAGGAACACTTTGGTGGTCACTGACTTAGGAGGCCAAATTCACTGCCTGTGTGCAAAATGCTGCTGCAGCCAGTTTTGGAAATACAGTTTGTATCATCATCCTTACTCACTGTGTTCCCCAGTGATTAATCAAAAGAGATTCAGCCTTTCTCTTTGCCTGTGTCACAGCTCCAGACAAAAGAACAAGTTTCCATACATCTGCACCTGAAAATAATGGAAATTACCATTTTCAAAAGGGGTTAATAAAATTTCAACTAGAGAGTCCAGCAGAACTTTTGAAACATTTGCCAAATCCTTGCAGGATGGCTGAAACACTAGCTCTCCCAGGGAAGCATTTTTACTGAATCTCTTCACGTCAAATAAAACACACCTCTGGGTAAGATTGTGTTTCAATATTTTTAATAAGAGAAGATATTATACCCCTGCTGAGGAAATAAGGATTTAGCATTTTAGAACAGGCTGCCAAAAAGGGGGGAGGTATTAATAGAATCCTCTTCAGGACAGAAATGAGGAAAACTTAATCAGAGTGAGAATTTTGGCAAATCTGAATAAAGGAACATCAGTCAGTAATGTTCATGGTTAGCTTGGGTGGCAGGAGTAGCAATTTTATCCTAGCAAATTCTCATGAGATTTGACTGGAATGAAAAATTAGACAAATGCATTTAATTGGAGCTGAAAGATGATTTATTTTTTCCCAACTCACTCATACTGTTCCTAGAATGATTCTTGTCACCTTAACCAAAAGCAGGGGAGAAGGGAGCGCCAGGAAAGCAGAGGCTATATCTGAGAATCTTTCTTTACATACAGAAAACCCCGAAAGCCTTAAATTAGTAATCTTTTATTTGTTCTCCTGAGATCTTTGGGGGACTTCAAGCAGACTAATTGAACTGGCCATATTCCCAAACCAAATTGAAGTCTCTGAAAAGATTTTGGACAAATTCAGCTACATTAATTCTCCCATTTCTCCTCTAGCCAGGTCTCCTTTACCCCAGTGAAGTCCTGGCAGAGTGGATCTTAAGTTAGACCTCTACCAGTGTCTTTTAAGTTCCCTGTGTTGTGAGTTTTGAAAGTAGAAATTGCCTGGTTTCAGCAAAGTGAGGCAGACTGAAGAGCTACCAGATTCACGCGCACTTTAGGTTGAGTCTGCCAGTGGTTAGATGGAGGACAAGGATGGTACGTAGGAGGATGTGAGAGGGTTGATGACTTGGGTCTGCATTCCCGAATCAGGGTGACAGGTGCTATCCTGAATAAAGGGCTGTATTTGAAGGGGGGAAAGCCATCCCAGTCTGGGGTGCAAGTATATTGTATAGAGAGCTGTAGAATATGCTTGAAGGTTAGATTTAGAAACTGAACCTGGATGAAATCCTGGAGTTCACTTTTCATCCTAAAATACCTACTTGAAGAGCTTAAAATGGTCAACAGTTTTGCTTCCTCTCCAAGCTACAGATCCATCGGATTCAAGACACATACATTGGCTTTTCAAGCTGAAATGCTGCCTCGTGCAGTATGCAAGCACACTGTGCAAAGAGGGGATGACTTGCTCAACTGGTTCTGAAAACTCACTCTACAGAGGCCAGACCTCTTGGTCTAAATAAGCTGGCCTTGAACTGTAGGAGCATAACGAGTGGTTCTTCCAAGAAAAGTGTGCCATGGGCTGGCATGGCTGTCAGAGCATTTAAGAGCAGTCATAGGGATTCTTGAGGTTGTGCCTAAGAGATTGTGGTTTCAAAAAGCTATTGTAGGAGCCAGATACCACCAAAACATGAAAGTGTGCTGACCGTGGCCCCATTCCTCCAGGAATTCCTTCTGGTCCAGTCATCCCAGCACAGCCACAGTGCCAACAGATCCTGTGGAAGTTGAACCAGTGTTATCATGCAGAGAGCCTGTAAAATAACGTGAAAGGGTTGTTCCCAACCATGGCCATTTCTTACCAACAGATTTTAAGAAAATATTTTCCAGTTCTTTCTATAGTTTTTCATGAACTTGGGAACATTACAGATCTCCCTTTCAAATGCATTTTTCATGACCGTGTGGGGAAAAAAATTCTAGTTAATGTGGCTTACTTTTTTTTTTATAGTAATGAGCATACTATTAAAATATGCATGTCTCAAAACAGCATAATGATCATCAGGGTTATTACTGAGAGACAGACAATAGCAATATTAATGAGGCTCAGACATCTGTCAAATTAGTCTGTAGTTTAAAGTTCAGAAAATAAAGACAGTATTTAGATTTTCTAACTGATATTTCCCATTTCTGTCAAATTCTGAGTGCCTGTAAGCTGCTGGAAAGAGAGAAATATATATTTTTCAAGAGTTTATTCAATTATAATAATGAGATACTTAAAGTTGATATAGTGTGTCTTTAAAGAAAACTCATTCTGATCTTTCCACTTCTGCATGAGAAATCCAAAACGGTTCAAACAACATAAGCTTAGAGTAGAATTAGGGGAAAATATTTTCCATGGGAGTGCACTAGTATGTAGAAAAGCCCATGTTCATTCAAATTCAAGGGGTACCTTCCTCCTTCCAGCTGGGGTATCTTCCACTGCCTTCCCAGAAACAGGGATTCACTCTTGCCACTGTATCAGGGCTGACAGTTTGTCCTCTTGCCAGAGCTTGATGGTTGTGAGGGGAGAGGAAAAACCTCGTGCTCATTTCATAGTTTAGAGATCAGGACAAAATCTGACTGTTGAGGACAAAGCAGGGCATTAGCATAGTGGGATATTTTCTCTTCAGCCTCACTAGTTTTCCTATTTTTTTTCCTCTCTCTTTATCAATTTTATGTCACCATATCCAGTGTAGGAGAGGATGAAGTCAGTATGACTGTAATGTTCAGGATGTGCCCTGGGAGCTACAGATGAAGGTCTCACTTGCTCTAGCTGGAGCCACTAGTGACCAGTGCAATGCAAGACAGCACTGCCCAGAGCAGCCTGGGGCTGCTGGAGCTGGGGGGATGCTCCTCTGATCCCCCAGCAATGTTCTCACAATCTTCTGGTGAACAAGTTGCCTGTGTAGTAAACACGTGCTCCAGCCCTTTCCCACTTGGGAGTTTAGGACAGATGGGTTTGAAATACATTATGAACTTAAGTCTAGTCCTGGACCTAGTGTGGAGGATTTAGTGCTGCCATTTGTTTGCAGTTCTCCAGGCAGAGGCTGCCAGGTATGGAGAGAGGCATGGACTGAGGATCCCTTCTGAGAGGTGAAAGTTAATGGTGGGTTATAGGCAGTGTGCCTAGTGTAAACAGTGTTCTGTTTTACCCAGTAAACACTGAACTAAAACTGCATGAGATAATCCCCTTTGGGTTTGAAAAGCTATCCCTTCTGGCTGGAAGAAAATAACTGGTTTACTTTAACCTCTAGATGTTTAGAAAAGGTGATGCCATAAACAGGTTAATGGGATCATGAAAGATAAGAAGCCGATGGCTAGGTTTTTCTTTCTGCAAAAGATGCCTTCCTTTCCAACTCTTATGACATCCAATGCTGTGTACCTGAAACAGCAGAGCGTATTAAATTAATGAGCCTTTGAGAACCTTCCCTTTCCTGAGAGAAAAGTTTCTGCCAGAAAACCTCCATTACCACCAGTGAAATGCTGTCAGTTTGAGCTATGTGTCCTTTCAATGTATTATAAGGATTTATGGGATTTCTGCTCTTTGATGGCCCCTCTCATTCTCTACTTTCACTGCATGATGTAATTAGTCTAGGTTTTTCATTTGTCTCCAATGAAAATAAGTGAAATAACAAGCAGGTTCAAACCTGGTAAGTCAGAAAATCCTTGACAGATCTCTCTAACAGTTCTGCATTTCACAGAGTTAAGAGTATAGTCACAATAAGTGCTGTGGAAAAGTCTACATAGAAAATCAACTTGCAGTAGTTACAGGCCAAGCATGCCTTTGAATCACAGAATAGTTGGGGTTGGAAGGGACCTCTAGAGATCATGTAGTCCAACCCTTCTCAGAGCTGGGTCAGCTACAGCAGGTTGTCCAGTCAGGTTTTGGAAACTCCACAACCGCTCCAGGCAACCTGTTCCAGTGTTCGACCACTCTCATAGTAAAAAAGTTTTTTCTTACGTTTAAAATGGAATTTCCTGTCTTGCAGTTTGTGCCCATTTCCTCTTGTCCTGAGATCAATTTGACCTTGCAAGGCACCTCTGCAGCCAGGCTAGACTTTGGGATTGTGGTCATAAGAATACAGAAGAGGATTCTCCAGCATTATGTACAGTACTCTCTCTCCAAAATGAACTGTTGGCTGAGAAGGCAGTGAGGCTTGTTGGAATAAAGGCAATAATATTGGTTAGATGGGTTCTACATATCCTTTGTAGATTTTCTTACTTTTGGCAGAATGCAGGAAAATGACTTCTCATCTTGTGGAGTGCTGTTTTTGCTTGTATAACACTGATTTTGCAAGTTTACAGGGAGTCCCACATTCGTACATGTGTGCAGAATCGGCCTCTGATTTTACGTATATTCTGTTTGCTAGTTAGATATATTGCTACCAGCATCCATCAGACTGCCTGAGGCACTGAGGGATAATGGAAATCGTTCTGCTGAGTCCAGTCAGAGCTGTTGCCCTGTTCTATGTGTGCTTTTCACAGATGCCTTATGGTATACAAAACAATTTGCTGTGAGTTTTCCAGCACAGTATATTCAGGTCAGAAAATATAGGTTTGTTGAAGCTGTTTGTTTCTTTTTCCTTTCCTTTCCTTTCCTTTCCTTTCCTTTCCTTTCCTTTCCTTTCCGGAAAACGTTCGACGGGAAAGTATTTTGGAGGCCCAGGATTAAATTTTTACTCAAAAAATATTAGCCTTCTGTTACCCTCTTTGAGAAGCTAGACTAACGTGTTCCTCAGCAAAAGATTCTTTCAAAATTGTCATCCACCTGAAAGTCTTAGGTGTTTTGAAACTCTTTTCTCTACCTTCATTAATCTCTAGTAGCAATTCCCTTCACATTAGTAAGTTTGGTTGCTGCTTATGTTCATGTGTGCATTCCCTTAAATACTATTCAGACTTTTGCTAGGATTGCTTGAATAGATACAAAAGATTGTGATGAGCAGTTTTTAAGGAATATTTGATTCATACACTTAATTCTTCTGTTGTTTGCATTTGGATAACCTTCTCTAAATTGAGTTTGAAGTAATTTTCATTGAATTCACTTACTATAGATGTGGTTTTACCTTTGAAAAACTTCTGAGAAATCAGATTTGAAGAATTGAAGAGCCACCATGATGGACAAGTCTGGGTATAAATATTCTGTGAAGTTCAGGTCCTGTGTCAAATGAGTGTGGGGGGTTATTTGATGATCCTGCTAATGAGCGTATTACTCTGGCTGGTGTTATTTTAGTGATGTAAGCTCAGAGTGTTCTGAGATCACCTACTGAAATTTATATTGAGCAGCAGTAAGACAGTTTCAGAAAGGGATGCTTGCTAGTTGCCATCATCAGCTCAGAACTAATCACCTAGAAGAGGAGATATCTGTGCTTCATTATTCATCAGCTCATTTTATTGGCCTCTTGTGTTTTTTTTTTTTTTTTTTTTTAATTTTGTTGTGCAAGTGAATGAATAATAAGAAGTGTTGTCCAGCAGTCTCAACACAAAAGTTGGCAGCCAAGACCTCTTGGTCTCTAGTCCCTCAGCTGACACTGACTGCATTTCAGTTTGAGCAAGTCACTCAGTTTTGCAGTGTTACGGTTTCCCCTTCTGTACAGCTGTGTGGTCCCACTGGGTGGTTTATTAGTCATCGCATATGGATGTTGGGAGGATTAGACTCATTTAGAGAAGAAGTAGCTGAGAGAGACAAATGCCTTCCTAGCACTGAATTTGACTGAAGCATTATTATTGAATACATTTTGTACAATTAGGAATGTAACATTCAGAAATAGATACATTCTTCTTTCTTTCTAAATTCTATAGGGAACAGTCCAATAGTAACTACTTTTCTTGCTGAGCTGAACCAACAGATGAGTTTTTTGGACATTCCCAATGTTCATATTCTGTCCTGCTTATCTTTGTCTATCATAGGAGGATAACGGAAAAGAGCTAAGTTCATTGTTTAGAATAACTACAGTGCCAGAAGAAGGTGTTAATTGTAAACTCTAAATATTTTTGCAGTTAGGAAAATAAATAATCATAAAGACATGGTTATATGTGAAGGGAATGATGAACCACAAGAGATGACTTTGAATTAAATAGTGCCTGAACACAAGAAGTTTTAGAAGTTGGAAAGAAGTTGGGAGTAGATTAATGTGCAATTGTTAATGCTTAGGAGAAAAGAATTTGCAGCCATATAAAGGGCCTATTGGGACTCATGCTATGAGGGTCTAGTAACTTGCAGAAAGTAGTTAATTTTTAGTTGTTTTTAAAAACAGTCTGCAATTTTCACAGACAACATAGTGACTAAGTGGCTTTAACTATAACTCAATTTCTTAGATAGTTATGGCTATTCTCTTCATTAGAAAGCATATCACCTTGTAAAAGGCCATAAATTGTCAACACACACTCTTGTTTATATGTGTTCATAAGCACACATACTACTATTCATGACTGTGGATCAGATTTTAAAAGGAATTTGAGTGCCTAAGATGCTAAAAAACACTTAATGCAGGACAAGTATATCTACACTGGCTAGACCCTGAACTTGCATTAGATGTTGTTAGGCAGGCATCAGTCACAAAAGCTGGTAAGAATAGCACTTATTTTGGTACCTAGTGGTAAGGATGTCCACACTGG
Source organism: Apteryx rowi (assembly GCF_003343035.1). Classification (NCBI taxonomy): domain Eukaryota; kingdom Metazoa; phylum Chordata; class Aves; order Apterygiformes; family Apterygidae; genus Apteryx; species Apteryx rowi. The sequence goes on from NW_020447564.1 coordinate 1,137,707, forward strand.
AACTTCTATTATTGCACTCCACATTTAGTGAAGGAGTCCAGCTTGGGAGCGCTCCTTTATCTAGCTTGTATCAAGAGATTTAAAGAATGTTTTAACTTAAATCTAGTTGTAGTGACTGTCCATGGGACAGCTGCCTCTTTCTCAGCCTTGCCTCTGCTTTGGGTCATCTGATAAAGTCTACCGTGTATGGCAAATAACTCGAGGCCTCTAGAACATTTTGTGTTTATAAGGAATTATGCAAAAAGTTGTCAAGTTGGTTCTAAATTAATCCAAAGCAACTTAAAAGAATCTAATATTTATAGCAGTCAAAATACTCTAAAATTTGCAATCATATATAATGTCACCGATTAAAAATAAATTAATTCCCTTTCCTATTTCTTTGGTGCTCTTCAGCACTGAGATCATCTATTCTATTTCATTATGATTTACAGAAAAGAGATGCCTCTTTTACATCTTTCCCAGCTTGTGAAACAGTTACAAACTTAATCCTTCTAACAGACCAGAAGAGATAAAGATAACTTCTAGATAGCTGAGTCATTGCCAGACAGATTTGTAAGGTTAGGAAACGGTAGCTTGGCTTGACTTGGCAGTTGTTTCATTCACCTTTATTTTAGCACATCCCAGGCTCCAGCTCTACCCTTCTAGTGACATGAAAAGGTTGCCTGTTTACTACATTTTTTCTTCATACTTCTAAGGAAGTTTCACAGCCAGGACTGGTGGATCCACCCCTGCTACTGATCCTCTGATTCAATTACAAAACCAGTTAAATAAAGATTCAATAAGTCAGCAATATCATCTTAGAACAACATTTGCATTAGCGGTTTAGGATTGAAATCATTAGGTGTTTCTGAAAATTTTACCACAGATGAAAAGTCTTTCCGTGAATTGAAAACTTCAGGAAGCAGGATCTGTTGACAATTGGGTTCACATAACTTTTCTCCATTACTTGAGTATATCTTTTAAAAAATGTACTAGATAAGCCACTTGTCAGCAGAGGAATTTCCAGCACAATTCAAAACAAGCCAGCAGTGTTTCTGTTCAGGTCAGTCTTTTCTGCTGAAATATTGAGATGTCTCTGAAATAATAAGGTGTTTTTTTCCCAAAATAGTCATTGCAGGCCTTAAGGTTATTGTGGTTGGCATTTATGAAGACTTTTATTTTTAAAACAATGCCACAAGTTATTATATGCTCTCCTAGGGCTGTGGGATAGATTGTGCTAAAAAAAGAACCTATGTTAGTGATAAAGCAGTAACTGCATGTGCCAGTGGCTTAACCTTGTCATTGCAAATGATACACTTTTGTACACTATTTAAAACCAGCTGTGGATTGGATACTTCTCTAAATTACACCGCTGTGTAAATCTGAAATGCAGGAAAAAAAAAAAACACCCCAAAGCCTAACCTCTCTCCCTGATGTGAGGCTGGAATTGCAGTCAATAAGATTTACTTGGATGCCTTTGGATTTCAGTGATGCTAGTCAAAATAAGAAAAAATTCCTTTTTAGAAAAACTCTGTCATGAAACTTCAGCAGAAACTCTGTGCTTTGTCTCCTGCGAGCTTGCTGCAGGTATGGAGGCAGGCAGCTACGCTACAGGCCATGGGCTGGGGGGAACCCGCTGGGGCTGAGTGTTGGTGGCTACCTGGATATGATGTCTGCGCCAGCCTCACTCTGCCACAGCGTATTTTGTATTGGAGCTCAACACAAGCTGCTTATTCAGTTACCAGAAGCTTTCATCTGTGTCCTATGACAAATGTGATCCTACACAAGAGTGGAAGAAGGTGAGCTTCAAGATACTTCAGGTCTTTCCTGTGGAGCAGGTTGTAGACATAAAGCGTCTTCCTACAGAGAGAAAAGTAGACATGCTCTGGTTCAATAATCTTATAATGCAGAAGAAACTAAAAGACATCGGTAGTTTACTGTTAGATTCTTTCACAACACTGCTAGCCAGGAAAAAGCAGAAGGCAGTGGTCCTGTGGCAACGTAAAACCAAACTGAAAGGAAACACTGGACCAGAGTGAATCTACCTACAAGATGGAATTTTTTGCCAAATCCATTCTCATCTTACTAGCACTGTCCTAGCAAAAGCCTGTAAGGCTTTAAGGGCTAACTGGGAAGAACTTGCTGCTGCCAGTTAAAATCAGCCAAACAGTAAGGGGTAGGGAATAACAGACAAGTGGCTACAACATCTGTTTTCAAAGTACTGGCCCTGAATTGAGGACTGGCAGTGGTCATTCCAAGGAGGTGTTGGTCCGAAGTAAGGGTAGATCATAAAAGGAAAAATACATAACTCTAACAGCATTAGTATTGTTTTATATGAAACTAGATAAGAGAGGCCTGAAATGTTGTGTCAAAAGAAGCTTAATGAATAAGTTGGAGAAGTCAGCAATAAATGTGGCAGATAAATTCCAAGTTAGCTGAAAATCCAGCATGGAAAAATCAGGCCTGTTGGAGAACTTTCTACCCACAGGGACTCATGAAAATGTCCAGAATAAGTCAAGAAAAAGGCTTTTTGTTATGTTCATTTTGGGCAGCAAGGTACATTGTGGGTTAAACCCACTTCTTTTGGTCAGGTTACCTGACATCCATGTGGAAATCTTATTTGGGACACCATTTTGCCTGTGTGCTACTTTATTTAAAATATAGAGACAGTTCCTATATTTTGAAATATTGAAATATTTTCATGTTGTAGTAACAGTCTTGAAGCCATAATGATCTAAGGATATAAATAAGGAAAAGTGTGGACAGGGAGATTATTAAGTGGTCTAAGAAAAGCTATCACCTTTCTCTCTGAACCTTGCCTTGCCGAAAGGCTTTCATTTTATAGTTCTCACAGACATCTCAGGCACAATCTGTCCTCAAAAACAGTCTGTAGAGCTGTCAGGTGACACTGCCGGACGACTGCACTAATTTGCCTTCTGACCTAAACCATATCATCTTCCACACCACCCTACAAAGAATCATCTGTGACTAGCTTTTTTGACTATCAGTCTGTACCAAAAGGTTAAGAAAGTTGCATTAAAGTGCCTAGAGCCCTAAGGAAATCACTCACAGCAAAAGCAGTTCTGCAGGTATTTTAAATGTCAGACATACAGATGTGACATATCTCAAGTATAACATACTTTGTTTTCTCCACTCATGTTATTTCATTTCAATGGTGGTCATTTTTTTTCCCCTATCACCCCATACAAGTTATTGCGGATCGGCAACAACATGCCACATATCTGTGGTACAATGTGAGAGGTTTTTTTAGAGAGACCAATGCCCTAATTCTTCTATGGCAGTTACACAGAGACAGGGAGCCCTCAGACAAAGATGCTGGAGGAACTGGACACATTCAGCAATTCTGGGAAGATGCAGTCATGGATCCTTTGTTACCTGTGCTATCAGGGAAGATTCAAGGGACTTTGTCATTTGGTCACTTGGCAATGTGTGGATCAAAGGGAAAGACATATATCTTTGTCCGTAACATAAAAAATAACTATGGATCACAGTTCTTGGAATGAGATCTGTGCTCCTGTGTTGCTAACGAGAAGATCCACAAAGAGAAAAATGTTTTTGTGAATCTTGTTCCCAGTAACTTTTGATAAGTTTCCCTCATTCTGTGTTCTTGAGTAATCCTTGGACACTTAAAAACTTAACCGGATCATAAGCGCTTTGGCATCATCTATCTTGCTAATTGCTGCGATGAGGTGTCTTCGACCTCACTCCCTGTGGTGACTCCACAGTTGCTTATTTTCAATTTGACCTTCTTAGATGTGTCCCACAATCCTTTGGGCTGATTCCCACGGTGCTTCAAAGTAAGCATGCAGGAATGGATACAATGATTTATAAAGTGCTGCTGGTATCAGAGGAGGACTATTTGCAAGTGACTAAGCAAGTCTGTTTTGGTGGGAGACTGGAGACAGTGAAAGGGAATAGGTTTATGACCCTCGGGCAATGTGTCATGACCTGTACTTTAAGAACTTCTGAGTTAAAATATTGCTGGAATGCACAAGGTCTTAGTAGGTTTGTTAAGAGATAGAAGATAGTAACATATTTGCAACAAGAAAAGCAGACATTATCTCACTTCAGAAACCACACAGAAAAGAGATAATAGAAATCTACATGCATTGTAATTACTTTTGCATCTTGAACCTGTCTCCAAGACTTCCATTGCCCTCAGTGTGCTTCAGATCAGTTTTTTAGAGAGATAAGGAGGCAAATCTCCAGAGCTCAAGGAGAAAGAAAAGAGTATTAGTTTGTAGTTCTAAATTCTTAGAAGTTGAAATACTGAAAAAATATAAAATAGTACAATTCTGTTGCTAGCAATAATACTGATAGCAAAGTAGAGGTGAGCCTTTTCTAGAATGGCAACTGTAACATCTCATTTGTATATGCTTTCCTGAACTTTGGCATTGTCTGTGTCTTGACTTTGAGCTATGCAGCCCTGGTGACCTACTTGTTACAGCAACTCAAGAGTTATAGTGAAAACATGTCCTGTTGACTCTAAAAGTAGAGGGTAGAGCATATCTTCATTGACCTGGTAAGGAGGATTAGAATCTGTGTGGTGTCTCCACGTGATAAATATATATCCAAGTTGCATTTAGCATGAGTGTGTTGATAGATTCCTGTGAACTTGAGTTTTGGCATTACAGGACTACAGTAGATCTTTTTCCTATTTAACCTTCTGTGTTCCTGGTTATCTAGTCTGTAATAAAACATAGCATCTGGGGGACTCAAGGGGAAAATGATAGGGCACCCCCAGATCTTCACAGTTTCTCTCAGTGCTGATTAAGGGAAATTTTGACTCCTGTGACCAGATGCAATTACATTGGTCTCAAGTGTGCTTGTGGTTGCACCATGGAGTCAAACCAACCTTTAGCAAGACCTATAATCAGTAGAGCAAACAAGGTAAAGTCATCTATATTGCAGAGGTTATTTATGTGCAAGTCTGTCTGATTGGTACCACAGTACTGTGATGTAAATTATGTAGTGTTCAGTGAAAACAACACACAGCGAAACACAGCAGTGAAGAATGGGAGCTATTTGCACCATCTAACTTCTTCTCAGGTCTACTTACTTGCATGTAATTGAGTGATTTGTTGATTTAACCAAGTATGGGCTTCACTGGGGAGAAAAAGAAAGGATAAAGCATGAGTGCCCCTTTTAACCTAGATAATTAGGCAATATTTAAAATCTTTACATGTTGAAGAGAAATCAAAAATAGCTCAGCCAAAGGGAAGATACTGCTTTTCATGGCAACTTCTATGTTTTGAAAAGTATTGTCTTTCCTTTTGAAGTAAAAACTACTCTATGGTATTTTTGCAAAACAAAAACATGTATCTTCTGTCCATGTTTTATAGTCGCTGGTACTTGCCTAGAATGTAGGATGTGCAGCCTCCCCACTCTGTTGGGTCGAATACAGAGTGGAGCTCAATACCCTGAATTACTCAGAGCACATGGGACAGGCAGCACTTCCCAGAAAGTGCCCAAGGCTGGTACCTATCAGCAAGGTGTATTTTGTTACCCTTACCTGATCAAAAGATTCCTCCTATCAAATCATCTCTGTGGAATAGTGTATTTATCAGAAATCAAGTTTGGTGAAAATGTTTTGATGGTTCTGTGCAAATTCCTTTGAATTTCCAGAGACAGTACCATAATGGCATTGATACCAATTTGTATTTTGAGTCCTATTTTTATATTACTGTCAGAGTAATTTACTGCAGATGGGACCAAATTTCCCATTGCGTGGACTGTGAAGGTTAAATTAATTTTCTTTTCTTGACAGAATGCGACATCCATATTGAATTGTTAAGTGTTCATGTGTTGTAATAGACTTATTTTTGTAATTCCTTTGTTTTAAATTTATCTTCTGGCTCACAGAATTTATTCACCTACAATAGCTCTCTATGCATGGCTAATAACCTTCAAAGAGTCATGAGAAATTCAGTGAAATAAACATGAGAAATTTGGTGGAAATAACTAATTAAATTAAAATAAATTATACAGGATATGAGAGGTTTTTTAATAATGTGTCTTTCTTGCATTGCTCAGTGAGGATATCCGTGACAGGTTTTAGTGGTTCCTGCATTTTTCCATGCATAATTCTTCAGACTCCTGCAAACTTAATGAAAATTAAAATATTGACAGTTATGAATGTATGGAAACTAGACTGAAGTAAAAATGCACAGATGAAAAAAATAAAGTGTCCCCAGCTGTAAAGAAGAGCTCTGGTTACGTTCTGCTCTTTGAGATACAGGTTGAGTCAGTCTTGAAATCAAGAATCTGCATTTGTAATATGACCTAATTTGAAGGTCACAGAAATTGAGGAAGGATCCACTTATTATCCACTTATGTGGGGCTTGGAGCAGCAAACCTACACAGCCTCTACTTTCCTTTTCGCTACTTATTTTATGGTGGATTTTCACTCTTTGTAGTGAAATCTCCATCTCCGATATCTCCAAAAGAGCAATGATTGTCTTTCTGCTGGATCTGCTACACGCCAACATAAGTTATTAGGCTTAGTGGAGAAGGAACACTGTGGTGTGTGCTAAATAGGAGCTCGGATGACAGAATCAGTATAGTTTCTCTGAATTTTGCACATACAAATATTTGCTTTATGGTATTTGTTCATCAGAGAATCCACTGAAACTATTTTTTAAAACAAAATCACTTCTCTGGAAGTCTAAGATCCTAGTAATAATTCTAATTATTTACTCAAATTTCTGAACTAGTAGCGAGCACTCAAGTTGTATTTTATTAGAAAGGCCATTATTTAGAATGTTGGAAACAGATTTGTGGGATCCATTTGATACCCATGGTGAGTAAGAGAAATCTATCTCATTCCCTGTGCATTTTTAGAAGATGACAGTTTTGGGTCATGTTGATGTGCAGCGGGGCAAACTGGTGATATTAAACATGTAAGAAAATAACATTAAGTTGTATTTTTCAGTAACATGACAGCAAGAAATACCTTCAAAGATCCTTTCCTGGAGTTTCTGGTTTTATCAGGGTATTTGGTCTCTCTGGTTCAGTGCCTAGCAAAAATAGTCCAGCTTTAATAAAGCACAGATGTTGACATAGTCACTCACCTTCATCATTGCATGGATGCATTTCATACTGAATTTCACCTAAGGAATTTTAGACTTTACAGATAATAATCAGAAACACTTCTGGCTTCCCATTGGGATCATTGCTGTTTTTTTAGATCAAAGATGCCCCATCAACATAATGACTTGAGATAGAAAGTTGTGATTTTTTTTAATGTACTAATGAAAAGATTAATATGGCTTAAGTCTGGTAAGTTTAGCACCTCTGTTTCTTAACCTTGTTTAGCCCTTATGCCATTAGACTATATTTTTGCAATTCTTTCCTAAAATCCTTCTTTGTCTCTTGCTATCAGCAAGGGTAGTCATCTACAATAAAGTTAGGATTCTGTTTCAATATAATTAAATATATTTCCTTGGTGAATACATTCCAAGCATTCCCTCGAAATACTTCCTTTTTCATGTATAGAAAGCCTGGTATGTTTAAATTTCAAACAGTACCATTAGTGCACAATCCAGTACTTTATTTCTAATGATGCATCAGATCTGGAAATTCCTCAGTCAGTTCAAGACAGGCAAAGGGGCAAGTTTTCAAAGTAGCAAGCTGGAGGTACACCTGCAAAATCCATATAATGGCTAGCAGATTTTTATACTTCACTTTGAAGATTTATCCCTTTCATACTGAGCATGCTCTGTAGACCATAACAGATTGTTAGCACTGATTAAAAATAAATCCCTTTCCAAAAGCATACTGCCCTTAGAAGAAAGAATGGTTTAGTGTGGTTACTTTAATGGAGAAGCCAGTTAGGGATAGCTGAAGAGATGAGAGAAATTATCTGCTTCTGGAATTATGAGAGATTTGGATGTTTTACTCTCTTTTTAATCCCTTACAATCTCCGCATACCAAATTGCAGGGAATCCCTACCAGATGACAAAACAAAAGAATAAACACATTAATGACTAAAGCATGTGGCTGTGGGAGTCAGACCACAACAGTAAAGTAGGTACTGAGAGAAATTTAAAAAAAAAGAAAAATAGGTGTGTGGATGTGTGTGGAAAAAGGAGTAGTTATGGAAAGAGTGTCAGCACTGGTTTACCTGTGTGGGGAGTGTCGAAGGAGGCCCCGGCTGCAGCACTAATGCGATTGCCACCAGACAGGGCTGCATAGCCTGTCTGCCTCTGCCGCCCCATGTGTATTTCCTTCTCCTGCTTACATCAGGGTTGTGTACACCCCAGAAAATACGTTCCACAGCAGCTCTCGCAGGTAACAAGAGGGGGTTGTCCTGCTTTTCCCTTGTTTTGGACACCACATCTCAAATTTACTTCAGACATCACGGTCTTGTCACTCACAGGATGTTTTGTCAGCCCTGCCCAGGAACAACTTTCAGACATCTAATGCCTGATGTGGTACCTGCTGCGGAATATGAGGTGACAAGACGTTTTCTCTTTTTCTGTTGCCTACAAATGCCTTGTGTGTATCCTTACTAGAATTGCCTACCCATTGAGATCCTTTATCACTGTAGCATATGAGTACTTTGCTTATTTTCAGTCTTTGTTGCTTTTTTTTTTTTTGCAAAATTAGCAGACTCTTGTGATTACTAATTGGCTCTTTGCACAGCATGTCATGTCTGTGCAGTGTTAGATTTGGAATTTAAGAAATCACAGAGCCCCCAGTCTGTGGGAATGTTTAACAGAGAAGCATGGAAGGTTTTGCTCTCTGAAGTTCATTTATCAGGAAGACTGGGAAGACCCAGAGAGTTCATAACAGAGTGGGTAGCCTGAGCTTCCCGTGCAAAAGATGGTTCTCTTTTTCTTTCACAGTATTGCTGCACATGAATAAATATCAGCAGTCTCATAATTAGCGAAGAGTCAACTTCACTAAAATACAATTAAGAAAATACAATTAAGCATAGGCATCACAGGGAATAATGCTATTGCTAGGCTGGAAGCTGTGGTCTGCAGTTGTGCATGCATTGCTGTTAGACCTGGTTATGGCCTGCACTGACAACCCAATTGCAGTTCTGATTAGGAAGACACAGTAGAATAGCTAGACACCAAAAGGAGTGTACATTCATCTTTCTACTGCTTGTTACTTGTCAAGTAGTTTGACTTGTATGTTTCCAGACTGCACACCATTATTTTGATGTTAAATTTCAAATTCATATTAGTAAATCAGTGTAAATTACATCAGACAGGTGCTGTAAGTATCCCAGAGGGCAGCATTATAAACACAGGATGTTCAGCATTAACATGTGAATATATTGTGTGCATGTATGTGTGAATGTATATAGTGTATGTATGAAGATACATTTACACAGGAATTACAGTTAGTCATAGGCAGTGTGGTGGCAGCATAAGGAATTGAATACTTCTGATCAGTGCAAAGCAGTGTTTCTGATCCAAGGTGAAACTAAATGGCTGTTAAAAAGATGCTTCTCTCACTTAGTGGGGCTTTTGGGTTTATCTTGGAAGGGAGAAGGCAGCTGTACAAAAATGTCACTGACTCAGGACTGCTGCGCCACGCTCTTTCTGGAGATTTGAAGTGAAAGGAGAAGAAGCACCAGTCACAAGTTGCCCCAGAGAAAATTCCAATTAGATATAAAGAAAAAAGTTCTTCTCCATGAGAGTGGCTAAGCACTGGAACAAGCTGCCCAGAGAAGCTGTGAACTCTCCACCCTTGGAGGCTTTCAAAACTTCAATAGACAAGGTCCTGAGCAACCTCATCTAACTTGGAAGTTAGCCCTGCTTCGAGCAGAAGATTGAACTGGACTAGACTAGACTAGAAGGTTGACCCCTAGAGGTCTCTTCCAACCTAGGTTTTTCTGTGATTCTGCAAAGGATGGAGGAGAGCAGACTGAGAACACTAGAAGTAGAACTTGCTGATATGCAACCTGTGCACAGACTCCAGTGAATTTCAAGTCTGAGAAATCTGAAGGATATGTTGTATTCTGGCAAGATCTTTCACGAAATTTAAATTGCATGACTGACAGCATTGAATTTATGAAAGAATCTGTTTTAATTTTAATTCAAATGGATTAACAGTACAAGGTTTTGTACAATTGGATTTGCTTGTAATGTTTCAGGAAGATAATTCTAAACTCAGATAATATTGTAATATTGGAGAGGTTATATGGGATTCTCTATATATAACAAGGCAGATAGACTGGTGCTAAATGCAAAACTCAGTTCTACTTTGACTGTACGCTAATGAACAGTGTTTTGCCAATGCTATGCTCTCAAAAAAGAGGCAGATATCCTCATTCTCATACATTGGCTCCTGTCTTGTGCCACCTTTAATGCTTCTATTGTAGGCTAAATAAAACAAAACACAGGACTTAGCCTTCAATCCATTGACATTCAAGGGATTGACACAATTGCCCTTGATTGGAGTGCTTTGAGATCAATTTTTATAGTATTTTCTTTATTTTACTTATTTTTATAGGTTATTTTCTGCATGTCGCTGAAGTTCTACCACTGCTATGGCATTGCTTCAGTAGAACCAAGAAAAGCACTTGGCCCATATCCTTTAAATTGCATACAGTATTACACTGGTTATTGAGTCCAAATATGTTAAAGTAATAATAGAAATGACAAATATTAAAGACTATTTTCCAGGCTATTAAGTTCAAATACACAAGGAGGGTATTGGAAAAACCTACAAACCACAGAATCTTAGAAGATTATAGTTGGGAGAGCCCTTGCGAGATCACCTCACCCATCTCTCTCCCTGTGGTAGGATCAAACATATCTATGTCATCTCAGGTAAATATCTGTCCAGTTTCTTCTTAAAAACCTGCAGGAGTGGATGCTCCCCACTTCTTCTGGCTGGCAGTTGCATTGCTTTGCCACCTTTCTGTGAGAAAGCCTTTCCCAAGAGTCCAATCTCATTTTTCTTCCTGCATTGTAAACCTGCTACATCTTGTTTTAGTATCCTTGGAAATGGAAAAGAAACCATTCCCTCCTGTCATACTCTAGCCTTTCACATAGGTGAAGACTGTTAGCATGTAGTATTCCTTTCTCTCACCACCATCCTGTGTCTTCTCTTCTTCAGATTAAACAACTGCATTTCTTTCTTTTGTATATAAGCCATATTTATAGACCTCTCATTATTCTCATTGCTCTACTGTAGACTCTGAAATTTGTCTGCCTCTTTCTTGAAACGTAGTGCCTAAAACTAGACACGGGACCCCACCTGGGACCTTTCAATGCTGAGCAAAGTTGAAGGATTTCTTCCTATATGTTGGATTAGAATCCGATGTTCAGCTTTTTTGCTGTTCCTTGTAAATTATTCTTTTATTAATATTTTGACAACTGAACAAAACAAAGTCTACATCCATTTTTTTTTCTCCTGAAGAAATAGGAAATTTCCAGTAAAAGCCAGAAGTTCACACGCAAGGAAGTCTAAAAGCCATACTCTTGTCCCAGCAAAGTCTGTGGAAATTTTACTATGTCTGTAATGGGCTCAAGATTTGGCCCTGAGCAGAAATTTGTGCTTGATATAATAAATGAGTTCTGATGTCTGTAATTAATTGAGGTACATGGCAGTTTACAGGTCCATGTCTAACCTTTTGTCTAACTCCCCCAAAAGAAATCAAAGTGGGATGTGATCATGTGGCTCACAATAGTGTACAAGTCTTGGAAGAAATGCCTTCCTTCTAGGAAAATCAGAATAGATCTGTTTGAGAGTCAGTCTTTACTGCTGTGCAAGGAAAACCCTAGCCTTGGATCTATAGGCTGTCCCTTGCAAAGAAGCTGAAATTTCCTTAACTGTGTAGTCCTTTACTTTGATCATGTTCCATGTGTACAAGACAATCCAACCAATCTGTCACTTGTGACTTAAACCTTGAATGTTATAAATAAATGCTGTGCAACTGCTGGCTAAAGGACAAATCGGAACATTAAGACGATTAAGAGAAAGCAGAGTGTCAGTCCAACTACAATAAAGCTAATATCATTCAGTCCACTGTAATTTAAAACATCTGTCAGCTAGTCCTGGCTTGTGATATAACAGGCTAAATTCTTGGACACTGAGTTATTCTTAGAAATATGCATGCAGGCATTGACAAGTCGTGCTGCAAGTTGCCTGTTGCCAGTACCCTGTCAGTTGTATGTGCCAACAGATATAAAAGCTATTGTTCTAGCTCATGAAAAATAACTTCAAGTTTTTAATTTCAAATTACTCAAAGGCTGTGGGGATATTGGAGCCAATGCATTTTAAACTAAACCTCACACAAATGAGCAATAATTTGACAAATGTTGTTCAATTCGCCCAAAAGTTAATGGAGGTTCTGCTCATTCATTGTAATGGGCAGAGTGTGGCCCAGCCTGGCCACCTCAGATGAGGCATGGAAAGAAAGGGAGAAGGACTAAACTCCATGCCCCTAGAATGAAAAGATATTGGTGCAAAATAAGCAGATATCATACCTTTCTACTGGCCTTCAATAAGAGCAAGAATACATATTATTTTAAGTCTGGGCTGTTGAAATGTACACCCTCACCTATTTCATCTACCCTCTCTTTCAAAGACCCATGCAGCTACTGGCATTTCCTGTGTAATATCACTTAGAAAAGTGAAAACATAAGTGGAATTTTCAATAAAAATATTTGATATGAAGCTGAGCTATTTCCACATAGAACATGTTTCCAGCTTCAGGAGCAGCACCATTGCCCTAGTGAAAATTTGTATTAGGGGTTGGAATTTATTGAATATACTTTTCTCTTGTTCATGGAAATGTGTGATTCACAGCTTGGTCCCTTCCCTCTTTGTTTGTCCCTTCCATCTGTTCCTCACCTGGATTCCCATACTTTCACAGTTCTGTGAATACTATAGGTAATTTGTGAAAGAAAGACTCCAGGAATTTATATCATCATAGTGTTCACTGGACATGTTGATGAAGTAATGCTGTATTCAGAAATGTTGCTATTTCTATTAAATTTTACATGTATGGTGGAATTCATCACGTGAAATGGAAACTTGTGGTGGCTGTTAAAAAAAAAAATTGCTATTGTACTATGCAAAGAGTTCAGGCCTCTTGCCTTTTTTATGCATGTTCCAAAATTGCTCCAACTTATCCCCTCAGTAGAGGGAAGGAACCTAACTGGATTTTTAGGTGTGAGGCAGAGGGAGTAAAGCTTAGTCTGGCGAAGGATGTAACATCCACATGCATGTATAGAGTCCTGGGAAAATCTGAGATCAGAAACCATGGGGTTGTTGAAGTTTGGGCACCTCCATGGGTAGACAGTGTCTAATCTGTGGTTTTAGGGATCCCGTTTAGGTGCCTAAGCCCACCTCTGTTGCTAACTTTAAATCCCATTGAGTTGTAGTAGTATTTTGATGCTAAGTGGATTAGACATTACCAAAAGTTGTCCTCAGTGTATCTGAAAGATTTTTTCACGCTATTTTGAAGTTATTTGATACTCTGATGGCTTTGGTAGTTTCTTTCCTCAGGGTTGATAAAAACCTTTTCTTTTGCTGGAATCTGTTTAGATCTGTGTTTCAATCTGAGGATAAGGCTTGAGAAAAAACAAAACTCACTTATTGCGTTTCATCTGGTCTTGTCTTCTGATGTAAATGTTGTTTTTAACAGCAGTGGTTGTAACTATCAGTTCCTTACTAATTGCAATATAAGGCCAAAAGGGAGCTTATTTTCAGACTCAAAGAATTATTAAATTTGGATTCTGGACATGTTGCTCATGATTGAATGAGATCTCTGGAGGCGAGACAAATGGTAAAAATAGTTGGATTACTTCTAGTTTATAACAGCACTCATAATTAGTAAATGACCATTTGCACTGTTACACGAGGGAGTCTCTTACTGCTTCACAACAGTGTGAAGGAAGTCTCAGAGCAGGAGGTATTGCCCCTGTTTCACAGATGGAAGAAACTGGGTGTAGAGAAGCTAAGTGTTCCCACAGGAAGCCTTTGGCAGAGCTGAACACAACTCCTGAATCATGGTCTGTGCTATGGTTGCTTGATTACATTTTCCTTTTCTCCTACCTTGTTGTTTGCTGGTGAATCATGACAGTGGGTGACCCCAATTTGCACTGCAGATGGTAATATTTAAATCTTATGAAAGTTTTCCTTTAGGGAACGTTTTTTTCCCCAATCTTATAATCTCTTTTTCAAAAGATATAGTTGAAAAACAGGGAACTTCTGTGTACAGTATCATTAATCTGGTCTACTAATCTTACATTCTGAGCTCGGCTAAAAGAATTAGTAGTTTTTGGAAGTTATTTTTTACTTCTATTCTTTTTTGTCATGATTCTTTTTCCTGCCTTTGCTTTCTCTCACTGTCTTTCAGAATAAAACCAGAACTATGGTTACTTGGTGCTCTGTCCAGGTCTCAAAAGTGAATTGCCTGATTCCTCTCAAAATCTTTATTATCCAGTAAATGATCATCTTTAAGCATTTGTCTTGTTTTCGTTAGATATTACTATAGTGACAGTGAGCTGAACTGTACTTTAACTTGCACTATTGTAAATACAACACCATTGTACTGATGTCAATTATTCCGATTTATAACTATTAGGTGAGAATAGAATTTTCCTCAATAGATTTCTTACAACCTGTGTTTTGTAAGTACCACAATAGTATCAGGGTTGATTTAAACAGGATCTAATATATGAAGCTATGCTCACTGCCAAGCTGGAAGTGCTTGGGCATGAACTCACACTGTGGATGTTTTCTATGTACTGTGAACATTGCAGGCTACTTTATGTTCCTGCTATTGAAATCCTGTGGTTTTCTTTGGTAGAAAGTGGTCTGTCTGTATATTTTGTAAAACCTATGAACCCACTGCAAAGAGAAATCGAATGGATGATGTAGAACATTTCTCAATAGCTTAGCTGCAGACAGTTTTTCTGCCAATAAATATTTTTCTCAGAGAAAACTGTAAGCCCAATTGCAACACAAGCACAGCAGCATGGAGCAAGCTTATGGGGACAGTAATGGCAAGCAGCATTCAAACAAGGTCCTTTTTTTTTCCTTATAGGTTTTTGGGGGAATTGATAATGATAAATTCTGGTTTGCTGGGTATCTGAAAAGCAAAATGGACAGTCTGAACAGGTGAACCAGACTTGTGGAGCAAAGGAGGGTGACAAAGGAGAGGAGCCACTGAAATTAGTTAAACACATAATGGCACGGAAAAGAGTGACCATTCATTTACCTTCTTATTTTTCCCGTTGCATTTATAACTTTATGAGTTTAAGGGGGGACATTTACCCTTAGTGAGCTGTACTGTCTCTGAATTCAGACTATGAGAAATACACTAGGGAAAGAGATCTGTGGGATGGGGGGACAGTTTGTGTGGATGAGTGCTTCCGTGTGTGCATCAGTGGCCGCTGGAAAGAGAACAGGAATAATCTGTCCTCCTTGCTCGTGGAGAAGAGGGTTTTAATTGCAACAAGAATGACTCAGATTAGACACCAGAAAAAACTTTCCAAAGGCAAGGAGACCACGACATGGGAATAGGTTGCCTGGGATGTTGTGGAATCATGTCTGGAGGAATTTTGAGCTGTTAGACAAATGTCTGTCAGGAATGACAGTAAGTGTAGCTGATTCTGCCTTGGGGCGAGGGATGGACTAGTTGATCTCTCAAGGTCCTTTCTATCCCACGTGGCTATGATTGAGGGAAAGGTCTAGTTACTTAAGGAGGGAGTGACAGAGTGAGTTGACAGCAGAGGAAACCTGTAATGAATGGCACCTTACCTAGTTCCCTTACTGTTTTCTCTACTTGCATGCTTTTTGGTATGTGATGATACATTTGATTGCAGTGCTTTATTCAGCTACATTTTTTCTCTGTGTTTACCAAATTAAAGAGAAAAAGAGCTGGAGCTCAAGTTGCAATCTTTGCTTTTTTGTAATTCTTTGTGATGTTTAGCTTTCTGTGCTAAACATCTTCTGTTGTAGTTGATGCATTAGTAATTTTGAAACTCTGTTCCTTAAGTCTGTTACTTGGAGGCCTAGAGAGATGTATAAATTTGTAGCAGCTGATCAGGAACCTTGAAAATTTAATAGCTTTTCAAATGCAAATAATAACCAGTGGAATTAATTTAAAAACATTTGGTTTATTTCTCTGATGTTATTAGTAAACTACAAAAAGGCATCATCCCAAAATGAAGCTTTTCTCTAAACTCTTCTTAAAGCATCTCTGAACTGTAGTGTGCTTGAGAAAGAGAAATCTCTTTCTTAAATATTTTTCCTTCATTTGCAATATGTCATAAACTGTTTTATGCAGAGAGGAAAAATGGAACATCTGTGCCATTCATATTTATTTTCCCAACATAACTTACCAAAAAATAAAAGAGAAGAGGGAGGGTTTATTTTGCAATTTCTCTGCAGCTGTTTGTGTGAATGTCCAGGGCTACCAGAAGAGAAACTAAAAGAAACAATCAGATAACTTCTAAGATTTAAACAAAATGGAGAAAAATAATTGAGAAGGGAGAAGCCAGCATTTGCTTTCTAACTTTTTATGTGATTTATCAGACAGACTACATGTTCCAGCTTAACTATCTCTAGCGCTTTCCAACGCAGTGCAGAGAGCAATTCTGAGGGATGTCTCCGAAGAACAGGCTGGGTGACCTCAGACCTGCAGATCGATTTCTAATGTTCTTACATAAAAGGGTACTGTCAGCTCAGTCCTCCATGTGCTCTTCTAGCCCTTACACCTGTGATAACTCTGTTATAGGCTCTATTATAGGCTCTGTTAAAGGCTGTGGCAAGCCATTGACCCCCTTGAAGACTGCTCATCCTTTTTGATGTTAACCAGAAGGAGTCACTGAATTATTCACCAGTGAGATCATCAAGGCAGATCTTGTGCTGGGCTTGGCAGTTGTATGTGCTGTCCTTGGGAAAGTCCTGCTGCACTACTTGCACAGTGGCCTAATTCCAAACTGATGGTTCTTACATCCACTTTCAAGCTGTCTTGCTGAGGCCCCAGATGAGCAAAACTCTTATTACTAGCTTTTATTATCAGCAAAGTGTGGACTCCAGTCCCTCGAAGTCTGGAGCTTGACTGCGGGCCTGTGTTGAGGAAAAGGTTCTGTCTTCTTCTAGCTTAGTTTAGCTAGGCATGGGCAGGTGAGAAGCGGGTTGATGGGGATCCCACCCCTAACCCTCAGCTAGCTGGAAAGAAAGTAGTCCCTAGTGCTCTTTATCTGATTGACAGATGGTGCTCTCACTTATGATGACACTATGAACATGTGTTGAATGGCTTTAGCAGACAAAGAACAGAGGTTAGAGCTGTATGACAAACCCCGGCCTGAGTGGGCACATCTCTAACACACATGAAAACTGTACATTTATTTTCCTTTCAAAACCAGGAAAACAGCAGCATTTTCCTCCTTTTGGTGTCATTCATTTCCAAAACTGGCTTCAGATTTTTTTTCTGAAACCCAGCAAAAAAAAAGATGACTATGACTTCAACCTGACACTAACACCAGCCGTGGAAAACTGAAGTTCAGATGATAAAAGTCTGGCAAATTTGCAAACAACTGTGAAGTCCTTACAAGGGATTGTGTCAAGCAGTCAATAAGCAGGGTTGGGGGTGGCTATTAGCTCTGCTTCTGAACATTACAGAATTACCTGATTCATTTTGTTAATACTTTTGGAGCTGATTTTGCTTCCAGTAAGACACTAACTTTCTTAAAGTCTAAAATGGGTGACTTTTATAGAATGAATTGTGATTTACTCTTGTATAAAATAAAGAAGAAATGAACATGCCTTGAGAAAGAAGAGAGCACTTCCTCAGAGGCAAACCAAGAAGGACAGGGAGAGGTGGACATATTTTTGCAGTGTAAAAGAGTTCATTTTTAAAAACTGAAGGTAGTAAGAAGTGACAGCAAAAGAAACATGCTTAGAATAAGTTAGTGAAAGTTTTCAGGAACGGAGAATGAGGTGACAAGACTGGAAACTGAGAAGCCAAAGTGAGAGTGAGAAACCGGTTCTGCTGTGACTGAAGAAAAGAACTGAGGTGACATCAGTGATTAAAAAAATGTAATGGGCAGGAGGGGAGAAAGTGAGGTAACAGGAGTTATTTTAAATTACACAGAAATGACAGGAACGAGTGGAAATGTGGAGACCAGATGCAGCTGTACTGCAAAGTAACATTCATAAAAATGACTTCTTGGTGTTAAGGCACCATTTGGTACTGTAGCTGGCGAGGAGACCACAGATTCAGGCTTCTTCCCCAGGTAGGTCTCTGCCTGAATTGGCCTGGCTGTGTTTTATTAGCAAATGCTACATTTCTAAGGCTGACATCCTGAGGGTGAGACTTTTTATACTGAACTTCTTACAGCCCTTCTTGCAGCATAAGGGAAGCTTAAAACTGAAAGCAAAATTAAGACTTAGGATTCTGTTGTGTTGGTTGCAGTGAAGATTTTCTGTTAAAAATAGGTTTTGCGAGAGATTTCTAAGGACTAGTTTGTTTTAAAGTATAATGATAGTTCAGGGACAGGCAGTGGGGTGCACAAGCTGAGCAGGCAGGGAGCACATGTGTGAAGGACCACTGCATGGGCTATTCCCAGCGTGGGGGCTGTGGAGGAAGGTGGCAGCAGCGTCCATGAGGTTGCCATGCTTTCTATGTCTGGAGGCAGAGGGGGGCCGGGGAGGAGAGAAGATGTACCCCTCTTCCGTCCCTGTGACCTGCTGACTGGTGTAGGAGAGTTAGAGCACAGCAAGAGACGTGACCTTTGCAGCATCAGTCATAGATCTGGTACAGTGATCCCTTCCTCTCAGAGGGATGAGCAAAAGCAGGCGGCAGGCTGCAGCTCTGAGTCACTGCTTGCTTTACTGTTTGCTTTTGAACTGGGCAACGCTGAGGGCTTCGGGCAAAGCTATGACGTAATCCCAACTGTGCCAATTTTTCTCTTTGTTCTCATGCCATCCAAATGGGTTATGGTTCATATCAGCTGATGTCCTTTACCGGGCTGTTGGTATTTCGTCTTTTTGCACAACACCTTGCACATTTGAACAGAATGTCTTAAAAATAAAGTGGACTTTTCTTTTATAAAAGCTCATATAATAGCCCCCAGACATTCAGGAATGATTAAGAGATGTTGTGCTGTACTATAAGGACAGGAATAGTGTGTAGTATTTTACAGCACAAGACAAAACTGAGGTCCCAGTTTATAGCTAAGGTTACAATATCTACATGGGTCATATGAGCTCATGAAGAGGCACACTGGCTCCAGCTGTGCTCCATGCACGCAGGTGGATAGCTGTCTCTTGGGCGCTCCACAGCTGGCACCCAAATACACCTAGCCCTAAATGTGGCCTTCCCTTGCTGCCCTTTTGTCCATGCTGGAGGACGTGGGGCCCAGATGTTCAAAGAATACAGGCTGACAGGACAGCCAGCTTCCCACTTTAGCAGCCTCCTGCTCTGGTGGGGAGGATGGGCTTAGAGAGTAAAATGGACTTCTTCTTGCGCCGGATTCAATTTGCTTGTGCTGCTGTGAAGCTTTGAATTGGCCCTGGGCCTACAGATCCAGATTCAGAGCTGCTTCATCTGGCTGCAGCCAAATTGCAGGCACAGCGGTTGTATTTCTTATACCTGAGCAAAATTTGGCTTAGCGTCCCCACAAAGAAGACTTCTTCCCCAAGAAGAAGGCTGAGAGGAATCACAAGTATTAGGGTGTTCACATAGGAAGATGTTAGCATAGTCTCTGTCTTGAACATCAGTTGAAGCTGATGTAAATAAAGCTGAACTCACAAGCTGTGTGGACTGAAGCCCTGGGACTGACCACATAGAAAGCCTCTGATGTGAATGCGAACATCAGTAATGCAAAGAATAAATAGTCTGAATTACATAGAGGCTTGGTTCTGCATTTGTTACAGTAAACCACATCCATGTGTCAAAGCAATACTAGTAGTTTATTCAGTCTTTCACAGATAAGGGTAATTTGCGTCTGTATCTTCTGAACTTGAATCACACTGAGCTGGCCAGCAGAGTCCTTAGGGCTTACCTGCCCTGCAGGCGGTGGAGCTGGAGAGGTCTGGGGCCCGCGCAAGGCATTCTCAGCGCCTCGCAAGGCCAACCCCGCTGTTTAGCGTTACGCATCTTAAAATTCCACTTAATTTCTCCGAGGGCAACTCGAAAAGAAATCCAACAAGTGGTTTTAATGCCGTCATCCAGACTGCGAGCTGTTTAGTTTTCAGAAACGATTGCTGTGAGGAAGGGGGAGATTAGGTCCTGGCAGTCAGCCCTCCAGCCTCTTTGACACAAAAATGTTGTTATCAGTGCTTTTGAGCAGGCTAATTGATCACTTGTTAACAGTGGCCCTGACAATCAAGGTCTGGGAGGGGAAAACTTGTTAAAACGATGGCTGCTATTTGATTTTTAAAATTTTGGGTAGATAAAGCCAATTTGCCCATGACACAGGGCTTAACATTGGATTGTTTTGAGAAGCGCTGTGGGATTATTGGCGACCTTCAGGGGTCGGGGCCTCCTGGTTTTTACATGTCATCTGACAGAGGGAGACCTCATTAACAGAGTCCAGTCAGCTCATAGCAGAATGTTAAATTAATGATGATATGGAGGCAAAAGTGCTATCTGCAAAATGAACACTGTCATTTCCTCCGGCCTGTAGCATTTCCTTTCCCGTCTCCTTTACGATATTCTTTAGCTTTTAACAGCAGTAATAGCCTAGCGTGGAATGTGTACCGCAGGCATACAAAACATACATAATGGGATCTGCAGAGAATTTTCTAAAAGTTGGGTTTGCACCTTTGTGATGTCTCTTCGTGCAATGTAAGGTAGATTGATAGTTTAAGGGTTGTGATTGGCTATGGTATTTTCTTTTCTCCTCTTCCCTCACCCCTTCTCATTATCTGAATTGTCAAGTCTGGGATCCCTCAGTTTGACAGAAGTGATGCTTGGAGAAGAGAGGCATAACAACATGCCTATGTTCAGCTCTCCAGTCAAGATGAAAGGTTGGTTTTGCTGTATCTTTTACATGTGATTGTTTGAGCCAAAACAGTGGTCATTTAAGCTGAAAGCAGTGGCTAGAAAACAAATAGAAAATAAGAGTTGTAAACTGACCTAAATTCCTCCTCTTGACTCCTGGGTCATCCCACCAGTGCTCCAGGAGCCATCTGCAGTGTTTACTTTAGATGTACGAAAATGAAGAAAAGAGCTTGCAGGTCCCTACCTTTGCATCTCCATCAGTGTTAAGCTCAGTGCCTAACCTCTATTCCTCAGGGGCAGAGAAAGGAGAGTGATTAAAACCACTAGCAATCAGCTTACGCTATCAGGCTTGTGTGAAAGGCTTTAAGTGCCTGAAAAGACTCATTAAAAGTTTGGCAGGATTATCCTTAGATGAGTCTTCTGATAGCAGAAACTAAGTGGCCCTTTCTCTGCAGTAGCTTGTCAGCTGTAGTAGAGTTTCATTTTTATGCTTGAAATGGGAAGGGAAGAGAGGTATGGGGCAGGGCCGAATATGTAAGGGCTTCACAAGTATCCTGTGGCTTCACAAGTTGGTGAGAAATGCACCATTTGGGGGCATGGCACTCCTCCTCAGTCTCCAACTGCTGCTTGCTGTATAGGTATAATGGCAACAGAAGTTCAAAGCCTCCACTCAGTCTAAATAGAGGAGAAGTGTAACTCGCACAAACAGAGAAAGGGCAAATACCTCATCTGTGGGGGAAAAAAGGGAAGGTAAAAACAAACAAGATGCTGTAGAGAGGAGGGGAGAGAAGGGAGAATGATGGGTATTGGGGGCCGGGGGATGCGCTATGATACAGGGAGAAGGAGAGTGGATCAGAGATGGAGACAGGCTAGAAGGAGCAGGGAGAAGAAGAAACCAGGCTTAGGTAGCTCAGAAGCAGAAATTAAGCATCTGTGGGAAAGCAGAATGAAACTTGAGTTTCTGCTGTCAGTGGAAGTGAGAGGAAACTTGTTCTCCACCGCCAGCTTGTCCACAGGAGGAGAAGAGCTCCTGTAGCTCCCTGCTGCTGATGGTGAGGGCAGCACAATGATCTGCTTATTCTGATCTGTTGGTGACTTGCTTAGAGGTCAGAGTGATTCCACCTCAAAATGTAATAGGGCTCAGAGGTTATCTATCTCTTGGCCCAGCTGGAATTCACTGGTATGCCTGCTTTGTCAGATAGCTGTTTTAAAAACTCAGTTAAATGCGCATGAAAACACATTAGAATAATGCAGTGGTTA
The DNA here is from genome assembly GCF_003343035.1 of Apteryx rowi. NCBI lineage: Eukaryota > Metazoa > Chordata > Aves > Apterygiformes > Apterygidae > Apteryx > Apteryx rowi. The sequence goes on from NW_020447564.1 coordinate 1,159,893, forward strand.
CCAAGCCATGCTCTCGCAAGTTAGGGAATATCAGTACTACCATTCTGCCTCCTGAATGCAGATCGTGGGGATGTATTTTGATGCCAGTCTGCACCTACAAGATCATGGGGTATTTGCTGAGGCTTTTTTTGTATAATTACAAAAGTCTTGATTGCAAATCCAGGCCATGGCCAGGAGAACAAGCCACCTCCTAAAATAAAAATGCTTTAAAGCTAATTCCATTTGCGTGGTTCAAAAAGGCGCACAAACAATATTAATATTAATCAACAAAATAAATAGGTGCACTTCCATCTGCCAGGCTTATCATGTGTATCATTTCTCTCACACTGGTACACAAACAGTTCTGCATGGAAACAGGCTCCTTTTTCAATAGGGGATTTCCCAACAGAGCTCTTCGAGAACATGTCCTCATAATGCTCTTTCTGGGCAAGGACTGGCAAGAACAGTTGCTGTGGATAGTTTTGTTAAGGGCAGATACTTGTGCCTCTCCCCTTTAAAAGAAAGTTATAGAAATCTGTTTAAAAAAGGTTGCAATTATCTGTCAGATTTGTGCACATAATACAGAGTATAACAGTGAACTAAGAACCAGATTATATTCCTGTACCATGTTCCAGCTCAATCTGTTCTTTGTGCCTGGTCCCAATAAAATCTGTGTGCCTCTGTCAGATATAATAACAGCCTCCTCCTGCCAGCCTTGCTGGGTAATCATTATTACAGCGAAGAGATTGAACCTATTGCAAACCCACAGGAAAACTTTACATTATCCCATTTTTCCTGTCCCTCTGCAAGGTTAACTCCAGACTGCTGAAGTGCGAAGAGAGCACAGAGGGAAGAGCTGCAGCTCAATTTTAGGACACACAACCCCAGGAGAGGTGAGCTTTAGCCAGTGATCACCCATTCAGAAGCAAAGGCTGACACTTGAGCAAATCTGTCCATAAGTGTCACAGAATCACAGAATGGTTGAGGTTGGAAAGGACCTCTGGAGATCATCTAGTCCAACCCCCTTGCTCAAGCAAGGTCACCTAGGGCACATTATACAGGATCGCATCCAGGCGCATTTTGAATATCTCCAGAGAAGGAGACTCCACCACCTCTCTGGGCAACCTGTTCCAGTGCTCTGTCATCCTCACTGTGAAGAAGTTTTTCCTCATGTTCAGATGGAATTGTCTGTGTTTCAGTTTGTGCCCGTTGCCTCGCGTCCTATCGCTGGGCCACTGAAAAGAGTCTGGCTCCATCATCTTGACACCCTCGCTTAAGATATTTGTATACATTAATAAGATCCCTCCTCAGTCTTCTCTTCTCCAGGCTGAACAGGCCCAGCTCTCTCAGCCTTTCCTCATAAGAGAGATGCTCCAGTCAAATATCCGTTATATGTGAAATGTCAGCACTTAAAAAACCAACCAAACCCAAAGTTTTTAATAAGATAAGCATGCTGATAAAAATAGACATATTAAAAGATGTGATGAAACCTTTCATTGAAGCTGCAGGGTGTTTCAAACTGTAATGACTGTGAGTCTCTGTGCTGCTTAAAGACTGGTTGCAATTTATCTTTTTAGTTCATCATCTTAATCATGGATGTCAAATGGACTGAACATAAAGGTCAACAATGCAGCTAGCTCTAGTGGACAGGAGACATGCCATTCATTAATGTGCCATTAAGAAATGCAGATGCAAAGCAGCTACAGTAGTTGCTTTGGTGAATATGAGCATATATTCTATATATGTATTCTTTATATGTTCACTATAGCTCATTAGGTGATATCTGCATCTGCCTGAGTTTCATGACAGATGCTGGATATTTGAACTTGTTTGAGAAGCCATTAAATCAGCAAGTGCTGTGTTGTACTTGCCCTGATTCAACTCGTAACAGTTTCTTGAAGGCCCGTCATTATGTTCTTGGAAAGACGTGTTCTTCCTTCCCAAGTCATGTACTTAGCCTTTTGTCCGAACACTTCAGCCTCATGACACATTTACATTTTAGGAGGTGTTATTTATAGCTCACCAAACACTCAGAGCAAATCTCTGTCTGTGTGAAAGCTAATATTTGTATTTATTTATTTGCTCTAAGGAAACATGCTCACAATCTGTTGAATGATCGATGAACAGCAAAGCCAGCACCTTCTCTACATGTGCATAAAAGCCAAGGTCAGATTCACTAGCGCAGCTTCTTTGCTATAGACACCCAGTTCATTCTAACTAGAGATATGGTTAAAATAGCCCAGACATCAGAGTGAGTTGCAGTAGATGGAAAGCAAAAAGAGCTGTATGTGGTTAAAAGTGAGGGCTGGGATTCAAGTGATGAGATACAGTTCTGCATCTTGGCACAAACTTCTTATGGGACTATGAGCAAGTCATTTCACTTCTGCACATTCATTCTCCATCCACCTCTCCCTTGCTTCAGCTTTCCAGAGCAGGGATCTGTGTCCTGCTTATCACAATGGCCCCTATACCTATTGAGGGAATAAAGGCGCTGCCCTTCATCCTTCTGTTAACAGACCATGAGCTTGGAGAAGAGGAGGCTATGTAAAGAGGAGGCTATGGCTGGAAGCAGAGGGAGGTGTTGATGCTGAGAACTTATTCTAGCCTCCTCTTCGACTCCTGTAGCCTCTCAAAGAGTTGTCTCAGTGTGGTAGAGGAAGGAACACATTTTGTTCTCTTTCACGTCATTCATTTTATGGAGACCAAATTGTGCCTTCTACCCTACCTGAGGACATCATGAGGGGGATATTTGCCAGGAGACTTCACACAGACCTCCTTCAAATTAACCTCTACTCATGTATTTCCTTGCAGAGAGGAATCTTCTATTGCTCTGAGAGCAACCATGCAGCCAGTGGGTTTACTCAGTTTTTGCTTTGTGGGTGACAACAAACTGTCTGTGCTACCATCTGCTGCTCAGGGATAATCCTAAATAGGGATGTTGCAGTGGTTAAAACATGAAAGGATAGGTGTAAGTGAAACACCGATAAAAGCAGACAACACTTTCAGAAGGGTGGCAGAGAGACAAAAGGCCAGTCAACAAAGCAGAGATTAAGACTTTAGGAGAATTCAAATTAGGGCTAGGGAGATAATTGCAAATAAAAATGACAAATAATGTAGTGACTCAGTTGGCAGATGAAACTGGTCGTGGTACAGTTATCAGGACAGCTCTATCACAAAATCAGTCACGGTTTAAGGTAAGGAACTCTGCTGTAAAAGTGAGGAGAGAAGACAAATGTCATGTCTCAAGCAAGAAACGAGATAGAAGAAATCACGTGTGTGAAAAAGTCTCTTCTCACCCAAAAAGTCCTTTCTGAGTTTGAGAGATTTTGCTAGACAAAGGCTTTTGGCTAACTGGATTGGTGAAAACTGTGTGAAAAGGTTGAAAAACAATAATGGATCAATGGAGATTTAGTTTGGATCAAGAACAGGGACCATAAAGAAGAATGGAGGCATGAAGTATTTGAAACTAATTCCAACAAAACATCTTGTAAGAACCTAGAGATTAACTGTATGTTTAATTTCCTAATGAGAGATTCAGATGGATCTTTTGTCACTGAGGGATCCAATTTTGACTTTGTGTAACCTCATTTTCTGATGATTCTTGTGACATCGTTAAATGCTAAATTTATACAATTTATTGCAATAACAATGAGCCTGACAATTGGCAAGTGGAACATTTCTAACATCCACTTTCACAGGGCCTCTCCCTCAGCTGCTGCAGCTCTGCTGGCTATTCTAAAGGTAGGCTAGCTGGGGAGCTGGCCCACAGAGTTTTGTAAGCATCTTTTACAAGGGAGATTAGAAGACAGATTTTTGGTACATTGTTTAAACCTTCTGTTTGATTGGAAGGTCTTTGTTGTCAGGTTAGCTAACGTGAGAAATAGAGAGTGAGAGCAATAACATTCGGTTGCCTCTGGTGAAGTGAGATGTGAGGAATATTAACAAGGACTTTTTGACACCCCCCCCCCCTTCAACTTCAGATGCAACAGCGACTGCGACTGCGATTGCTCAGGTGACAAACAATGGGGCAGCAGGGGAAAATTTCCCTGACCGACTTATGAGACCTCAGTAAAGATAATTCTGTCTTCCCAGTTGGTGATGCCTCAGCCAGGCTTGCATCACTCTCAGTCTTCTGGGCATTTCTGTATGCCTTCTCTGAGAGACCAACTCACACACAACGGCCTGTCCGATAACCCTGCAATGTTCTTGCAGGCCCTGCGAGAAAGAAGAGGACTTGTGACTACTTGTACTCACATCCACCAGGGTTTCGATATGTGCTAGGTCAGGCTTACAAAGCTGCAAGTGCCCTCTCCCCCTTGGGGATCGTGCCTGAAATCGGTGACATTTGTGTAAGGCAAATAATTCCATGGAGTCCAGCTGAGTTTCTCCAGACTTCTAGTGATTGTCACCAAGATCAGCATCTCTCCTCAGCTGATAGTCTGTTGCGCTTTGCTTTACTTGTCAACTTAAGTTATCTGTGAACACAACTGATGAGAGCACTCAAAGAGCCTGTTTTGCAAACTGATAGCATATCTCAGAGGAAGCATTTGCAAAATGTCAGTATCCCAATAGAGATCCTGTGATAACAGTCCCAGTAAAACAAACATATACCCTCTTGACAGCAAGCAACGGATATGTGGCTGGCCTGGCTTTTGCCTATTAGCTTCCTGAAGTGCCATGCAAGATTTGAGGTTGAAGTCTGGGGTCTGTCCTTGTGGTGCTTGAGCAGGGGGCCTGGAGCACTACAGAGGCACAGCGGCTAGTTTTGAAGAGCCAGGCGGACAGGGAATCACTGCTCAGTAACAACCCCAGCAAAGAGGATCTGAGTGTATTTGAAGAGTGTTTGATTCCACCTGACTGCTCCAAAGAAGTAAGTTGTAACTTGAGGGTTTTGTGGAGGAGGAAAGGAAAAGTCTGCCACCAAACCAAAGCAGAAAGACAGCAGTCCTGTGCATTTCCTAGGTAAGACTGAAGGGGCCAGTCTATTGCTCATTCAAAGCTGGCAGACCAAAAACATCTTACTCACAGGGAAGAAACAGTACTAAAAATGAGTATCTTTATTTAAAAAAAAAAAACAACCCCCCCCCCCCAAAAACCTACCTCATTTAGCTGTCAAAAGCTTTTACAGTCATCCTTGAGTGTGAACCACAAGAGCCCGTTCGTGTCTATCAGTTCGTTAGTCACAGGAAACTGGGTGCATTTTAAAGATTCCATTGTCCTTTCATTCCCCTGTTTATTTGTCTTCCTTTGCAGGGCCCTGAAAGTGATGGATAGTTTGTTGACTTCTGAACCCAAAGTTAACTTTTTGAGTTGTGTCTTATGTCGGAGGGAAAACACGTAAAGGGGAGCAGGAAAGGTTTCAAAGATTTTGTGCAGCGGAGGATGGCAGCAAGCCATTAATTATGTGCAAAGGAATAATACCAGATAGGCTTTTTATTTTATTTTTTTGCAAGGTGAACTATTGAGTGAAATGAATAGCTGCTGCAGAACGATTGCAACCCATGGAACCAGCTAGGATTTTACAGTCTTTGTACAATGATATCTAAAGAGATTAACACAGCTTTGGTAGAATACATTAGTATGCTGGATAGCAAGGTTCTCTGGAAAGCTTTGGAAACTTTTCTCCCCCCCCCCCAACATCAAATTACCTCCAAATTCTTATTTGTTATTACTTAGAGAGCACATTAAGTGCACACTGTGCATTATAACAAAGCCATGGCTCCTGCCCTGAAGATTTTACAAGTCTGAGGTCTTGATCTAATGCCCATTTAAATCTATGGGAGTCTTTGCCTTGACTTCAGTGTGGGTCGGATCAGATCCTTGTACAGCATTTCATGAGACTTAGCAACGGTTCTTGTTACACGGTAGTACACCCATTTAGCTCAGGAGGTCCAGGGCAAATTTATGGCTGAGCAGTTCCCTGCAGTAGTCCTGCTGAATGCAACAGGAACAGTCGCTCCTTGAGTGAGTGAGCGCTTACCAACCTGGGCAAATGCAGCCCCGATGGGAGTGGGGCTAGAGGAAGAAAGGGAGGGGAACCATGCTGTTCTGCTAGGGCTTTTTTTTTTTTTAATCACCAGGCACCATATATGCGTATGATGGCCTGCGAGGCTAAAATCCCTTACCCCTTCTCTCTCCCCGACCATGAGGTGTGCAGTCACCCATGCGCAGCCACCTTAGCAGGCACGCACCACTCCACCTTCTGCCCGAGCCACCTTCTGCAAGAACATTGCGTGCACCCAGTCTTCACCCCTGCTTTACTCATTTAGCTGCTTTGACTCATGTGACCTTACTGGTAGGAATTTATAACCCCTTTTCTACTACCACAGCAGCAGCTCTGCAAGTATTCAGCCTGTCGAGGAGGTTGATGTATGCTTGTTTGGAAAGGCTGCTTGTGTATTGTTTTGCCTCAATGCAAATGCTTTAGGCCTCAGTGCAGCAAAGTAATTAAGTATATGCTTAGCTTTAAGTCCATGAATGATCTCTGAATCTATGTCTTTGTACTCAGAAATCAGAACAAAACCCCTTAAATAAAGGCATAGCCTGAATGCCAGCAGCCCAGCTGTTCCTGAACAACCCTCCAATAACAAACCCAAGAGCATTTGCATTGGTAGAAACAAAAGTTGGATAAGGAGGCTGATTCACTGTCTGGCTTCTGGAGACATTTTATAAATAGCAGTGAGAAAAACACAGGAGGGTTTTTTTTATTATTATTATTATTAGTTGATAAAACATGTTGACAGAGTCCTTTTCAGGATTGTAACTTAGGGGCAGCATGTCTTTTTGGACGGCAGACACATGGCAAACAGTTTATTTGCTGAAGAAAGCCAGATGCTCTGTGTCCTTGGCAGGCAATTTGTAAGATTAAGGAAAATCATGCTAGTGACTAGAGTGTGGTAAATAAGTAAAATAAATAAATAAAACACTCATGCTGCCCGCGAGAAACTCTTCTGTCCTCTTTGGCAGGACAGCTGGTTTTCAGCTACTTTGCTCCGCAGCATGCGGCTGTCAAGAAAGAGCAAGCCACCTGAAGGGAAGAGTGTTTCTTGTTTGTCGGGTGCTGCTTTCCCTGTTGATTGCCATTGCATAAACAAGCTCAGCTGCCTCTGTGGAGTCTCAAGGAGTGTCCCCCTGAAGATTTATGGGCATGGTGCTGACCAGCTGATAAGGTGAGAGATGCATCTGAAGGAGAAGACAAGGATCAGGAGCATGTGTGTGAAGCATCTTCCATGAAGCAGTTACCCAGCCTGACTTTGCAGCTGTTATGCGGGAAGCAGGCCATGCCTGGCAAACCTCCGATGAATAATAACCAGGCCCAGAAAACAGGAAGTACAGTATGTCTCCTGCATGTAGGGCTTGATCCATAGCTGGCGCAGATCAGCACAATGCCATTGGAAGAAGAGGATTTGTATAGATTGAGACCAGCTGAACATCAGAATTACCAATAAAATAAAGTAGTTGTGTGAATAAACAGAATGTTATTGGAGGAAAAAACAGAGATGATAAAGTTTGTGTTGTTTATTCTTTACACAGCTGGTCTTTTCTTAACTTTTCTTTAGCAGATGTTTGCGCCAGCACAGCTTAGAGAACCAGATATTATACAACTCTCAAGCAGTGTCAGAGAGGGAGTGGGGGGTAAAATATCCGTTGTGCCATTACAGCTTATGAACCAATGATCTAGAGAGCTCATGCTATAGATTTATGAATGCCTGTTTGGAGCCTCTGAATTATACATGTACTTACATTGCCCTTACTATGCCTCTAGGTAAAATTTTACCTTTTCTTTGTTAAGGCTTCCTCCTCAGGCAAAATATGGACACAACTTCAAATAACACAAGGATAATTCCTCTGTCACCAGTCCCTGTGGAAAGAGGAATGTGGGAACAGAATCCCTTCACTTGCTATTCTCCTCTGTATAGGCCCCAGAGATGGTAGTATCTGAATATCTTCCAATAATGCATTGCCATGGCGGTATCTGTCCCTTGGTGCCATTCTTGTTCCTTCACTCCTGAAAGGGATTTGTGGGTGCGGTAAAGGTGTCGTGGGAAGTGAGAGGACTCAGAGTAAAAGGAAAACTGTCCCTTAACGTGGGGGCTACATTCTCCTTTGTACTAGGCTTCTTTCCCTCTTGTGTTAGTGCAAGGGGACATCAAGGAGAAATCAATTACCTGGGTGTCATTACACAAGGGTAAACAAGGAATGAACTTGGTGACTTATTTGAATAACGCAAAGGAGAACCTGAATATTGTAAAAGTATTTTGATTTAAAAAATGAGCCCCTCTCCCTGCCCAGCCTACTAAAAACAGCTGGGACAAAAGAGAGAGAGCAAAGCATGTACAGTGCGTTATGTGGTAAGCCCCAGAGTTGCTTCTTGTTGTCTAAATCCCCCTAAAGGACAGGAATTTGGAAAAGACAGGTAAGATGGTAGTGCCAGTGTGATTTGAGCCTCTTTTTCAGGAAGCACAGACCCCCTCCTGCTCCCCAGATACAAAGATATGATTTGCCATCTCTCCTGTATGTGGGTGCAGACTTCCCTGTATCTCTTCTGGTCTGAGCAGGTAAATATGTGGCTTCTTGGGAGGAACAGTGCACTTGGGTAAAGGAATTGAACTAAAACTGCATGGGGGAGAGAACCTGGAGGCTGAAAACCTTGGAAAATCTTTTTTTTTTTTTGGAAAGGTCTATTTTTAATGACTGTAACATTCTATTAATATTCAAGGAAGATATAATTAGGACCTTAATTCTATTTTGAGATTTTGTTTTTGTCTGAGTATTGGTTTGGATTGCAAACCAGCACTATGGCAAACTTGCACTTTTGTGCCTTATGGGAGAGCAGTCCTTGGGCTGACCTGATGGGATTACAGAAAGCATTTACTGGGGCTGTTCTCCAAGTTAGCTGTGACTGGACACTTGGTGAGATTTTGGTGAAGCTGACACCATTTTGTGTGCTTTTCATTGTAGATAAAAGAATACTAATAGTCAGGTGATAGGATTTTTGAAAAGCATTTAAGGTGCCACTTTCAAAATGCGTGTGCTATTTCATAGTGTTCTCTGAATTGCCCAAGACTAATCCAGTGCGGGCAGTGTTTTCTTTAAAATGTCTCTCTACAAAACCATCCCTCATAATCATGTACCAGACTATTTATTCCCAGGGACAGCTTGCATCACACATGAAAGAATTTAATAATAACACTTGGATGGAGTGCTGTTATTTATGGAGCAAAAGGTCGTGTTCTGGGCCTGTATCAGTGGTGGGTGTCTGCAGCCCTTGGAAGTGCCAAGCTGGATCGCTGTGCTGTTACTAGATAGGGGAGCGTGCCTGACGGCCAGCCACCTTACGCTTGTCGTTACTGCAGAGCCGGTGCATCATGCTCCTCATTTCTGGCTTTGTTATTTATATCGCTCTGTAAGTAAAACTGCTGCCTCCTCCTTCTGATAAATGGTGAGGAAACCAGTGCAAGTTAACATGAATGAGGGAGGGAGCGGGAGTATTGCACTGTTGATATTTACTGGTATCCTCCTGTAACCTGTTTTGCAAGGGAGAAATTAGTTTTTATTTCTGGAAAGTGATCATTTTAAATCTCCAATCAGTGTTTCTCCCTTTCCAGCCAGCTCCTGTGTTGCTTGCCAAGTTTTGCTTTCAGATGTTTGGGAAACGCCCTTATGGCAGAAGGAAAACGGCAGCGTTGCCAGCCGTGCCTCATGCCTGGCTGTGGCGCTCTTCTCCTCCAGTCCAGCTCAGCCGGCTGCTCCTGGCTCTGCAAAGCAAAACAGCGTCTTTACTTCTCTCCCTCTCTGTGCACCCCTCTCTAATATTTTCCCATTTCGAGAAATGTAACTAATACTGTGATTTCATTTCTTGTGGTATGGGCCTTTAAACTGGACTTACTTGAACTTTTTTATTTGAGTATTCCTTGCAAGTAAATGTGGGGCATGATATATCTTACACAAAAAACATTATAGAAACTCACACATCTCTTTCTTCCTGGTTGCTTATTTTAATTACAAGTTTTAAAGAAACAAGCAAACAAATAAAATGAGATATTATGTAGATTCATTTTGAGAATAAGTTGAGGTGGGAGAAGACAGTACAGCTTACTCTTAAAAAGAAAAGAGAAAAAGTGCACCCTTCTAGAAATGCTATGTAGGTCTGTTGTTTTGTGCTGTGGACTAGACGGCAGGTCTTTTGGAAAAAAATAGCAATGTGGAGCAATGTTGACTGTGTATTTCCAAGCCCAGATTACATGTGGTAAATGGAGGAAGTAAAAGGATTTCCGTATCATTCTCTGTATTTATTGCTAGCTCTGCCAGCTGTGCTGGTGGAGCATTGCGACCAGCAAAGAGAGTCTGTGGGTCACATCTTTGCATTCTGGAGTTTACTCCTATGACTCCATTGGCTTTGCAGTGCAGCAAAAACAAATACACATATTGTTGCTGAAGTAAGCATGATAGATCCTGAAAGCACACAGGAAGCAGATTTTTTATAAAGTCACTCTTCCAAGTAGAAATGAACTTCCTGGGGGGGACCAATCTTCTCAGTTATCATTTCTGGGGATGAAAACCCCCATATTTGGTCTTTAGCTTTTAACTGTTTTGTGTATTTGTGTGTGTGTGTGGTCTAGACTCCTGTGCAATTTAGTCATAGCCTAGCCCTGATTTTCCCATTGTTTTACATTTAAGTCATTCTCAGCACTTTCCAGTTTACTTGCCTTTCCTCAGCAATGTTTATAATTTATCAACTAAAAATGATAAAAGTTTTAGAGTCAATTTTCATCTTTCCCTTACTGTTAGGAGTCCTGATGGAACACAGTCTTGCCATCACTATATAAATCAGTCCTTCCAGAGGGGGAAAAGGGCCATGCAGATAATTACCCAGAAAAACTTGAAATGATCTATGCCTGAAAAAGTTGGGAAGACTAATCTGTAGTAGAAAGTTTTACATAAGACATGCTTACAAAAGAGATGTTTTACAGAAGAGAAGTAAAAGGTTAGAAATATCCTTCCTCCTCTTCTCCAATGATGCATTATTAATTACTTGCTCTGCTTGCAGATACCTGAGAATACAACATGGTATCTTGTAGCTGGTCATGAATCCACACATGGCCACTGACCAAGCCTTCTGCAGCACGACATCTCTTCAGAAACCTTGAGTAGAGGAGGGGTTCCCCTTTGGTTCCCACTGTTGCAGCTTTTTAAAGTACCATTTTAGAATAACCCCTGTGCGGCCCAAGCCCTGTGTGGGAATACTGGGGCAGGGGTCTATGTCAGCCTGTCGTGCCGTCCCTGTGCCCATGAGAGAGCACTGCCACACTGCTGCTCTTTGAACTTGGATCCTACCTTCTCTTTATTTTCTCAGTGACTGAGTTAAGGGCCAGGATTTAAGCTAGTTGGTTTAAATTCAAGCCATATGAGACAGAAATGATTTTCTTGGACAGGAAAAATAATCTTGGGGAGTTTATAGAACTTACAATTGCTCTGTATTTTCATGGAGTATGAACACAATTTGTCTCTCTAGTTCTCAATCTCAATGTCTTATTGGATCTTATTGGATTAACTTGTTGTTCTTGGAATTTCCCTGTACTGGCAGGGGCTCAGCGAGCCTTTTTCTTATTTGGTAAGCCTGAAGATTGCAACTTTTCTTCTACAACATGGAATTGCTTATGGAGATGATCCCTGCTCGCTCTCTTCTCCTGATGGTATTTAATGCAAATCAGTCTCTTTCCATCTGCTTTTCAGTCCTCCTTGGACCAGGGCTGACCTAAACAGAAACTCTGGAGTACCCAGACACAACCAGCTAGCAGAAGATGCTATTAATGCTTCTTCTGCTTGCTTAGAAGCAGTAGCTCTACAAAGAAGTAGACAACATTTTGGCAATTGAGGAACTTAAATTCAAGAATGGTGTGGTAGTACATTGTCTTGAGTGTACTTTATGGAGAATTATGTACTCAAAAGAACCCACTGAAAAATCTTTCTGCTCTCCGTGTATCATGGAGGAGATATGTCTGAGCAGCTTGCTCTAAAAATGCCTTCAAACCTGCAGAGCTGGGCCCATGCACCTGTGTAATGAGAAAATATAAGTGCTTGACTCTGCCTGTACTAATGACTGCCTCGATCATGGTACTCACTGCTGGTTCTTCAGTGCAGCAGTGCAAAAATGGCGTAGGCAAAATTAATGGGTGTCAGGAAAGGAATCACAGGAATTTGTTAGTTTGATCCTTGTCTCAGTAGTGGCTAGAAAGCACCCCAGAGTGTGGTGTGAGAAAAACACGCAGTGCTAGGAAATGGAAAACAGATCCCTGCCCAAAGATCTGAGCAGTTCAGAGAAGTAGAGAACCTTCAGGAAGCAGTGAATAGCAAAGAAGCAGTTTTCAGTTATCACGACATAATGAAACAGTGTGCATTCACTTCTGTCTCATACCCTTACATGGCCACACCTTGAGTGAAACACTGGTCCGACGTAACCTGGCTGCAGCGCAGTCCTTCCCCCAGGTCTGCATAACAGAGTGTCTGTAATTCTTCGCACAGAAGTCAGACCCTTCTAAGACCTAGACATTCATATTCCTATCAAAATCTGGACAGTGGGTTTTTTCCATCAACAGTTTTAGGCTATCAGCCTCAGCTGTGAATGAAAAATTCATCAAGCTAAGGCTGAAGAAGTCACACCTGTCAGCCTGACACACTGTTTATCTCAAAGATTTTACTTCAGAAAGTATAAACAGTAGAATATTTATTTTTCTTCCTGCCATCTATGAGGCCATTCAGCAATTTAAGTGTGCTCACGCACAGCTTTCATGAGCCAGCCTTAATTGCACAGCAATGTGCCATAAAAACAAAGATTAGGCATTATTATCTAGGAACCAGTTTTACATTTTTCTCCTCTGACTCGAACTGTTTAAAATATAGGGCACTATCTCATCTTGGCCATACATAAATATCTCAGTTGTCAAACTGCCCTTACTCAACCAGCCAACTTTTCTTGGTGGTTGAAAATCATAGTGTTTAATTGTGTCAACTGAGATGAAAAATGTTTTTGGTTCACCACCTGGCTGTACCATATAGTTTAAAAAAAAATAAGCAACACAGAATTTGAAATTCCGGTGACTGCAAAAATATTTTACCCATTAACAAATGAACATGATGCAAGGACAGAATGAAGAAAATCTGCACAGATTATGTGTTTCTTTAACCAGGTGCATTCTCGCTTTCTCCTTGCTAGCTGGTTTCAAATCTTCCAAACAGCATATAATTAAATAAGATGTCATATGGGCCCAAGGCATCAGCAAGAAACTTCTGACAGATTTCAGTAAGCTTTCAATTAGTCTGTGTCTGCTGAGTCTTGCAATTATTCAGTAGCCACTGTAAGCTATGTGGGCAGAACTAACAAGGAAGAAGAAATATGGACCAATGTGAAATGCAGTTTTTCTGGATTCAATATTTACTGCAGTTCTGGTGACCTCATCTGTCTTACAACAGAGAGGGAATCAATTTGGTGAGGAACTTCATTACAGACTACCTGGGTGCAAGAGAAAAGTCCTGCTAGATAGTAAATTTTAGCACCCATTGAATGATGTCCATGCTGGACAAAAGTTTTGGCAAGAAGTGTAAGCCATCTGCTCCTAGGAATAGGTTCCAAGAAGGTACGAGAGGTTTATGGTATTTGAAATCCCTCTTGCATATCTCTTTATCAGTGAAGAGTGCAACTGTGACATTAGTTCTCAGCTAGGACTCTCCCACAGAAAGCAAGCTTAGGAATCTGGACAAAAGGGGGACAGACTGTCCTATATCAATTATCATTTTTAGAGAGTTTGCTTTCTGTGTCACAGATATAATACTATGGTGTTTTTAGCAGGAGAAATGTTAACATGGATGTTTTCAGTAGTTGAGCTACTTCAAATCTCTCTCCACAGCTCAGCCTTTGTCCCATACAAATGTACCCAGAAGTGCAGGGTGTAGCAAAATTTAAGGTGAGGAGGAACAATTAGATCTTTTAGCCTCCCTTCCTGTGTAGCACCGGCAATTACATTTTACCTAGTAACCTACACTCTGAACCAAAAAATTTGCCTTGAACAATGTGATTTTTGTCTTCAGGAGATGAGGCTCTCTTATGCTGGAGGCAAATGATGGGAAAGACCAAGATATGTACAACTTGTGTTATCATGGATATGACTGGATGAAGTGCGCACTCAGCTTCCTCGCTGCCTCCTCTACTGGTAAGGTGGGAGCACTGATGAGTCCTTGGGAAATTTTCAAAGTGTTTGTGGACCAAAAAGGCAATAATCTGGGGGCAAGGTAAGGTAGGAGAGCTGTGATATGCTGTTCTTTGGCCAAGAAAGGTAATGTGAGAAGCAAGCATTGACTCTGCCTTGAATCACTTCTCTTTAAAGCCAGTGACGTTTATACTCATAGTGTGAGCAAATGCATTACCCTGTAGGACCCCTTGCTGCACATCACCATCTTCCAGCAATAGCATCTGATTTGCTGCAGGTTGAGTTTGTTCAGTGAGGCTTTTATTGGAGTATATCAAGATTTTTTCCCCATGGAGTCTCAAGACTTGGATATAATTAAAAAATCAGCCACCAACCTCTAATTCTCCTGCAAACTTATAATATATTCAGGACTGGCATGTGCATCCTATTTAAACCTTTTACTCCCAAGACAGTATTAAATATTATGTTTCCTCTAAAAGTGATCTTCTGTAGTGGGGATTTTCTTGGTAATGCCCATATTAGTCTGTCTTCCATGTGCTTCCAGATTTGCTGCCTAAACTTTCATGAATGTGGCAGTTTAGGAACAGGTTTTGTAATAAGTGGCTTGTGGTACAGTTTAACAGTAGTTGTTTCTAACTCCTGCTCCTCTTGGCCTCTGTCTAAAATTTGAAGCATGGCTCTGTTGTGGAGCTGTGAAGAGGGTGAGAAAGGGCACATGAGAAATACGTATAGCAAGGCTGCTTGTATGCACACAGTGCACTTGGACAAGCTCAGTAGCCTCTGGTCTGCTCATAGCTGCTCTTTAACCTGAGGCCTGTATAGAAATAGCTTGTGGAGAGTATGAATTGCCATGAGGGTGGCAGTTTCTTCCTCCTGACCTTTATTTTTCCTTAGGATCTGCTCAGTCCCTTCCCATTTCGTCACTGCCCAGGGCTCTCCTGACGACGTCCTGGGGACTGGCCTCACTCGGTGCACCCAAGGTCCTGGCGTGTGCCAGGCTGCATGCTGATGTGCTCAGAGCTGCCCTCACCTACGAGCCTGGGGAGCTCGTCCATGGGAGCGGGCTGCTGCATGAGGCCCTCCGGAGTGGGTCCATCTGGCCAGGAAGGCTGGCCCTGGTCTGAATGTGCTGGTAGACAGCTTTGTGACTTACGGGGCAGAGTTATTGTCCCAGGTCTCTTCTTTTGTAAAAAAATGACGTTTTACTTTATATTCCCCTGTTATTTCATCAGTAATTTCTTATTCATTTCCTGCCTTAAGTTGTCTAATGCTGTTGTGCAGCCCAGTGGAACAGAAATCCTGTTTTCCAGTCCTAAGGCTAGGTTTGCTGTGAAATGAAAAGACAAGGTCCCAGCTTTCATTTTAGCATATTGTGCTAGTAACCATTCACTGAGATCTGGCATTTTGTTTGGTCAAAGGGCATTTCCTCCCCTCCCTCCTTCCTCTTTCCCTCCCTCCCTACTAGCCTCTTATGAAATTAATAAAAATAGAGTGTTTATTGACTGGGTGGAGAAATTGCATTCAGATCACATAACGTCTGAAGCCTGGCAAGTCTTTGGGAATCTGTTCTGGTCTTTGCTAAATGGAGCAGGGTGCCCTTCAGTCTAGTAGCAAATATCTTAGAAAATAAGTATGCTTGTATTGCTATTAAATAAAGAAATGGGTCAGTATGATTTGCAGCCCACTGACCCTCTCCATTTATTTATTTATTTATTTATTTTTATTTTGGATAAGAGAGAGTGTGGTCCTCATCATGGTGGAAAAATAAAGTTTCTGTGGTTGGAACTGCATTACACAGTACTCAGCAAACCTGACACTTCTACAGGTCTTCTATAATGTGATAAATGTGTCTGGTCCAGGAACACTGTAGGGGTTTGTGGGTATGCACATGTCACCCACTTCCCTTCTTAAAGAGAGATTAATGTATCTAAACACAGATGGGCTCCTAGGCCAAAAGATAGGAGCCGTAATGGCTCCAAATATACATCTTTATCAGCCGATATGACACTGACAACTAGCAACCTTCTAGAGCCTCATTAAGAGATCTCAAGCTTTTTGACATGTCTGGGGTCTCTCTGAGGGCCTCATCCCCAGCATTGGTTATGGAGGCAGTTCAGTGCTGCCGTGCTGGATTTGGTTTCTCTGAGACTTGTCTGTCAAGGCACCCTGCTTCTTAATAGGCTTGATGGTTATGCCTAAGTGGATGCCTTGTTTTCTTCTTCTACCAAATCATGCCATTTCCCCTGGGCTACTATCAAAGACTACAGCAGTTCCTGTTTTTTATTTGTATGTGTATGTGTGTTGCTCTTCTAAACAGGGACAGGAATTTCCTTTCCTGAGTCTAGACATCAGCCTCTCACTATTTCTGTAGCTTGCAAACAGGCTGTCTGCTGCCTTGGACCCTTTAATTTTTCCCATGAGAGTGGCAAATTTGTGCTGGGCTGATAGAGGAGGCCTTGTACGATACTCCTGGAGCATGAGTCTGGTTTGTGCTTGTGGTGTTTTAACGGCACTAACTATCCTTTTAAAGCAAACCTGGCACCTCGTGGAGATTGTTTCTCTGCCTCCCGCTGCAACTCCTGTGGTGTCTGTCCTTGCTACCCCAGTGTTGACAGTGCGCTTCCACCTCGGACAGAAAGGGAGAGAGAGAGATCCCCAGTGTGACCCCAGCCTGAACTGGTGTGTCCACACAGTGCAGCTCATACCAGCAAGGGACCCTTGGTCACATCCAGAACATGGAAAACTGCCAGAGCATGGAAGCGGTTTTGGAGCAGGGAACCGGAGGTGAAGCTCTGCCTGTGCTGAAATCGCTGTTCCTCTTTCTGCTGAGTGTGGGGCTGCTCAGGGGCAGCCTGGGGCTTTCTGCACCGATTTTGACGTTGGCACACCACAGCGATTGCAGGCCTGTGCATCGCAGAGCACGGTCCTGAATAAGGCTCTTGGGATGCTTCCTGGCTTTGTAGATTCAGAGGGTGTGGGCTGCTTTCAGATGAATCTCGCAGATTTCAGTGGCTTTTCAGAGCAAATTAAACCTGTCAGTACTTTTCTGGGACTTGCTGAGAGCAGCAGATGGAGGCTGAGTACACTCAGTAGTCACTTTTCTCAGCTTTTCTCAGTGGCTACTGCAGCACAGAGTTACCATCAATAGGGATAGGAGGTAAAACTTCTCAGGCAAATAACTCTTAAAAGGCTACATTAGCTGGTAAAATCTGTCTCAGTGTACATTAAGGATGAGCAAGCAGTGAGTACAAACAGAAGACATTGTAGAGAAGAGGAGAAAAAGATCTTGGTGAGGTCACTGAGAATAAATTCTCGTAACACAACTGAATTCTCCGTCCTACTTTTCAGCCTGTGACTGTCCATCTGCATAAGTGTCTGTCTGACTGCCCACATCTGCATAAATGTTTGTCTGTCTGCCYGCATGTCATTCCTCCTCCACTCAGAAACTTTTGAAGTGGTTGGCTAATTTCAGTCAAATTAGCTGAAGAATAAATTTGCTAAGATCTTGGGAGTTTCTGGAAAGTAGGCATCTGGCTTGGAGCGAGAGCCTCCGTTAGTGCCTCAGCTGGAAGAAAGACTGCAGAATGAGCTGAATCTCTACCATCTATCAGGGAATGCATTCCCCAGGCAGGGAGGATGGCAAAAAAAATAGACTTCAGTGCTCCCACTTTTCATGGACCTACTTATTTTTGCATTCACAGTAGCCTGA
The DNA here is from genome assembly GCF_003343035.1 of Apteryx rowi. Lineage (NCBI taxonomy): Eukaryota > Metazoa > Chordata > Aves > Apterygiformes > Apterygidae > Apteryx > Apteryx rowi. Next base: position 1,177,788 of record NW_020447564.1, read on the forward strand.
AGCACAGCTCCAGTTATGCCACACTGCAAGATAAAAGAAAATATGCAGGACAAAAGAAAATAAAAGTAAATACCTAGATATGAATACAGTTAGTGTTGAACTGTTTAACAGCTCAGCTATAGTCTCAGCATATTCATATATGTCGTCCCTCTGAAACAGGCTTATACTAGTATCATCCCAATGGCTGTAGTAGCCTTAGAGCCAATCAATACAGGCTGTTTGAGAAGTCTCTCTTTGGGGTCCGTTTTGCAGCTGGAGTCTCTCAAGGACATAAGAAAGTTGATAGAAGTAAAGAATTCTTTAGCTGTAAGCTTTATTTTGTAAGATGGACAATACAAAGTTTCCAGGTGATGCAGCATTTCCTGAAGCAATAAATAGCAAAAGGCATACCTGGAGTGGCATATCCAGCATTGTGCAGGAAGCCCGGCGGCGCGTAAAACATGCTTTGTAAGAGTAGGAGTGAGAGATTAGGTAGACAAGGACTAAAGACTGTGAACTTTATGTACCGAGTGAGGAAGTAGTGTGTCCTGGGAAGTGATGACGAAGTGCTGCCAGGCAGGTGGACAAGCAGCTGTGGCACGAGCTCTCAGTGTGGCTAGAGCAGATAGCAGAGGCTGGGCTGTGTTAGCACAGGAGTACTGGTCAGAAGTAGATGCGTCCCCTCTGTCCAGTCCTGCTGCCTCCTGCTCTGGTCTCTGTTCTCAGGCTGAATGCTGAGAACCTGCAGAAGCGTCAAAGAAGAATTACCAGAGTGAATTTGGTGTTAAATCTGCTCCTGACAGCTGGAGATGTGAGGCACTCCAGGTGGTGAGTTTATCTGAAAAAGAGACAGAGAGGCCCCCTGGGTCTCACTAGAAGTCTTTGTATGGGGTGAATGACAGGATACCAATGGGCTCTTCGAACAGCAGTCTTGAGCACAACAAGATGCAAGGTTTGGAAGGTGAAGTCAGAAAAATTCAAGTTGGAAACAAAACTTGAATTTCTTAACCACAAAGGTAACAAATGTCTGGAACAGCCAACTGAGGATGTGGTAAATTCTCTGGCACTTGGAGACAAAGTCAAGATACCCTGGATCTTGCACAAGGTACAAGGCTTGATTCAGAGATCACAGGGTGAAATGCTGTGGCATGTGTTATGCAAGGGGCCAGACTAGATGAGCAGTCTGGTCTGCTCTGGCCTTCAGAAATATGAATCAGTATCGTAGCAAGGATGTAGGAGAATTACCAGGAGACGAGAAACAGAATAATTAAATAACACCAATATATTGTCAAGGGCTTACATCAAAGAGTGGGCTAATTTTAAGCAGCAGCATAGATTCAGAAAAATATCTTGGGGAGGGAGGAGGTAACTTTGTTTTCCTACTTGGAACCTTGCCCAATGGCTGACTTTGACCCCAGAGATAAAGCTGGTCTTCGTACTGGAGGCTCATGAGCTCATTCATGGACTCCATTTATTGGAAAATTACTGGAGTTCCAAGGTGGGCTTATCCTAAAACATTACTGCCTTCCAAAATGCATTCATCGGTCTTCAGTGGTGCAGTAAGGCATGGTCTTGCACAGAACAGATTTACCCAAATGGCTTATTAACAAAATCAGGACTATGGCCAAGCAGATGTCAGTATGACTGATTAGCTCAAAATAAACACAATTGTGAGATAAGAAATAGCTGTGTTTTTGCTCCTTCTTCTTGTGGTTGCATACTCAATAGATGATGGGAAATGACATGTTAGGTATGAGCTGAAATGAGTCATCTACTGCTACAACTCATAGAAGGCAAAGCAGAGGAATTCAGGAATTTTTGTTCTGTGGTATAATATAAGCAATGGCCCTCATCCAGGAGACTCTGCCATGGAGATGGATCCCCTCAAGGTGTGTAGCCTCTCTGTCTTAGTATTGTGCAGGTGTGGGTTTTATATTGGCAGCTGAAACACTACTTTACTTTTCATTAGGCCACAAGGTTTAAACTTCTGATAGCCGATAATATTAGACAAGAAGTAACTGTTGTTCTTTCATGGGATGTAAATATTAATTGAAACCAAATGAGGAATACAGGCATTTTAAGTTTTTTTTTAAGTAAGAAGTAGAGGTCTGTATTACCTTGTTTGATCCATGTTATCAGCATGCAAAATGTTAGGAGATGTACCAACTGAATCCAGTGTTAGATGTCATGGAATGGCATTAGATGTGAATCAGCCACATTCATCCATGTACACTGAAAACTGTTAATCAAGTCCATTTGCTACACAGCTTTACAGAGAACATGCAAGTCAGACTGAAGTCACGGAGATAAAAATGGCAACAAGCAGTTATTTATTGGCACTCCCTTTTGTGCAAAACACAATTGCTTGTTCAAATGTGGTAGATATTCCTAAATTTTTTAATGTTCCTAGTGAAAAAATGTATTTTGTATTACAAGGTATTCTGTTTTGGTAAATGTGTAGACCCATGAAACCAATATCTAGTCATTCAAATTCTTGCATTCATGTTACCATTGTCTAAGTGAAACGTTTGGATGTTTTAAGTTAATTTTCAGTGCTAATTTTTCATTTCAGTAATTTAAGAAAGAATTTAGCTAGCCAAATCGTTGCTGAACGAAACAATTTAGCCAGCCTAATAAAGGTGTCCCTCTGTTCAGCCATTTAATTTTGAAAATGAAGCAGCTGGGGAGAAAGAAGAATTGTTTTGTATCAGTTGGAAATGAACTATTCTTGCTGAATATTTCTTATGATTATTCTTTTTTGGCAGGCAAACAAACCAACATAGCAAAGATCTCCACACAGACTTCCTTGGAAACTTGATCCCTTTTGGTATGGATTGCCTTCTAAAAGATTTAGTCAGCCTTCCAAAATGCTGCCTGGATCACTTTGGATCTTATTTCATTCATTTTTAGACTGAGGATGACTGCATTTATTTGCACTACAGGAACATTATGAGAATAACAGTCTCAAAATGGAATAGATCACCTCTTTGCCAGCAGCCCTGCTTTGATTCTTGTGACTAGTGATGCTAGAGCACGTGTTGTCCAGGCAAAGAAATGTGCAGTCATAATTCCTCCTCCAGTCCTACCTTGGTCTCTCCCTATCTTTGTCCCGGTCTGTGCTCTGGCTCAGCTGGACTGGCTGATCTCTGAAATGAATGCAAAGATTTTGTGTATTTGCTGCCTCTCTCTGTCCCGTTCTCTGCCCTTTTACTATGATACGGCCTGTGCTTTCCCTCTGTGCTTTTGGTTGATAGCAAATGTTAAGATAAAAATTCATTAATTAGCATACTCCCACTTCTTGTTCTCTCTGGGCCTTCTAAACATTTTTGTCTCATATTACTCTGAGACATACTGGATATTACTCCCAGAAATGCATGGGCACATTTTTCCATATTTACACATCCTTTTAAAAATGTGGCTATCAGAGTATTTCCACGCATTTCTGTTCCCAAAGACTCTGCCCATTGAGCTGGGGAAGCTCTGCTTTCTTAAGAAGAATGTAAGCAGTCTTGAGGGGATGGGAAGCAAGGATTTAGTATGATTTAGGCCAAAATTCATCTCACCCCTCTTTAGATACCAAACTGAAGTGTTTAATTTAGGAGACTGGTCCCTCTAAAATCCTATCTAATCAAGTAAGACTAACAGCTGTACCTACCACCCTCATTTTAAAAGGGTGAAGTGACTCGTAATTTATAGCCATGTCTTCAGCTGATGTAAACTGGTAGCATCTCTCCCAATGTGAGTGGAACTATATCCACTTATTCCAACTCAGACTCTGTCTTTCCAAGCTTGTGAAAATGATTGATACTTTTCATATTAGCCTCCCCAGTCAGAACATTTTTGCTCTATCCCTGCCATTTTCCCTGTAAGGTATGTTATTCCATAGTAACCAAATGCCAAACTATACCCTTCCTTCTGTGTCTCTGAACCAAAAAAAGGTCTACAATGACTGTCCTTGCCAGAACCAGATTTCATGCACCTGCTGGAAAGAGTTCAGGCAGAAAGAAATTTGTGGCCAGGAGAGTCTTGTCTTGCCCATGGAGGGTGCTTTGGGAGTAGCAGGCTTCTAACTCAGCCTTGAAGCTCTTCAGGATTTCACAGGGTGTTATCAGAGAGGAGATAAGGCTCCCAGTATGTAGGGCAGAAAAATGAAATGCATCTGAAGAGAATTTGTCACAACTTCACAACCAGCAGCAGTAATGGTTTTTGGTCAGGGCTTGCCTTGATAGTTCTGTGAGTGAAGGCCAATTTTCCTTTCAAGGCACTGTATATTTAGTTATTTAATCAAGCTAAATTATTCCTTCTCTCCTCACCCACAGTTAGATCATGGCACAAAATTAAGCACAGCCTTTCATTCTACCTCCTCTTGCCTCTCTATTTGACCTAGACTTTAGGGAGCCATTAAGTTGTCTGAGATATTGATTTAATAAGAGTAGGAGAATTAAAAAGGACAAAGAGACACCTGACTAATTAGCATTTCCAAGAGATTTTGTAATCAGCCAATGGGGATTTTATAAGGTATGAAGTATTTGCTTTCACATAAATTTCTTCCACATTCTTTCTCTCATGTTTGCTCGGTAAACCTTCTGGAATAAAGATCACATCTGCCTCTCTGTAAGCTTTATACTTGGGAGGTAATTGAGTTGGCTCTTTGTTATGAGAGCATGTACTCATTTAATTGCACATATGTGTCTGTGAACACACTATCCTTGCTTCTCTCCTAAATTTGATTTGGAATGAATCCCATGAAGGGCTATTTTCCAGCGTTAATAGATAAAAGGTCTTTACCAAAGGGAAAAGTATCCAAACACTAAATTTCATAAAGTTTAGTTTGACAGTTATTTCTTTGCAAGAATTCTCCTTGAAAATATACCATTCTGAGAAAAATCCCTCTCTTCTCACAGTGTTTTAATACCATGTATCTTCTATCAGTTTTGAGATTTGTAGCCAATGAATTTTTGTTTTGTAAATATGGCATAGTAACATGACAATTTAATGGCATTACAGTGAAACAGTCACATTATTGTAAGAGTTACTTGTTCTGTCCTGCCCTGCTGTGCTGAGCAGTAATGCAGAACTTGGGAAGATAAGATCCTTACAGTGAGATGAAAACAAACACTATGGTGATCTTTATTCCATTTTTGGGCTTAAGATGCTGACCGAAGACAGCGATGCAAACAAGTATTCATCTTCAGATATGTAAAGTGTTACTGTCAGGGACAGCAGAGCAAAGTGCTAGGAGGGAGGTGATATGAAGGCCTGGAGATCTGTCCCTTAGGCTAAGAAGTCACATTATTCAAGCCATTTTAGGCAGTAGAGATTAGGTAAACTATACTAGAAGTAGTGCTGTATGTCAGTTTGATAGATGACTATCCTGTAGGCTTTGTATTGTTTTCCATTAATTTGAATTTTATTGTGTGGCAATTCTCAACAACTTCCTATTATGAGCTGATGTGATATTTTAATTCCATTTCTACTTAGCTGTTGTTTAATACTAACTCAGATGAAATTGTCAATGGCTGAGTTCTGCTTGAATGAGGCCATCAAGATTGGGGTCAGCTGAATGCTGCATATTTGTGCCAAAGGATGTCACACATGTGACAGCTTCCTCTGTACTTAGGAGAGGAGGGACAGGAGCGGAAGAGATATTGTCTCTTAGTTTAGCTGACCGGTCTGCCACAGAGATGGGCTTTCATACACCACTGACTAAATTGTGCTGCTTTGTGCCAAGTGATGCTTCTGTGGGGTACAAGGGAAAAAGTCCTCTTTTATTCACTGATTCCGTGTTCATACTCTGGCTGTTAAAAAGCGCATTGCCCCTTTTCTGCCTTCTGGAGAGTTCACAGATGTTTGAGCCTTGGCTTTTGGTCTATCCTGGTAGAAAGGCAAGAGCTGGCTATAAAAGCAGCATATGCTTTCAGATATCAGTATTTTCCAACCTAACTTCTTACCTTGGATTCATAGGGTGTTTGAAACAGAATACCTGACGCCTAGCTGAGTGGTTAGGATTAGGTAGGGGGATATGAACACAATACTCTCAGCTGAGTGCTATAACTACTGTGTTTTTTGGTATAATAAGGCTCCACCAGAATCTGGTTCAATAGCACAAGGAGACATTTATAAAATACTCATCAAAATTCTGATTCTGATTTTATAATATAATCAAGCTCTGATTGGCTGAATTTTCAGATTTTACTTAGGCACCTTTTTACTCTTTATACTGGGGCAGATACTCAAATACTGGTAGACAAGGTGTTGTACAACCCACCATTTGTGGTGTCATTAAATCAAAGGTTAATCTCATTAAGAGCAGCAGATTGCCATGTCTGCTATGTCCTGGGTCGCTGACAAACAGCCTGCCAATTGGAATCTGTCGATTAAAGAATTAGAAACTGGTATTTTTTGAAGTGAATCAACTCTTTTTGTAGTCTGCTCTAAGCAAAGCCAGAATTATAACTAGAGGTTGGGTCAGAAGGAGGAAAACATTCCTCAAAGTTCAGTAGATGTTTGTCTCATTCAAGATAATGCAGTCTGTGGCAAAGTTCAGAGCTGGTTTAAATTAAAACTTTCATGACGTCCCAGAACACTGGTTTGATGCCTAGTTCTGTATCCATGCTCATAAAATGGCTGCTGCTTAGGTGTGTGCAAGAAAGCAATGGCACACAAGAAAATATTTCTTTTTCTAGGTTTCTCCAGGTGGATGCTGTCAACGTTTTACTTCATAACTTTCAGTTTTGCCAGGGAATTGGGGTTCTGCAATATTTCAGTACCTCTGCAGTGTCTACTGTGTATGAAAGTGTTTTAATATTTTTTTCCCAGCAATAAGCCCAAATCTGCAGTTTTAGTCAAAATGGATATCCTGAAGTCCTCAGGTGCTCTGAGTTCTATCACAAAGTTGCAATTTTCTGCTGAAGTATTTGCTATGAGCATGCTTTTATTTTCATTTTCTGTTACCTTCTTGATAAAAAATAAGCGGTATTGGCCATCTGGCCCATACACAGGCCTGGCACAATGTTGGCCTTGAATCAGAGGCGGATCCTATTTGGAGACCATCGTCAAGGCAGAGGAGAAATCAAGACCCTGGTTTTTGACTGGGCAACTTTGGGGTGGTGTAGCTACAGGAGAGCTGCAGAAGGAACAGCACCCTCTAGACTCCTGCTCAAAACTCCCAGCATTGGGTCTTCTCTTTCATTTAGACTGAGCTTTGTAAGCACAATAAAGCACCAAATACCCAAGTAGCCACAGCTCTGCTTCATCAAAGCAGGCATCAAAAAAGCAAGATTTGTTCTTCCCGTCTGCAGAAGCGTAGCAAGAGCTAAGACAAACTCAACTATTGCTGTCAGCTTAATTAGAAAGAGTATCAAGCCTGCAGATTTCTTGACAGCAAATAGTTTTAATCCAGAGATTTTTGAAGTTGGGCCAGATTCTTAGGAAGTGCAAATTTGCATTGCATCACTGACTTTGACAGGGTGACGCTAATTTACACCAGTAAAGAGTCTTGCTCTTATTGGTGTGCTTTCAGGAACAACACGGAAATACACTTAAGAATGACAATTTCAGAACAGCACAGCATAACGGAGGGTCTGGCTATCTGCAAATCAGTGCACACCTTGTAATTTGTGCAGTGCGAAGCCCGGTAACAGTGTCGAGGAGCCAAGAACTTCCTGATAACCGCACCTCCTGGAACTGTGCAGTGCTGCAGCTAATAAATCTTAGTGATGGCACATGGCTAAGCAGGGAAAAAAATGAAATCAGCCACTCGGGCAGCTGAGCAGCCGTCCCAGCTGTGCTGATTCACCCAGAATGATGCACTCCAAGGGGTTTTCGCTGCCTAAACAGATGTTCCTCTAGCACAGGATGCTTTCCATTTTTATATTGTTCATGCTGGATTTGTGTGTTGTAGATCAGAGCTTCAGCTGCTGTAACCAGACCTGTCTAGTCAAATGCTGTCAGGGCAAGTCTCATGCTCTCAGGCCCCATCTCCCACTTCCGTCTGCGGTGCAGGCGTTGCTCTCGCTGTAGGCTACACCAGCTGCATGGAGTCCCCAGAGCTGAAAAGAAGCCATGGTGATGTGCTGCATGTGGCACTGTGTCTCCAGACAGGCTTTGCTGGAAGGCATCTTTCTCCAGCAGTGGGAACCTCACTCACAAGCCCCCATTGCTGGGAGGGTGAGATCACACAGTGGCGTTTAGGTAACCTGGAAGCTGTGTGCGAGTCAACGCAGCTTCACTGAGTTTGATGGTGCTATGCCACGTTGTTCCACTGGAGGGTCTGGATAGAGAGAAATTCTGCCTTTGGATTATATCTGTAGAGATACTGCTCTCTAACCATGTGCGGGTTTCATTATTTTGGCTCTGTGACATTCAAGTTGATTGTGCACAATCTTCCAACCTGCTCAGCTCTGCAAAGAAGATACAGCTATTTTTCCTTCCTTTGGAGCAACTGGGGGACTGTGACTTGGTGGCATGCTGAAGCAGAAGAGAATGATAAGAGAGGAAGGCAGTCCCTTAACAAATGTATAAGTCTCCAGCAATAATAAAGGCAACAAAAATTGGCTAGTTAGTTTTGCTGTGACACATTACATTTTCTGTAGTCTCCAACTTTCATGTTTTCACATCTCAGGAAAACACTTCTGGATTTCAAAGTTTTGAGGACAGTCTGAAATTTGCCCTTCCAAGATCCTAAGCTGGGACATTACTGAGAGGTGGAAGGGACAGAAGAGAGTCACACAATTTAAATATTAAGGCAAGTATGTGACCATACAATGCCAAGTGCACTGAAGTGTTAATCCCTGTGTGAGACTACTGCAGTGCAATACAGTAAATGCACAATAATAATGACACAGTAGCAACTCCAGGTTTCTGTCGGTTTAGGATCTGTGCCTTTTTGGTCAATGATGTTGCAGTCTCTTCTTGCCTTGGACTGTGCTGCTTCTTGGATGTAATGGAGCTCTGGTCCATTAGGGTATGATTTTCAGACAGATCCAGCTCACCCCTATGCAGAACTGTGGGGACAAATACAACCTTGGATATGAGAAAAACCAAAGCACCAGGTGCAAATTCTGAACTAAATGTTGATGTGCTGTTCTTATCCTTATCCAAATATACATGAAAGTGTTTATATCTGTGAAACAAAATAGAAATCTATATGCTTAAACATGGAAGAGAGCTGAAGGGTAAGTTGAGGACTTACTCCTGAGATTCAGTATCAAGGTGAAGAAGGATATGCTGTATCTAACACATACAAGAAAGCCAGAAGTCACAGAATCACAGAATCGCTGAGGTTGGAAGGGACCTCTGGAGATCATCTAGTCCAACCCCCCTGCTCAAGCAGGGTACATGGTCTACATAGGAGAGAAGCTATTAATAGTTAATATTTCATAATGGCTATCATCCAGTGTGATAAAAGATACTATGATTTTCCCCAATCTAGCTACGTGGGCTAAAAGGGCTAAAAGAATGAGTGGTACTGTAGCTACCAGAGCACAGTGGCTGTCGGTGGATGCTGACTCTTACCTGGTTGCCACCATAGCACTAAATACAAGCTTTTAAAGTGTCCTGTCCAGCTGCCAGTCTGGACGTGAGGAGTGCTAGGCCTGCGTGACATCTGCTGTGGGGTCAGGGCCGTGACTAACGAGATCAAGGGGGTTTGTTACTGTAAAATCTGGATTAGACCGTTGAATTGATGCCTTTGTTTCTGCTTTGGTTAACCCATAGCAAGGGGAATCGTGGTGGGACTTCCTTGTGCAGAGTGTCAGTGGGATGTTTCCTGAATAGCATATTGTAACGGACAGTGTAGGACGTCTCTCTGTTTAGGATATAGGAGCCCAGCTTTTGGCCACCCCAGGTAAGTAGCTTGTCTAAACCGATATCACTGTCTTAAGTTTATATGCCATGATACCTAAGGTACGTATTAGTATTTATTGGAATAAGGTGCAGCACTGAGAACACCAGCAATGTGTTATGTTACTATCCATCCAGAAATATCAGATTAATTCTGCCTCTCCATGCTTTCCTGTAAGTTTTCCCCAGCAAGGTTTTGGATAGAATTGACCAAAATCTCAGGGCTTTTACTTTGGAACAGTTTTATGTGAATTTTTTCCCCTGCTTTAAGCTCAACTTGATTAGCTACCTCTCAGGTTTTTTAGTTTCAATGAACCCCAAAACTCAAAGGGAAACTTGACCACAACTGCAAGATTTTCATCTGATTTATATTGGAAGCCATGAAAAACCATTAATCATTCAAGATTTGCTGAAATGTCCGTGAACTAAGCACTACTGAACCAGAACAGAGTTCCTAGTGAAAACCACACTCAGGTAAGTTTTCTCTTGTTGCTGGTTTTATGGAAGTAATTTTGCACCAGTGTCCATTTCACATGAGATTTTTCATTTTTTCTGCTCAGCCTCAAAGCATGTGGCTATCTCCTACAGAAAATGGGACCTTTTCTTACTGTGAAGTGATAGCAGTCACAGAAGGGTAATACTTGATGGTATCTATGTGGCTTATGACTGAATAGTGAAAATAACAGTGTCTGTGGTTTCCCATGAATCTCAGACGACATATTGATGTCATTGTTGGCCTTATAAAATGTTCAGTTACAGTGTGAAGGAGCACTCAAAAAACTGGAGCAAAATTAATCTTTACAAAATGCATTTTTTTCCTGTGCTAGTTCTTATAGCCTCTGGTTTAAATAAAAATATAAAACTTATTAGTTGGAGCAGAAATTCAAAATCAATGTAGTTCACTTCAGATTTTTTAAAAGTGAATATTCTAGAGCCCCAAAGTCTCCCTGTCATTAGAGGAAAACAGGAAATGTCTTTTTTCAGAGTGCAGTAGGAACTCTCATTTGGGCTAAAATAATAGAGTTAAAGCTCCTTAAAAGTTATTTTTAGCACTAGACAGCATTCTTCTTACATAATTATGTCCCCAATTTGTATAATATTGACATTTTTTGACACTTAGGAAGTTATACAGTAAAGCCATTGACCATCTTCTTTTAGAAAGGGAAAAATGAGACAATTATAGCCACAAATTCAGATATTTTTAAAGCCGAGTTAGGTTATGGTGATCTTCTAATCTGACCTCCTTTATGACACACATCTATGAACTTCACTTCAGTGCCTCATGATTTCTTCTGTCCATGATAACAGATGATTTTTTAGCCTTTCCTTAAAGACTGCATGGGATAGAGAATTCATTTAATCATATTCAATTGTTATGCCCTGCACAGTTTAAAGAAAATGCATGCCCTGTTTCTGCTTGGAGTTTGTCCAGCTTTGGCTTCTACCTAGTGGATTTCATTACGCCTTTTACACTAACACCTACATTAAAAAATCTCTTCCTCATAGCTATACTAGTTACCTTACCATCCAGGTATCTGTGATCTGTGATCATGTTACTTCTTAAGCTTCTCTGGGATAAATCAGATTAGACTTCTTTAGTCTCAGTCTGATTTCTAGACCACAGGTCATTCTTGCAGCTCTTTTCTGAACCCTTTCCAAATTTTGAATATACTTTTTAAAGTTTGGATGCCAGAACTGCATGCAGTTTTTCAGTAATATTCTCACTAGAGTTATATACAGACTCTTTCAAATTCCCCTGCTTATTTATCTAAGGATCAGAATTGCTCTGGGGAGTCACGTTCAACTGATTATCTAATGTGACCATGAAGTTTTTTCAAAGTTAATTATTTCTGAGTTGCTGTTTCATATCTTTTAAGGGTGACATAAAACCTTTGTTGCGAAATGTATGAACTTGCATTTGTTCAGAAAATGCATGTGATTCAAATGACAACGAATTAATCCTTATAACAGAATGTGCCCTGCATCACTTTTATCCCTTTGTGCTGTCTAAAACTTTTACCATAGTGGTTTTGTTTTTGTTGACATTGTTGGTATGGATGTCGTTGACAGCAATAGCTGGGACCAAGATGGAACACCTCTCTGGATGGTAGTTATTGTGTTAAAATTACTTTTAGAAATCCATTCATTAGCCAGCTTTTAAGCCATTTAGCACTAATGGATTGTTACGTGGGAGTGAGCTAAACACCTTAAAAGATCTAAATATTTTTCCTTTATGCAGCTACTTCTATCAGCCAAGCTGGCAATCCTCACCAGGACTGTAATCAAGTCCTGCAGGTTTACGAATGTTGTTATTAATGGCTGCTGTTTAACATCATCTCTAATTGCCAGCAAAATAGTAAGTATTAAGTGAAGCTCGGAATATATCATTCTGCTTCCTTCTGAATCTGAAACAAAAACGTTTGTCAAGTAGTTCTCTATTTCCCACATTATGATTGATAATTTTACTATTCTTGTTTGGTATTGGACCCATCCCATACAATGATGAGTATATCAAGATCCACTTTTCCACCTGGAAATGATGCTTCTCTGTAACTTTTTGAGAGAATATATCTGTTTCCATGGTATTATCAGCAGAAAGACTTCCTAGGTTGGTAGGGGAATTGTGGGAAAGCAGAAAATGAGTACTACACTAGAGATGCCTGATGTCAACTTCTCAACCTCTTCAAATCCTGATGGGAGGGACCCTGTGTGGGGGCCTGCGTGAGCAGTGAGGGGAAGGGGCATGCTTTTGCATCGGTTCGTGTGATGACTATAGCACACAGTCTGGAATTGTGCCCTCCGACGGGTTTCCTTTCAGAGCAAAGCCCCCAAAAGAGACAGCTCCTCCAGATCTGGCTCAAGGCTTCAGCCTTCCTCCCACTCCTGCTTGAAGTGTGAGATCTGATGGGTCTGCCAGTGGTTAGGAGACTTCCCTGGGAAGTACATCCCCAGGTTAAAACCCTTGTTTAGATTTGGAGTAGTTCCCTGACCACCGAGCTATACAGGCCGTTTCACTTTTGTCCAGTGAATACTTAATTGAAATCAGCTTCGAATCAGTCAGAGTAAGAACTTGAATCTGGAGCTCCCTTTTATCTCCAGGGAGCTTCCTAACCGCTGGACTGCATACTCTCATACTCTGTAGCTCAGTTCATATGTAATTATTTGTACGGAGTGGAGAGGCTCCAAGGAGATGGGGGCAGAGGGTGAGAGAGAGTTAACTAAAGGAGTGTGTGGGGAATGAACTGGCTTTCTGTGGCTGTCTGGTGGGGGGAGTCCAAGTTCCTCTCCCTCTTCTGTCCAACGGTGCTGGGGAGTCGGGAGCCAGGCCTCCCGTTTGGAGGGGAATAACCGAGGCACTAACCTATTTGCCGTTTGGAACCCCCCTTCTCTTTTCCTTTCCGGATCTTGTGTGTGAAGGTTTTGGAAGCACTGTGGTTTTGTTCTGATGTGTAATGAAAACAGATTTGAAAACCTCCAATTTTTTTTTTCTTTTGAATTGGGAAATAGAATTCTTGTCCCGTGGCCAGCCCTGTGTATCACATCTGAGAAGCAGAACCTGCAGGAGAAAGATTGATTGAGTCAAACCTGACAAAACCTGATTGTGCATTCCTTTTCCATTAGTCAGCAGGCTCCTCTCTTTAATAGATCAAGACTTTTTGGACTAGTTGCTCATTTTTAAGTTGAGATATATTCTTTCGTTTGTACCCTTCAGGCATGCTGTGGAAGTAAGGTTCCTATTAGCTCAATACAGTCCACTCCTCCCACCCCCCATCTACATGTTCCCTGTTTTGTGCCAATTCACATGCTGAAGGACAGATCAGAATATGCTGGGGATGATTGTTTCACGTAACACAAAGCCAATCTCAGTCCTTTGTATAGCCATTTGTGCACTGCACTAGCCATGTGGTTCAGGTGCTGGGAAAACTGTGCTTTCTATTAAAAGGTGCTAGTTTTATGAATCTCTATGTAGTGTGCTAGATGCTCTGTAGTGTATAGACGCTGCAAGAGGAGACAGAAAATGTGGACGAGAAACAGTTTAAGGGCAGCATAACCTTTCCATCGATGGCTGGGTGTTCAGAGCACACGTGCCAGGCCAGACCCGTGGCTGGTACTCAGAGTGCTGTTCCACTGATTTATGCCAGGGCAGCCCAAGGCAAGGCACAAGCCCACAGCACTTACTGTGCTGATCAGTGAGGACCAACATTACAGCATTTTTACATCAGGGTTGCAGCTCTCAGTGCAGTAGAGCTGGATTAAGTCAGTGGAGAATGAGAGCCTATTGCTGGGATCTTGAAATGACATTTCTTGTGTGTCTCTCAAGGCAAGCCAAACATCCCCTCAGTTTTCACTGGCTTTTGGGACTTTTCATCTGAGGTTACACTTTCAGGCTTTACACTGCAACCATAAAGGCTGCAAAAGAATTCCCTTCCCTATCTAGGTTTTGAAGAATAACAGCAAAGGTTTTCCATGATGAGAACACTCTTCTACCTTGGCTATAGCAAAGAATAAAAGTGCTAGACTGGAATAATTTGTCATAATCAAGGCATGGTCATCAGCAAATATCTGCAATAGGTGATGCATCAGATCTTTCCAGTTTGATTTTGTCTGTTTTTTCCTTTATTCCTTCCCCAGGATCCCCCTACTATCCCCAAGCATGCATTCTGCCTGCTTATCCCTATTCTATTCAATTAACTTGTACCAGTCTATTTATCCTGAGTTGTCAGTATCACACATACCTTTTGAACACAGTTTTTTTTTTAAAAACTGTGTCAAGAAGATATTTTTCTTGCAGAAATATTTTTTTTCATGTGGCTGATAAGGGATATAGTAATAAAATTGCTGAGTCAAACATGGCGAGTTGAGTTAAATGGGCTTTTTGAGGCTTCAGTGAAGAACTGTGTTTATAAGAAGAAGCTGTAAGAAAAGATTTCTTAACTGCAGGAGCATTTCTACTTATTGAAAGAACTTGGTGGAGTTTTCAGTTTGCACTGGGTAAAGATTTCCAGCCACCAAAGTGAGCGCACAGTAACACAGTTACATGGAGCAGAGAGGTTGCTGCAGACGACCTAGAGAGTTAATCTGGAGAGACTGTTTTCTCTTAGCAGTTATAGCAGGGGAAAGGATGAATCTGACATTGCTTTCAAACAAAGGCTGGTTTAATGCTCTGCACATAGTAGGTGGTGTGTATGATCTTTCATGACACAGGTGATGTTACTATGAAATCAGTCTTGTCTGGTTCTATCTCATATCCCAAGACATAAAGGACAGATAGCAGGCCCTGCTTGGAGACATAGTTCTATTAGCAGTGACCTGGAAGATTTTTTTGTGAAAGGTGCCATTATTCTAAATGTCTCCGTGCACCTTCAGAATAGCAAGTGAATTATGATACCTCTGTTAAGCAATGCCTGGAAATGGACCCAAACTCAACAGCTCAAACCTAGAACCTGAGGATTTGGTTCCAGGGGTTTACCTTGGTCTATTACAGAGGAAGAAGTGAATGAGAAATTCAGTTCTGTGCTGAAGGCGTCCCATAGCCTGGTTAGCAGAAAACTTCAGCACATAAATCAAGGCTTAGCTCAAGCCTCAGGTTAGTTATGCTATTGAGCTTTAGTGCTTATATGTGCTTTTTGCATTTCAAATGATGTCAGCCTCAGTGTTCATGAAACTATGGAAGTGCTGAGTTGAAAACATTTACATTAATAAAGAAACGCTGGGAACCATTGAGATTGTGCCAGTGTCAACCAGTGTTATTAAGCTAAGAAGTTCTTTGGCACTGCTGAACTAGGGAAGATCATACCCAATTTATCTCTTGTGGTTAGTCATTTGATTCATGGCTTTTGATTCATGTCTTTGTCTTGGACTGAAAATACCTTCTTCCTTATCAACCAGCTAAGAAAATTGTTTTTTTTTTTAAAAAGATTTGACCATATTGTCACGCTAATCAGGCACGGGCCAACTCATTGACCAGGAATGTATCTTAGTAGCATCCAACGTCTTACTGATACATTACTATACTGCATCTGACTGGATGCAGTGTCTCCAACTCTGGTCTGATTTTAATAGCAAGATTTATTTTTCTGAGGCCCCGCACAGGTTAGAGCAGCATTACAGTTGCTGTTTTGTACCAATGGATATCTGATTAAGACTGAGTGCTCACAACTCTGCCTGTTCCTATATCGTGCTGCTGGGAGGATCTCGGATGCTTGGCAAATACAAGGGTTCCCTTCCTTGGGTGTTGTCTTCAGGTGCTGCACTAATGGAAATGTAAGTCTTCCATATGTCTTTGGAGTTTCCTCATCCGAATCCTGAGATGTGGAGTATGACACAAAGAAGTGGTTTTGTCAGTGCTCTTGTCATTGCTCAGTAACTTTATGTCAAATAAAAAAATTAGATGAATGAAATCACTATTGTTCATCTAATTGTTGATGATGGTTAAAATGATTTCATATGACTTGAGGAAAAAGCAATCTTTCCCTTGTGATGGGAGAAGTCTATTTATTAATGTTGCTAAAGAGCAGCTGCAGTTTCTGGGTGATAGGCAGCTCGCTGCCCTTTGTTACTGTTCCCTTTTGGATGCACCCCCATCGTTTCCCACATGTGTTTTTCAGTGGTCACAAAGCTCTAGAGTAAGATACAGTACGAAGATATTATTGTTATTTCATAATGCAGCTATTTTCATGCATGACTCTGGGGCAGATGGAAGCTTTCTGAGGTTTTTCTGTTCTGTGTTTTGAGGGTGGTGCACTCCCTAACACAACATATTCTGCATATCTCAGCCAGAAACACCCGAATGAGAAATGAAGAATATCAGTTTTATCTACCAAAGCTGACTGGACAGCCATATAAAGCAAGTCTTATTAGCTGCCACTTGGACCTGTCTAGAAAGCCACTTTGACAAAAAGGCCCCAAAAGACTTGCTTAAACCTCATGGTTTTGGCTTTTTTTTTTTTCCAGTGGCACATATCATTTGTCTGAAGAAGCTTGAAAACATTGTGGTTTTGGACCTTCTTTATGCTTAATCCATCTTCAAGTCCCTCAGTCCTGCCTTCTAGAAAACTTGAGCTAAAGAACCTAATTTCACTATTCTGCTGTTCCAGTCCTATGCTAATGCAATTCCTCTGAAAGTAATAGCAGCACAAAAGCAGGGTGAGCAATCACTCGGTCCCAGAACAAATACAGCCTTCATCAGGATGCAGATATAAGTAGGAGGCTCCTCAGTACAGCTGGACTTTGCGTCTTTGATGATATTTTCCTCCCAGGAAATCCCTAGGCAAATAAACTGTGTAGCAAAAGAGAGAGGAAAAGGTATAATTTTTCATTGTTATGACTTTTAAGCAGAGTTTAGTTTGGAAAGTCAGGTAGCCCTATATTTTTGGGAGAACAAAAGAGTGGTTTGGGTGAAGTGGGATTTGCCACAATTGCAGTGGGAAACATTTGGGGTTGGGTTTGGCTGTTGTGTAGATGGGTGCAAATACAGACTAAGTCTGCTGATTACAGTGGGATCATGCCAGATGTGCATCGGTCTCTGCGAGTGTGCAATTTCATGTACAGTCTTTTTATTCCTGTCCATGGCAAGCTGCTTTTTCTCTTCTTTCAGCTTTCTCTGTCTAACATTTATGATGAACAATTGTCTGCTCCTTGTAATTGGGAGGGCGTTACAAGCCATGAATGCCTTTGTTGCGGTAAGCCACTTCCTCCTCATGTCTCTTATGTCCTTGCTTTGTAAGAGCAGAATAAGCTCCGTTTGGCATCTGAAAATAGGACAACATCAAATTTTCTGCATCTGTCCAACTGAGCATCTGCAGAGTCTACTATGGCAGATGCAATTAACCTGGCCTGGCACCAGAAACATTATCTCCATTCCCAGAATGCCCTTGGACAGAATTGGATGTCAAATCATCATACATTACGCAGACATGGGCAGACTACTGCAGCTTGCCACAAGCTTGTAGTTTGTCTACTGCCTTTAAAAATAAAAAGCTAGTACTTCCCTTCATGAAAATTATTGCACAACCCATAATACAAGGGGCAGATATCCTTGTCCTAGAACTTTTTAATACACCAATTTAAGCTGCATTTTACTTGAAGCAATTGCAAATTGCCTTATACAGCTTTTAGCAATGCAAATCTTACTCAGATAGGGCCTGTTTCTGTGGCCAAAACCATTCAAATTACTAAGGTCCTGTAGCTCCTATGAGGAGGGACATATATGGCCCCTTAAAAGGTCATGTAGGCATGGTACTTGAATGTATCTGCACGACAAAGTACAACTCACTGGAATGCCCTCAGTCAGTCAGTGAGTGCTGCCAGGGCATGGGCCACCTCTGCAAGGTGCTGAGCAACCCCTGCCATGGACCAGTGGCAAGAGGAAGCTCAGTGTCTTGTGGGAAATGCTTGATGTATTGCAGTTTCAGGCTGTATGTTGGCTACCCAGATTATGAGGAGCAAAGCTCCTGGTTTTTTGAGTTGCAAGTCCCTATTCACCTACCAGTGAAGGTGCTAGCCCTATGTCACAAATGTAAGCCTTGCTTTTCTTACTGTCTTCTGCAGACCTTTTAGAAACAGCCAAGGACTGCCCATGTGGTCCGTGGATCACAGACTGAACGCTTTTGCGTTAAACTAATATTTCAGCTTCCAAAGGAACAAGTGACTGGGTGGAATTTGTCTTTGTGCTGAAGACTGGTCAAGAATGAAGATTCAAGTGAGATTTAAGTGACACCTAAGTGTGATGTTGGTTCTTGGTAGGATTTTTATCCCATTTCCCTGATTCGTGGAAGGGTTGTATGAATAAGGAAGTAACGCTGACATGAATGGAAGAATTTTACCTGGCAGAGTTAACTGTGTGGCTCATACTTGAGTTTCTCCTTTCCAGTTCATCCATCTTGAGTGCCCCATTGGGCCAGACATGGGTTGTCCCCCCACATTCCTTGTGGAGCCTGTGCAGCCCATGAGGCTCACCCTCTCAGCCTAAGGACTGAATGAGCTGAATCACGCTATTGCTCTTTCCTAGCAAAGCACATCCATTTGTGCTGGGCACACAGGAAGGGCTGTGGGAAGGCATGAAGGGACCTCTAGCATCTGAATGGCGTTTGCCTGCACACACACTGTAACAAGATCATGCTATAGACTGAAGAGTTGTCATTAAATGAGTGTTACTCTGGACCAGTCAAATACAGTTACAACACCACTGCTTATAATGTGAAGGTTTTAACGTAGAGGCAGCACTTAATTTAATGGCACATGCTAATTGTTAGCCATGTTAATTTTACAAGACAAGATATTAGTGATGCTCTAAAAAAGAAGGCTAAATAGGAACCTAGTGCAGCAAGATTTACTCCACAGAATGGATGCTTACTTTTTCATTGCACCAACTGAATTCTCTAAAATAAGCAAAACAACCAATTTAAAGCAGATGCATGGAACAACAATCAGGTTTCATCTCTGGTTTTAATCTTTTTAAACCACAGCATTTGGCACTCAGAGCTCAAAGGAACTGCAGGCTGTATCAGGAGTTTGCTGTAACTTAGCAGCTTGGTGGAAGCAGATTTGTGGCTCTGTAACAGGGAGAGATGAAACAGCTCTGTACAAATAACCAAATTATAATAAAATATGCAAGTGTTGGAATCTGGAGACAAATGAACATCCAGAGTTCCTGCCTGTGAAATGTTATCAGATACAGCTTGGGAATAATAGAATTAAACAGTAAATGGCCAGCTCAAGTACTACTTCTTAAGTGATGAAAGAGTGAACTTTTGTGAGTTTTATTGGTACTTGCTATCCTGTGTGCCACAAAAAATGAAATGTGGAGTGAATCAGTGTTATGTGAAAACAGGACTTATGAATGAAGAGTAGTATGATTCAATTTTTGCTTCTCTTAGGAACTTTTGGGAGAGCCCTCTTTTTCTTAGCAGGGCAGCAAATACAAAAAACCCTCATGAAAGCCACATGGGCCCAATTTCCCATTTTCCTGCCCACTGTGTGTCAATGTTTAACCTCAGAGACTTTGCATCACTTTGTGTGACTGCCCACGGCTCCTGATCCCGTGAGGCTGAAGTCATTCTTCAAACAGCAGCTGATTTTTAAGGACTTGGTAGAGGGGAACAGAGAATCAGATCATCTGATGCTGGGCAGAACAGCTGAAGCCCACACGGATGTGTCTTTCAGACAGAGAAGCTAACGCTGGAAATTGCTTGGGGACCAGCATCGTGACATGGTGTTATGCCATTACGGACATGTTTTCAAGGCAGTGTCCATGGTGGGTGTCTCTTGCCAGCCTGCTTAAGACAAGCAGTACTAAGTAGGGGTACTTACCTGAGTATGTTTGCATAGGGTTGCCAAGACAGCCTCTCTCTCTCTCTCTAAAAGCAGAGGTACCCAAAAATGATGTTGGAGGAGTGTTCCCCAAACTGGAAGTTCAGCAGAATCTTTTTTTTTTTTTTAATGCAGTCCAAAGTGCTAATTTAGATATTTTAGCTCTGGGGCTTGTGGGCCATTTTAATGACCTTTCTCTCAAAGACCAACTCATCCTTGCTGCCAGGGTGACTTGCAGAAGGGCTGTGGTACCCCGCTGCTCAGTGTGCAGGTGACCGCTTCTCTGTGCCAGCGAGCATGCTGCAGGTGGTGAGGGCATCTGGAGAGCAGGCTGAGCCCGCAGCTGCTGCCCTTGGCAGAGGTGTCCGCACAGATTTTGGAAAGGTGGGTTATTTTACTTCTCTCTCCCTCACTTCGTGTCACTAATGCAAAGCATCCTGGAGACAGGGAGAGATCAGAAAGCAAGAAACACTGCCATGGCTGCAGTAGCACAGGGTGGCTGCAGCTCGTAGCAATGTGCCGAAGAGGACAGTAAGGAATGGAGTGGTGTGCATTAGGGTACAGCCTAATCCTTACTTAGCAAGCACGCTTTCTCTCATTTTGCTGACTCCCCTGTGTTTCTACTTTTTTCTTTGCTTTTTTCTCTTTTTGAGTGATTTATCTTTAAGTGCCCCTATAAGTAGACAGCAAAAAAAAAAAAATCTGAAGGCATCTATATGGCATGGTGCCTTATTAACCACCACTATCCTGTAGTAAAGACATCTACCTTGTCTTGTTCCTTGAAGGGTCATAGCCTGATCCAGACTGTGGTCTACGGATCTTTTTTCCCTGGATTTACAGCTCTGGACTATGAGATCACAGCGCAGCCTGAAATTTCTTATCCTTTCCAAATGTCAAGAACAACTCCCTTCTTCTTTAGCGACTGACATGTGTTTAATTCATTTGTGTTCACAGCCTCCCATTCTGATCTCCAGTCCTTTTTAAAACAGCTCCGCTCCTCCTCCCCCTTCTCCACTGCTTATGTGTAGTTTCAGCATGCTTTAGTCTATTTCTGTATAAAAAACACTCGCAAAACACAGCACCAGAAATTATGAAACCACTTAAGCCTTCAGACAAAAAAATCTGAAACTGTTTATATTCACAAATGGTACCTATTTAAACAGTTTTGGAACTATTGCTTCCTCTGGTAGCAAGTTTAATAAAAAAATTGAATTTAATTCCAAAAGGATAAATATGACAGCAGATATTTACAGAAGAATTGGAGTGTTTTTATGAAAAGAGCATTTTCTCTGCTGCCTTCCAAATGGGATCTAAACAACCGGACTTACAAAAAGATTAAAACACAATCTATCAGTCCAGCACAGAAAAAAATATATATAACCCCAAGCATTCTTGTAATAACAGCACATTACTGACAAACAGAGCAGAGACTGCAGTGCCATTTTTCTACCCCATAATTCTGTTCTATCTTATTAAACATTTTTGCAGCACAAAGAGACTCAGTGTTACATGAAATAGGTGAATAATTTATTTATTTTTTTAAAAAATATGTGAATTGAGAAAATGCATATGCTTTGCTTGTTGAAAAGGCACTTAGCCCTTGGGAAACATTGGGAGTGTGGAGTGATGGGGCAAATTTTCCAGCCCAGGGCTTGCACGCTACAGCCTTGCCCACTGGGCAGGGGGAGAGCAGAGCAGAGCGGTGCCACTGCACTCTCCCTTTGAAACGGGAGAAAATAACTACTCGAGGGCAAGGCAGGAGGCAAGCAGGCGGGGGGGATGTTTGCACATTCTGATGGACATGCTGACAGCCTTGTCAAGCGATAGGAGCTCTGTGCTGAGTCCCGCTGAGATATTTCAGTAATGCAGGGCTACTGTCTTCTGAGGCTACGTGAATTCATTTATCCCCTTCTTTCAGAAACAATGAATGCAACTAGAGAAGAGGCTGTCTTGCTGGTTGTATAAGATAGGAAGGAGAGAAAAAGTCGCCACAACTTCCAAACCGCTGGGCTGCAAAAGCAGTTCCTGGCTCTCCATAGCTGCTGCCGGCTGGTGGTTTTCTCCCAGCTTCTCCAAAGCGAGGGAGCTGGCTGGGGTGGCAGGTGCCCCCTGCTCCCTGTCGGGGAGGCAGCTCAGACACGTGCTTGCCAGCTCCGGGTGCCGGCAGAAGCCATGCCTGCCCTCCACCGATTGCCAGCGTCCTGCCAGGCAAACCAAGCTGGTGTGGAGGTGTCCCGTGGTGGGACGTGAGGAGTGCCAGGGAAGGGTCAGCATCCCGCTGCCCTGGGCACGTCACAAATACCGACCAGGAGGTCTGTGTCCACACTGTCGGGCTTGAGGATGCTTCCCTGCCTAGCTGCGCCCCAGCTCCATGTCCAGGCTAGATCTGCATGTCTGCTATTCCTTCTTCCCCTCCCCTGTTGCTGTGAGCCTGCATTTCACTGAGAAAATAGCCTAGGCTTGTGGGTTTGGGGACAATACTCTTAGCTGGGCCTGAGGCCTCCATCTAGATGTTTAGGGACCTGGAACTCTGGGCATGCCTGCCACCTGCTCTAAATATGGCCACAGAGAGTGGCTATATGACCCCAGTAATACCTCCCTTATTTACTGAGAAGGTGCTCGGGGACTGATGTAGCTTCGGAATAGAGACGCTGCGCTCCTGGGACAGGCTCTCTAGCGCTCTCGGAGATGGATGGCTTTGCTGCGTTCTCAGCTGCAGTTCATGATTTCAAGTATACGTAGCCTAAGTTTATGATGTAGGGAGACACTTATTAAAGGACTGATATGTAGATACAGGAGAGCTGATTCTAGGTTTTGCGGCTTTGTTTTCCCCCTAAGGTGACAATCAGTCAGCTTTTGAAAATAGTAATGTATATTTATTTATTTCCCTTCGATATCCATTTCTATGCCTTTTGAATATTTGGACCAGTTCTAAACGTTCTCTGATAGGTACATTGCAACTTTTACAGAGACTGACAACTAAAATAAAGACTCCTTAAAAAGATAAACCTCCTTTTCTAAGTTTTTGAGGAGCTCAATTAATTTTAATTGTAAGTGAACTCTTCTACAATCTCCAGTTTTCAAAACTGATCTAATTATAATTTATGGATGGATTCTCCCCTCTTTCCGCATCCTTCAGTTTGCTGCTTGTTATTTTTCCTTCTCTGGGAACTGAAGTATCAGACTGGTAAGAACAATGAGAAAATATAGAAGACAGACTCTTCAGTTAAACAGCTCTTCTATCTGGAGAGAAATCAAAATAAAACAACAGAAAGCTCAGCAATTTTAGGGCCCCAGACCCTGAGCATGATGATAAATGAAAGTTGTTTGATAGAAATTAAAAAGCCCTTTTGTCCCTGGTGACTCTAACCACTTGCAAAGTCCTTAGGCACCCGTGAAGTGTGGGTCTGTCATTACTCTGATATGCCTTTGACAGACAGAGGAGTGTCTTCACTCTAAAGGCATTTGACCGTCTAATACTTGGGGCTGATCCTTGTTGCACCACATGACATCATTCCAAATGTTTTAGCGGTTACCAACTGTTTTGCTGGACAGTAAAAGAAGCTGATCAAAGCTGAGTTTAAGAGATATGTTGATGATATATATTTTCTGAAGTGCTTCCCCTAACCAAGCCTCACATTCTCCTCCAGAGTCAACACAGGCATATGCTCCATAGGTCTGCAAAAGGAAACTGCTTCAGATTTTTTTTTCCAGGGAACAAGCTTGCTCTGAATATATCTTTGTCCTAAGCGCGAAAAGAACAAAGTGCTAAATATTGCACCATGGTACCCAGTTTGTGCTGGAAGAGGCTTTATAGAGGGAACAGAGGGCCTTGGCATTTTGCGCATTCCATGTTTGCAGTCAACTCAGCTTAAAAAGATAAAGTACAATCTGCTGCTTGCTATCAGTCATGAGAAATGAAGCCCAATAATTTTGAAATAATGTTTAGCTTGTCATTCTCGGGCCATTACACTGAGTTAGTAGTGCTAGGAGAATGGATTTATTTCTCTCTCTCTCTCTCTCTCTTACTGTAATAAGTCTCAGATTAATAATGCTGCAGGCTTCAAAGTCTGTTTTGTTCATAGCTGCTGGCTGGGGAACAGGCAAAAACAAAGATCAGATTTGCAATGAACTGGCATTAAATCCCTTCAAAAAGTGTCTTTTGGCACCACAGTGAAGAGCTATTAACAACATTACTGGATGACTGTAGAAAAATAACAAGTTTTTATTAATGGTTATAATGTCTTGGATTAGCTACCTGACAAATAGGTGGTTTCAGTTTGTTTAGGGACCAGTTCTTCTTTCTGCTAAGGCCTCTTTCCATTGCTGCTTTACAGGAGTGTAAAAGGCCCTCAGTTTAAATGGGAATCAGGTCTTCAGGAGCCAGACAACGGAACATTCTTGGCACACCAGGGCAATGCGATCAGCAATGCCTGTTTTCCCAGAAAGGAAGGGGAAGCAGCAGCCGCAACATTTGATAGCATCTGCAACCACAGCATATTAAAAAAAACCCCGAAAAGTGAAAAACACTAAAGAAAAAATAATAGCTAATGTTGGGGACTCCAGCAATAGACCTGACTTGGCTCAGAATAACAAATATTTCTTAGGTGTGAATATCCAAAGCATCTGAGTTGACGGCTGCATTAAGCTCACCACTTGCTTACGGCTGATCTTCTCGGAAGAGGACTGCTGGCTGCTTTTCCCAGATAAGTCATGCAAAATTTTCAAAATCAACTTAAGGATTTCATTTTCCCAATTTGCATGAGTTCTTTCAACTTCTGAGACACTATTCCATGTGTCTAAATATAAGGATGTGTGTTGCAATGTTGAAAATCCTATGCTGAAAATTTTCCTGTGACTCATACAAGGAGCTGTTTCAGTTACTACAGTCATTGTGAATGCCTGCTACACACAGAAATGGGACTGGGAGTTGGTTAAAACGGTTCAAAGTTTTAAGCTTTCCAGAACAATGGCTAGCTCATTCCCAGTGTGTTAGGCATTCCTAAACTGTTAGATGGAGGCATCACTCCCTACTAATAGGGCAATGAACACTTGCAATAAATATGCCAGTAGCGGTTGTGTGACTAGACAGCTATTGAGAGCGAGGAAGAGAAATGTGGAAGGAATGGGCTATATCAGGATTTAGCGCTTTCCTTTTGCATTTTGAAGCACCCAATAAGTTCAAGACCCCCAAGGGCAAAGCAAGGAAGAAGAGGAAGCAGTGTCATGTTTCTTCTTTTTCCTGAAGGTGCTATTCAGGTGGAGTCACCATCAGACAGCTTTATCTCTAGAGAAAGAGTTGCATGCAGTGTGTTTGTATGCAGTGAAACAACTTATTTCAAAGAGAAAGCTCATGAACACATAGTCCAAGAAGCAGAACTGTAGTAGAAGAGGACACATAACAGACCAAGCTAGTCATGGGAATTAGGACAGAGATCACAGGGGAAGTTCTGGCATTGCCCATAGCTGACTGACAACACGGCACAAGAGCTCTGACACAGCAAGCGGGAAGAGCACAGGAAGGTCATGGAGTGGTCAGCTTTCTAAAGAGGGAGATGCCAGAAGTACAGACCTGGACAGAACATGCTTACTACACCCTTAAGAGGCCTTTGCTGCAAGAATTCTTAGTGGGGGGTAAGAAATTTCATGCTTCTTCTTACTGGAAGAGGTGGGAAACAAGGATGTTTGTGGGAGTAAAATGTTCTGCCTTGGTCTGACCATTCCCTAACATCACTCATGGGTCCTGTCTAATTCTTCTCTCTGGCAATGCTGTTGTCCATCTGTGTTTATCTCTACTCTGAGTGTCCCGTTGGCTTTTAAATTTGTGGATGTGCTCCAGATTTACTGATGAATTTGTACTCTATGATATTTATATCTCCACCCTTCCCTGACGGTTGCACAAGATTTCGTGCTAGGATTTCTAATCCCAGGTTTTTAAAGAGGACTCATTGATTTTGGGAAAAAAGAGCATTTTTTTTCTAGAAATGGAGAGCTCTCTGGCAGCAGAGAAGAATAAAACTAAGGATGAGGCAATTACCTTTTAACTGCGTCACAGAGAAGATAAGTCGCAGCAGATGCTGAGGACCTGATGGGCTTTCACTGTGCACAAGCTCTAGTTTGGCCCTGTGGACTGAATGACCGTTAGTGGGTGGAGTGCAGCAAGGTGCCTTTCTGGAGGGCACCTTTGAGTTTAGTATCATCTGAAAGAAGTCCTGTTCATGCATTCTGAGACCACTCCACAGTGTAAAACAAAATGCAGGATGTGGGGTTATCAGAAAATTTGCTTCAAAAGTGCACCCATGATCCATATTAAAATGAAAGTGAAATGGTAGGTCGACACACCTGTCCTGGGCTGGATTCAGCCCTGGATCCTAGAAAGTGAGCATCTGACAGAATGCAACTGAGGGAGCTGTGTAATGAAAAAAGAACTGTGTAGAAAAAAGAACTCTGTAGTAAGAAAGTCAGCAAAAGGGCAATGTTGTCTGAAGAAATGGATTGCCTAGGCTAAGGACATGCCTGCAGCAGCCAAGGGCTAAAGTCATTCTGATCCCTTTTCCCAGGCACCACCACTTCTAACACTCTCCTGATGTAAAGGCTGAAAAGGGCACTGAGTCAATGATGCCATCACATACCTTTCTCAGGTAAATTCCTTCACCAGCCAACATGAACTCTGATAATAAAGTAATACAGAGGCTCCCTAATATGTCTGAAAGAAGCATAGCAGCTGGGTTCCTGGATGCAGCCCCAGCAATCCTGGCCCACCACATAGCTGAAACTTTGTTCAGCAGGTCCTTGGAATTTGTACTTGTTAGAGATTTGCACACAGGAGCCACAAACATTTCCCCAGTCAGTGACAGTAACAGGCTTAAACCATTTGTATAAAAGAAGGCAACTTTTATACTGTAACAAAAAGGTCTAGCATGCTTCAGGAAGAGAGCTCGCAAGCGTCACCAGTGACCCAAATCCCTAAATAGCAGGGAATTTCTGAAGGTGAAAATGCCAGGTGACCTAGGTGATGTTTGCATCTGTGAATCCTTTGGACACCCCTGTGACAGAAGCTTACAGTCTGGGAGCTAAAGCAGCATTTAGGGCAAGTTTTTCCTTTAAAACATGCCTAGCACTCCTAAATGTTTAGTGTTCAAGAAAGCTAAACTGGGGGGACATCACTCAATCCATGTCTGAAACCATCAAAGAGCCTATTTTCTTTCCCTCAAAGCATCCCCAGGAACCAAGTACATCCTATAGATGCTGCACATCCTAGTGAAGACCAGTGAATCAGATCTTTATTGCAGAGAAACAGCATTTTCTGTTCATGTGTGTTATTGAAGAAGTATCAGAGTTTGATGTCATAAAAGTGAATGAATCAGTGAATATAGTAATTGCCAGTAGAAAGAAATGAACACTGGGATTGTAAACTAGAGTTATATTTCCTTCCAAAAGCATCCCCTCTAGAACAGCATACATAGGTCAAAAGGAGAGGAAATACAACGAATTGTGATCTTTATATGCTTCCAAAAACCCCCAACTATTGTGTTAGACATTTCGTATAATGAATTTACTAGACCAGAAATATACACCTACTGAAGTTGAAAAATAATGTATCCTCATAGCTCTGAGAAGTTTATTTTTGGGTTTGCTTTTATATTATTCACTTCTTGCACTGAAGCTAGATTAAAGACATCAAAGCATGACTAACTAAACTTCTGACTGAAATTTTTGTTCTTAGCTTGTCACAGCCCTATATTTTTAGTCAGTTGGAACAGTGACAGGGTTATTAGGATCAGTAATTTCTGGTGTTTGTGATGCATTTTCGGAACATTACCCAAGAGAAAGTATTCCCAAATATTTTACTTAATCTATTCAAAACACCTAATGAGGTTGACCTTTTAACTTTTATTACAAAATAATTCTGTTCCCTAGAAGAGACTGAGCACAATCACGTACCACTGAAGTTAATGAAGTTTAGAGTTGTCAATACTTTTGAAGACCAAACTGTGTATCTCTCTGCTTTGGTTTTCTTGAAGTAGTTGGTGTTTAACACACTTGCCTACATCCTAGGAGTGTTGTAATGGGAATGAAAATATCTGAATGCCTTCCTGGGAACACTGAATGACCATAGGCAAAACATGCAGCTGCACATGGCATCAGTGTGCCCTGTGATTGCTCACCTTTGTGCAGTACATTGTGCTTTGCAGGTGATAAGCACTGTAGAAGAAATGTGTTTTTCTTGTCCCTATAAAAATATGAAGACAGAAAAGGTTACATAAGTGAGAATTAACAAAGTGAATGAGTACATTCAGAGTTAACAAGAATTTAGGTTTCCATCTTGAAACATTTGATTTAGAGGTATCCGATTCTTTGGAAATTTCAGACTGTCTTTCCTCTATAAAGCTTCGCATGAATTTATACTGCAGCTTGATCATACAGTTTTTTGAACATTTGGGGGCCTGATCCAGCAAATAATGAAGACAGTTGAAAACTCCCATTGAATCCTAATAGCTCTGAACAGATGGCAAGATTTTCAATGGGAAGAAGATGACTAATTGACATATATATCAGGTAATCTGCTACTTACCAGAAAATTAACAGAATTGAAGGAAGAAAAAGCATGGGAGAGCACGAGTGTGAGCATGTGGACATTTAGTCTGCACTTGATATCAGTGTTTGCAGCTTGCCTTTCATTTTTCTTTTGGTTTCTTAAGTGGAATAATTATACCTAGTGAACTGGGTACAATGAGAACATGATGCAAAACACAGCATTCAAATATTTGCACTTAAGTTAAAAATTGCTTTTGCTCGGCATCTTTGTTTTACTCTCAGTATGGCAATGTGTCCGAGGAGACAATTGTCAGTAGCAAAATATTTTCTGAAAGAAAGGAAAAAGCTGTAGACTGAAGTCTTTTTTCCTCTGACCACCATGTATTGCAATGCCATTAAAATCCCTTCTCACTCATTTCTAGCTGTAAGAATTTAGTAATTCTTGTAGATGCTTTGTAGTGCTAAATCCTCTGCAGCTCTGTCTTTTCAGCTGTTAAGGTACAATGTGACTGTCCTCCATTTTTCTGTGGCCTGCTGCAGGTGCAGAGCATTTCTCCACTAACTTGTAAGCGAGAGCATATTTATAACATAGCAAGGTTAAGTTATTCAGGGAAGTCCAGTAGAAATGTTAGTGGCTAGATCAGAATCACATGAAAGAAAGACACGTCAGTGTGAGTAGGTGTCTTTTCTGCAACCACAACTTGAAGAAGTAGTTTTGACCTAAATGGTGTCATGTGGCAACATTTATTGCGAGCGGAAGGTATCAGAGACATCCTATTATATCAAGGAATTAAACTCAGCAGTCCTTCTCTCCTGTTCCCAGGAGTCTCCTTCCCGTTCCAGAGAGATGGTGGGTAATCCTGGTAGAGCACCTTGCGCAGACTCCCTATGCTGTTGCTTTCATTTAAATGTGCAACTTGCTCTTTGTATCGACTCTATTTCAGCAAAGTGCTATGCTGGGAATGGCAGAAGCAAGAACAGAGTGAAAAAACTTAAAAAGAAACCCGGCTGTTTGAAGAGTGGGCATTGGACTATATTTAAGTGATTTTCTGTGCCTGCCATTCTTCATGCTTTAAGGGAAATATGAAGTACCAGCAGTAAAATGGGAAAAATCAGCAACTTCACAGAGCTCTGTGTGAGCAGCATGGGTGACTATCGTCTATAGAACAGATGCCTAAAATGCCACAAGAGACAATGCAGAAAACAATGCAGAGGCCTCGTTGCTAATCCAGACTCTGCCTTCTTTACAGTTCACTGGCACTGAAAGGAGCAGCACAAATGCTGAGGAAAATGTTGTCCACTAAAATCACAGCTTCTGTTTTACAGCCTGTGGATTCTGGCTTGCAAAACAGGCACAAAAATCCTACCAGCAATTCAAATCATTTGGAGAACGTTACAACATCTGTACCAAAAATAATATGGGCCTGTCTGTTTGTAATTTAGTTAAGTGAAATAGGCTGATAATTCCAAAAGCACAGATATAAGCTGAAGTCTTATTTTTAAAAGTTATTTCACAACTGTTTCAGCAGGCAGGAACCTACGGGCATGTCCACCATACACAGCAGTGCACAGAGCCCCACGCAACCTCTGAAAAGGCTGTTATGTCTCCACAGCACAACACGGGGACACGAGAAGGTGCCAGCTGCAACACAGGTGGCTTATGTGGGGCTGCACCCAAATTAATAATCCCTTTTCTGAAGCAAGGCCAATTAGCAGTTGCATCACATCCAGCTCTGGAAATAGATAGCTCAGGCTCTTTGCCTCATACTCCCCTGCATGGTGTAGACATGCCTGAAATCACAGCACAGTGCTGAAGAGACACTCACTCCTATGTTGTTTTTTAAAGACACCTTTGAAAATCATGATGGGTGGTGGATCCTTCAGTTTATTTACTATTATATTGAAATATATTGCTGGAGGTCCTTCGACTCATCACATCTTCCTTGTCCAACAATTGATTCATTAGGGCTTCCTGTCTAGGAAGCAGACAGAGCTCTTTGATATCCAGGAGTCCCAATGTGGCAGCTAGGCCCCTAGGTAGGTTAGAAATTGGGACAGAGACTCCAAGAAGGAGCAAGGCTGCTCTGGGAGGGGAGGAAGAGCAAGGCATTTTGCTCTGAGCTCCCTCATGAGGAGTTAGAGAAGACACCAACTTGTTTCACTGCTAACCATCCTCAGCACAAAATGACTCAGTTTCAGCTTTCACCATGGGCCTCTGCACTCATTTTGCGCCACTGGCATTAACCTCACTGAGATTCATGTCTTTAGTATGCTGTACTGGAGTTTGTTTCTGTAGTTTCTGTTTCCACAGCTGCAGGGAGTGCCCAGATGAGGTGCTGCCCAAGCCCAAAGAGTGCCGTTCCTCAGCAGAAATTAGACATCCATTAAGAAAAGGGTAGGGACCAAGGGGAAGACAGCTGGGTGGAGAACTGGGTTCAGGGATCTGGCAGTCTTGTTCTGTGATCATGAAGCACTCTGCTAACCTGTCGCTGCTTTGATTTCCCCACTCAGACTGAATACCCACCCCAAGAAGGAGGTCTGACAGCGGCGGTGCTCATGCGCAGTGCTAGGGTAAGCTGTGCTGCAGGAGCAGGGGGGGCCCTGTCTCAGCCCCTAAAGACTGGGTTGCATGCTTAGTTGTTGACATCTATTCCTTTTGCAAACTAAATGGGTATGGGAGCGGACTTTGGTTGTCAAGTCATGCAGTTTTGCACAGTAGTCACACACGTATATGGTGAGTGATAATCTGATTTTAGATGCATTCACACATGCAGTTTATACATTGTCTTTTCTAATGTGAATTTTTGGTTCCAGAGAAAAATATGTGTAAAACTGCACTCAGCTTTTGATCAGTGGAGCCTAAATAAATATTCATAGTATAATTTACTTAAAGATGCTATAATTTCATGCACTGTATTTTTCCTTCATTTATACTCACAAATCACGTTGGTAGAATGGTCTTGATTCTAATATCACCATTACTGCTGACACAACATTGGCTTTGCTCCACTGATTTTCAGTGATTTACTCCCATGCATCCCTTTTGTGGGATTCTCTTCAGACAACAGATTTTGACTCTGAATTCCTGGTTGTTTCTGGATAGTTTACTTCTGAGTGTTCTTCTCTACTCTCTTTTGAAACTCCCATTTCTATTGTTAAAGCTGTTTGGACCGGAGTTTTCTCCTTCCCGGCCAGGATTCTCCCTTAGCTCAGCGATGCCAGGAACTCCTAATCCCGTGCTTCTGACATCACAGTCTGTTACTATGGGAATGTCTGAGAGCCGCACATACAAAGACCTGATTTTTCTGCCGAAAATATATAGGCGAAAGCATGAGTTCAGGGGGAGTACTACCATTCATATGATGTACACACATACAAATGTATGCAAAAAACAACTGGGGGAAGGATGCAAAAGCTAGAAGCCCAGAAGAGTGGGTTTTTTTCGCCTTTGAGGCGTGGGCTTGAAGTAGAGGGAAGTGTTTCTTGTGGGTTTTCTAAATTCCTAGCTCATGGTCTTGTGCTGAACCTGGGTACTATGACTTCATCCTGTCAGCATACTGCCAGTGCCTTCTGTTCATGGGTATTCAATTGGTGGTTGGTTGGGTTTATTATTCGCTATTGTTTTTCATGACTTTTCCATGTTTGCATAGTTGAAAGAGGAAACAGAACAGGCAACACAGATTTATCCATTTCTCTTTTTTTTCCCCTCTAAGTGTTCTGCAGTTTTAATATTCTAACAACAGAATAAATCCATAGCCATTGGAACGATTCATTCAAATCACATTGCACTTTACCTTTCTTTCACTAATGTTTGGTTCCCACTGAATTGAAAATATGGAGTAATATCTTTTGAGTTTTTAGATAATTTCTTTCTTCTTATACTTAGTTGTCCACCTCTTAAGATATCTACACGTCTTGTAAGGAAAAATGATTGTGCTGAAACTTAGCTGTTAGCATGGAATTTCCTTTGTTAAATTGTACTGATTTCACTGACTGTATAAATGTAACCCATCACACTTTAGTCACGTCTCATCCATAGTAATTTGTAGAAAGAAAGAAAGAAAGATACAAATATCTTTAGTCATACGTCGTTTGGATATACATTATGATGGTGGAGCCTATTACATATTACAATTTCCTTGCTCACAGTATAAGCAATGTACAGTCTTTTAAGGAATTTTATATTATTGTCCCACACATGAGGGAGATTCTGTCTGTGGAAAGCTATGGAAAAGGGCAATAATGGTCACTTCTTGCTTTTAACTCTTATCATGATCAACAGGTGCTTATTTGGCACTGATATTTGGGCTGAAGCCCCTGAAAAGGGGGGATTGGTTGCCTGCTGTTTGTGACCATCGGTGTTTTAGCACTGGAGTACACAGCCCAAAGTAAGCCAGTTGCATAAAATATCCCTGAACTTGGCGAAACTCATTTTTCCTTTAGAGAGGAGCTGACCTGCAAAATCTGCTCTCCTTCGGAGGGCAATTTGCTCTGCTGTATGGATTAAATATGTGACTTCTTTGATGACAACATTTTGTTTAAGCTGGTGAATGACTCTCTGCCTTGCCAATTTACGACACTATATCCCTCTGGGCACCCCTTTTGGCTTGTCTGTTACTACCAAGATATGTGAATTGAATCATCTGGTAGTACTTGAGCTGCACGTCTCACCCCAATAAATGGCCGATGGTCAGGCTGACTCAGCTGTTATACTTTTAAGCTTGTTACATTTACTTCATTCATTCATTCCTGCTCTCGGACGTTAGAAGCTGATAAGGGGAGGTTGCCCTTAGCTCTTTTCCTATTTCTTAACTTAAAGGTTTGATTAAATGTAGTAATAAAATTACATTAGTCCTTTGAACTCCTATCTATCCATGAGTCAAAGGATTAAAAGAAGTTAATCCAATCTTTTAAGGAGGTTTTTGAAGTTTTGAGAATATCTTTCTTCTCAGGGGCACACTTTGTTGCATTTTCCCCATTTCTTTGTAATTTTCTGTCACTTGTAGATTTGTAAGGCTTGAATGGACTGTGGCAGCCACCTCATCTGCCTGCTGCCTGCCCTGAGCCCTGGAGCTCACCTACGGCTTCCCACACTGGGGGGGGTTTATTCTATTTTACTTTAATGAGCCCTTCAGCAAAGCCCCCACAAAATAGATGTGCTGTGGAAGACAAATGTGATATATGCTTTTTCCTCATGTCATCTTTCACTTGAGTGGACTGACAACCATCAATAAGTCCTGTACCTCCATCTGATTCACGAATGCCATGGAGGTTGTATTTTGTTGGCTAAGCACAAAAGGTTGAATATCCCTAAATTCCTCAGATGCCTGATGAATTACCACAGACAATTAACAAAAGAGAGACCTTTCCCTCCTCCCACCAAAAGTCACTTCAAAACCTGCACCTGGCTGTAATCTTTTCTACTTGAACTAATTGCTATTTGCAGTGGCATATGGAACAAGGCTCCTTTGGCTAATAGTGGCATTTTAAGCTACAAAGAGATTTCATAATAGTGCTTGTTCAGTTTTGGGATTGCCTATATTTTACAATGATTTTCCTTTGCAGGAACTGTGGTTACTGAAAATCTGAAAAAAAGAGAACAAAAAGCAAGTGACTCTGACAAAGCACAGGAACTTTCATACTTAAAGCTTCCTGAAAGAAGGAGCAGAGAACATCAGATTTTGTTCACCTCTGAATAATTCATATATATTTACATAAAAGTCTGAAGGAAATTCTAGTTTAATGTAGAAACTTTATTTATTTTTAAGCTAACATGTCAAATTGAATTTCCTTTTGTTGCACAAGGCACATAATGTTATTAATATTTTATCGATAAGCTTTTGGCAGATAATTAATAGCTGTTAAGGACAGAAGGCATCACTGTGATCACCTGTTCAGAAGCTTGGCACAGTATAAGCTGTAAGTCCAAAAATTCTGCAGTGGAGGAAATTATTCCTTCCAAATTTGTTAGTGCAGTGGCTTCTGGGGTTTATCTTTTAGGAAAGCATTCAATCTTATGTGAAGATAAGTAACAATAAATGAACCATTATAATAAGCTTTGAAGCGCAATTTTTGGCTGTTGCAAGCTAGAAACTCTCATCCTTTCCTTACCCTAAGATCCACTTAATTTTCAGGAGGAGGTGATTTCTCACCTTTTTCGTCAACAGTGCAGTGATGGGGGGATTTAGCCAGGCAGATTCAAGTCCCTCCAGGGGGTGTTTGGCCCTGCATCTTCTGTCTCCTGGATAGAGGCTCAAATCTGCCTTCTGAGCTGGGACTGTTGCAATGTCTTCTGTGGGAGCAGTTCCGCTTTGTGTGGAATAACTTAGGTTTTAGTGGAGTAGGACTAATTATCTCTTCTCTCTCTCCCTCTCTCTCTCTCTCTCTTTTTTTTTTTTTAGGAACCGGCTTAGGCATGGAAGTGGAACCCATGTCCCTCCCCATCTGTTTGAGCTCTAAAACTCATCAGGATATGGAGTCACTCTGTCTTACTCTGCCCAATGAGTGCTGAAATACTTAAATAAAATAAGACAGCTCCAAGAGGAGGGGTTGGCAGAGCCCCACATAATGTTGGATGATGTTCACTCAGGTAGGTGGGTGATGTGTACACAAATGTCTTCAGGCAGATGCTGGTACTGTACCTACTTCCTGGATGAACAGAGATAATTAACTGCTGGGCTCTTGGCTAAAAAGCAGGCATACCATTTACCTATCTTTTGAAAGATATAGAACTGCCTTTGGTTTGTGAAATAAGAGTCAGGACTCTTGCTTCAGGGGAAGAGCTGAGGTTATGAATCGCTAGCAAAGATGGGCATGTCCCTGCAATTCAGTTAGGAGCTGGACAAATGCGGAGGGTGAGGCTGGCTGGTCAGTCTTCGTTTCTCATGGTTGARTGTCGCACCACAATACTGCAGTTTCTATAAATCCCGCTATATAAGTATAACCATGAGGGCAGCTGTTGGAGCTGATGATTATGGTTTCTTCAGTGCCAGGCTGTTGTTTACTTTCTCCGTGTGTGTGTGTGTGTATACTGTGATAAAATGTCAGCTTGTGAGGAGCAGCCACAGTTACAAGCTGATCAGAAGAATTGCTAGTGACTGAAAGGTGAGAGCTGACTCTGCTTCAGCCATGCTGCTGTGCCAGGTGCGATTACAGCAAGGGCAGGTACACAGGCACCCTTGTGAATCTCCCTCCCTCGAGTGCTGGTGGCAATGTTGGCAGGGCAGCACAGGCTTTGGGACACCTAAGGATGTCCCAGAGGATCCCAGGAGGTTTGCACAGCTTGGGGTAAAGCTCGCACTGCTGTACCTTAGGTGCCTTGACTGGGCAAAGGAGATTTAAGCTAGCATGAGCATGCACCCTGGTTGCAGGAGGGATATGCTTTTGGAGTCTAACTCTTCTTTGTGCCCTAGACAGGGAACCCACATGTCCCCCTGACTGTACACTACTAGTTGCACTAGTGGGACCATACCCTGCTAAGCAACCTCACTCTGTCACTGTCTCACCCAAGACACAGTAGGGTGCATGTAGACAACAAACCACACATAACCCTTTTGTGTGGGTTACGCGATCTGAAAGGCCTCTCCCATCTCAAAATTGTCTGAACAAACATGCACACAACCAAATCCTACCCTTTGTCCTGGGAGGAGGCCTCTCCCATACGGGGCACCAGGCACACATCTCTCCCCCAGCAGCCTGTCTTCTCCTTACTGGGTTCTCCATCTCATTATCTAGCTCAGGTAATTTTAGAGTTTCCATCTCTCTAAGGCCTTTTGATACTGAGGTAAGATGAGAAAAAGAGGCAGAAAGTTTAGCATTCTGGCTGTTTACTGGATTCCTTCATAGGCAGGATGGCTACCCCATTTCCATGTCAGAACGAGCTGAGATTAAGAGGGTGAAATATCCCTTGTTGAGCTGCTCTTGTCAAGGGTGACATTACATACAGTAGAGAGATTATCCTGATGCTTCCCATCTGCTAATATGCATTGTTGATGTAGGAGGGATTGGTCTGATTTCATTTCCCACCTTTATTACAAAGGCTGTCCAACTAGGACAACTGTACTCCTCACTGTAGTAATTACACACAGCAGAGACTGGATTGAATTTGCTATTCCTATGATTCACCTGTAACAATGATCTTCACCAGTATTTTTTAGTAGATAGATTATCTGAAGCATTACCTAGTGCATTTGACCTATAAAAAAGAATCCTTGTCATCATTAACTTAATATCAAAAAGAGAGGGCTGTTGGTTTAAAGATTATAGATATATTCTTTGTGGATTAGGGCTTAATATAAAAAAACTCACAGAATTCCTCATTTGTTCCATCCCCAGTCATGCAAGGCACTAAGCAAAACCGTATCTTGTGGAAATTGCTCAGCACATACAAAAAAGGAAGATAATTTAGAAAGCCTTGGCACACAGCTCAGTTTAGTGTCATTCACTAAAAAGGAATGGAATAGATTTAGTGGAGTTGAAGAAGAAGCTGCAGAAGAGCTCTGGCAAGCTCGCTGTACTCAAAGAGATAGGGAATTAGCATGTTTCAGAGGGAGCATTTGAAGTATATTTTTAAATCCTATTTGAATATTCTCCATTGGGTGCTGGCTTTGTTTAATGCCTCATGAGTCAAAGGAGAGGTTATTACTGACTTCACTGGGCTTTTAAAGAGACCTTTACTGCTTGGATATCTTTGATGGCTTCCTTCCTCGCCTACTAGCTCTAGTTACTAATGGCAGCTGCTTTTGCTTTCTGCTAGCTCCATGGTTTGTATACAGAAATATGGCAGCTGAAATAAATAGGTTGGCATGCAGTGGCATATGCAGAAGCCTAAAAACTGACAAAAAGGAGAATCAGTGTGGACCTTGCTACCAAGTCCATCATCTGTGTGATTTATGCATAATGTAGCAGTTTTGGAAAGCTAAAGCCATGCTAGAAATTTTGGTTTGATAAAGTGTATGAAGAATTACAGTGTTTGTAGAAGACTATGACGGTTTAAAAACATTGTGGCAGTCCAGGAAGTGGCTTCAATTGCAAACACGAGAATCCTCCCGGTTACAAACACCAACAGTTCTTTAGGGGGAAGCAGGGCCAAAATATTGCATTTGAACAGCAGCAGGTTTGGAATAAAATCAGATTAAAGAGAGGGAAGAAATAAACACAGAACAAAGAGAGGAAGTGGGGGGATCCAGAGGAGGCACCAGCCCAGGAAATTTAATTTTAGTGTGATATCTTTTCTTGATGTGGGGGTTATCTGACATGACTACAAGTGTTAGGCACTGTGGTTGCATGCATAACTTTGTGTAAACCATGAAAATAATTGTTTTTATGTTTCATTCTTAACCTTTTTTTACTGAAAAAAATGTTGGTTTTCTATTTAAAAAAATGTATTGGTGAGGACAGCAAAGTTTTGTGCTGGAAGTTTAGTTTTGTGTCACCCAGTAGCTATATGTGTCCTGTCCATGGGTCTTGGCTGTGTCAAACTGAAATAAGTAACAAAACAAAAGTACACTGCAGATACTGTGCAGGCAGACACCCAAAGCTCTTTGGTCTCTATAGCATACACAGATGTGCTGCTGTTGTCTTTCCTTCCAGCTCAGCAGCATTTCAAAATCACATGTCTCTGTCTGGTCCGATCCCTTTGAGATACCGGTTTGGAATTCCTTTCATATATCTCCTTTAGCTTCAAGTTCCATATAAAGACAAAAGATGTTGCTTCTTGAAGGAAACAGGTTTTCCCCAGGGGATTATATGACTGTTGTTATTACCTCCCCTCCTACACCTCTTTCCCAACATCATATTTCTTGTAATGTTTTAAGGAGCCTGAAATGCTAGTTTCCGCTTTGACATATTCTGAAAAAAATTGATATTATAAATCTTTGCTCATGAATAATGAGATTGTGAGACCTAGAGGGACACACATATGAAAACATCAAATAAGATCAAGGAGGTCTGGAGGAGCTGATTTTGGAATATTTTTTCCCCTCTTTTTTACAAAGCTAAAGCTAACAGAAGTTAAAATTTGACACAAGCATCGAGGACTTAGTGTAAGGCATAAATTGGTAGTAGAAAAAATCCTTTGTCCTCTCTGGCAAGGATCTGATATATATAAATCAGATGAAATCAACAGACAATTTAATCAAAACATGTGTTGCACATAGTTTCCACTGGGTTTTTACAACTGAGCCTAGCATCACAGGTGAGTTCAGAAGTGAAAATCTTGGAAAACTGTTAATGTCTGCCCTCACAGCTTCTTTTAAAAGGATGTGTCAGCTGCGCAATGTTCTATAGCATCTTCATAAACAAAATGTCAATAGGGTTTGGGAAGAATTACCTGGCAAAATACTACTGAAAAATAATACTATTACACTCTCTAAAAACAAAAGAACTTAATGTTCAGCTAGAAAGTGCATGGTGTCTACTGGCCATTTTTAGCAGGACCCATTCTGCTTTCACTGGGCTCATAGTGCCTGCAAAGGACCAGGCCTTACCACAGACATATCCACAGACCTCCTGCAGCTAGTTTTTGTGTTACCTGAACACAAAAATCACCATGTTTTTTCAAAACGATGTTTCCCTTCTGCTGGGTGAGCTCTGTGTACAGCCCGTGAGAGACGGGAAGGTTTTTGCCTGCAGAACGGGGCTCTCTTCTCAAAAGGAGACTTGTGTTGTGTAAAGGGGTTGGCATTTCCGTGTCCTTTAACAACAGATTTAATGTGAATTTAACATCGCACCCTTTCTGGTAGATAGATAAATGTGTCAACAGCTTTTGGCTACCATCATAGCTACAGGTCATACGGGAACGAGAATGTGAGAAGACTTCAACAGCAGTAGTAAACTTATGACAAGGGAAAAAGTATTTTTTTCATAGTTTTGGACTGCTCTGAGTTGCTTCCTTACCCTCCTTCCCTCTCAACGAGGACTTTCATGGTGTTTCAAACACAGATGACTGTATGTGTCCATTTGGTTTCAGCACTCACATATCATTTTACAAAAATGAACTATGCTTTGAGTCAGGCTATAATTATAGTGAAGGGTTTTTTTGACTTCAAGATAGTTATTCCTGAAGAAGCTGTTGCCAGCTAATAATCAGGCATTTCTCCATTTTTCAAATGATAGAAGCTGAGAACTGTCATAAATTAAACACACCAGCTTTTATTGAAAAGCGCCTCTACTCTGAAAAGCCTTGGTACTTTATTCCAAATGTAGGCTTGTCACCATAGAGATAAGATGAATTCAAGGATTTAAGACTTACCAGAAAATATTATGTACCATGTTTAAGATAAAGCTTTGCTTGCTTAAAACAGCAGTGGAAGCTGAAACTGTAAACCAGCATCTAACAAAGGAAGACTGACAAAAACAAAGAAAGGATTCACATTCTTTAAATAAAAGCTATCTGCTTTTAAATAAGAAGGGTGTAAGAACTGAAGCTATGTTTGTCCTCAGACCTCTTTAACAGATGTAGTTACTGTGTGTTTTATTGACTTTGTCACATAAATATTCTATTTTGTGTGCTTCGTTCTCCCTCTCTTTCTCCCCATTTCAGAAGTAAATGCTTTATTTTATTTTGTTTTGATTTATCCCTTACCATACCTTTAAATCTATATGGCCTTTTTTCAGACCCAAAATAAATCTTATCAGTTCTTTTTGATGATATATAAGGCATGCTTTGATATGTATTTTGGGGTGTGACAGTCCCTCTGTTCCTAGAAATTATTTTATTGCATCCAGATTTTGGTTAAGTGTTTCAATAAAGAGACATGCTGCACATCCTCTAAATATGTATTTGAATAATTTACTATCTTATATTACACATGAAACAGCAGCTAGAATTTTCCAAGGTGCCTTGGGAACTGAGACGCTTCTGTAAATGCAATCCAAATTACTGAAGCATATGGGTAACTAAGAGATTTTTGAGAATGAGCTTCTCCACGTGAGACTTAACTATTGCTATGGGTGTTACTAAAGTCCAGGCTATTTAACATTTTCTAGTTCAATGAATTTCTTAGAAAAGGCAGAATTGCTTGCTATTATTGCTGTTATTATTGGAAGTCAATAATAATAATTAAAATTAATAACGACTGTAGCAACAACAGCAGTAAAATTTTATTTTTATTTATTATCCATGTAGTGCCATAGATACCATAATGTACCATAGAAAATATGATGACGTCCCCACATCAAAACTCGGGGCTGCCTTTTAATCACAGCAAAACTGTTTTAGCAGTCTTTGGAAAGCTGAGCAGCAATGCAAATACTCCAAGTGGTGCAATATGTGTTTAGGAGATGGGAGGAAGGGTTTAAAATTCATTTAAATTGAAAAACAGCAGTCATGCATTTCTCTAAACGATTGTTTTCAGTACCATAAGCCACATCCTTTCAAATTTCCTCTGCTTGGCCACATCATTGGAATGAAGTGTCATAGCTGGTTAAGTCACTTTGACATCATCCTGATGATGTGTCAAGCACAGGAAATTTGAAAGGACAGGGCTCAGTAAGGTCTTACCCTAACTTGCCTTCTTTTGACAATTCCTCCCTCCCACCCCACACCCTCCCTGCTCCTTCTTTCAGCTTCAGTGTTTCGGAGCTCAGTTAACTCTTAAAATCCCTACAACAAGGCTAATCCCACCGCAAGCGTTGGGATGACATTCTGCAGGTCTCTCGCCTTTCTTTCAAAGCCAGTGTTTTCAAAGTGTCTGAACAGTTGTGATGGGTCATAAGTGGAATCTGTTATGTTGAAATTGTCAGAGAAAAACTATATACGTGAACCTCAGCTGACAAGATCCTCCAGCCTTGGAGCACTGGAAGAGACGAGACCCTTCAGGCTGCAAGTCCGCTGCCCAGCCACATCAGCAACCATATAGGAGCATCCATTGCATAAACTGATTAACAACCAGCCAGTGAGGTTTTTTCTTTAAATACTGCTACTGGGAAATTGTTCAAAAAACTTACAGCTCTGATCAAGACACAGTGTATACAGGTCTTGTATCAGTTCTTGTGTCAGTGGTCCTTTAGCTTAAATACCTCTTTTTCTCTGATATCTATCCCCAATGTACTTATAGAAAATAATCCTATACCTTCTCAAGCTTCACCTTACTAAGCTAAACAAACCAGGTTATTTTCTCATGAAGTAGTCTCTCCATTCTTTCAAGAAGTCCCTCTCTGCATTATTTTCAGTTTCAACACTTCTTTCTTGATAATAAGATGACCAGGAATGAAAACAACATTCCTTCTGCAGTCTTTCCATAGCTTCACATGTAGTACTATTATTTCCCCTTTGCTGATGAAAGCATCTCCCCTATATGCTTACTAGGATAGCTTTTGCTTTTTTTCATAGATGCATCCAGTTGATAGCTCAGACTCATCCTGTAGTCCATCCATATACACAAGTATTTCTTTCCAGCAGAAATTCTTGTTATTAGAGTCCATGAGGGCCTGATTTTGACCCGCGTCTGTGTGCCTAATACTAGCTCATTACCTCTGCAGGTTCGAACGAGGCAGCAGCAGACATAGTGAGCTGTACCTGCGTCTCTGATCTCTCTGAACAAGGGCATTGCTCTCCCTTCCATTACCCATAATCTCATTCCTGGTGCAGCAGGCCCCAAGGTTATCCATTTCTTTCTGCACAATGTTCTACTTCTCCTGAAAAGTGGAAATTGGAAAATTTCCAAATGCTCTCCAATTTTATGTTGTCAGTAAGTACCTTTTGTTTGCTACTATTTTCTGTGCCAAGGTCACTGATGAAACCATTAAGTAAATAGGGCCTAAGGTCAATCCTTGAAACAATAGGTTTCCTCCCACCTGATAATTTCCCTTTCACAACCTGTTGTGAGCTGCCCTTTAGCCAGTTCCCTGCTGACCTTATAGTTATTACACAAATTCTCAGCTTCTGCACATAATGTAACCTTTTTCCTGATGGCTTCATATCAGATGTTTACCTGAAACCCAAATAAAATGGAATAACTACATTTCCTTTGTCCAGGAAAGGATTTTTATCACCAAAGAAACGTACTTGCTTCTCCTTGAATGATTTAGTTTGGGTAAAGCCTTTATATATTCTTTCCTTTGAAATACACTCTTAAATTTTGTATACTGTTAAAGTTAGATTAGTCTCCAGGTGTCAGTGAACTATTTCCCCCTCTTCATAACTAGCAGAATTACATTAGCTACCTTCAGCCATAATGTACCATGCCAATTTAATGTAATCACCACAAAAATTATTACCTGCTCTTCAGTTTCAGGTGCCAGCTTGTTTGTGGTTCCAGGAGGGAGATTATCTGGCCCAGCTGGTTTCTGCTTCCACTTCAGGTGTTTGCATTTCCATTTCCGTGTTTGCATTTCACTACCCACCCTGCTCAGTTTTGCCATCTTCATTAAAAAACAGGGCAGGGTTTTGGGGCTGTACCTGAATTATCATTGATTTCTACACTATCTTCACTGTAGTGTGGTTTTACTTTTTTTTTTCTTCGCTGTTATGCATATGGTTAAACAGCTTTTTACTGATATTCTCAATTTCTTTTTCAAGATCTGATTTGGCTTGAATTTTATTGACTCTCACTTTACCCATATGTTTTCTGACATCTAAGCACAGCCTGTTTTGCTGATCAGTCCATTTTTCCATTTCTGGAAGGCTCTTTTCTTATATCTAATAAATTCTTTGAGGTGGTTATTTACCTCTTTTTGTCTGGAGCCCTTCTTCAAAAGTATACAAAGATTTTTCCTTTGCTTATGATACAGATTCCAGATAGGTTTTATTCCTTTGACTTTGAGTAATTCTACATTTCCTCTGCACTCAGGTCCTTGATTTCTTTAGGGCAGTTGACTGATTAGATCCCTTCATTTTTCAATCTTTATCTTTTTGAAATCTAAAACCATAATTACAAAACTGCTTTTGTTTATTCTTAAATTGTATTAAACTGAAACAAATCATGATCCACTTGAAACAAGTTTTTTTTTCTCATCACTTATAAAAACAAAGTCTAATTAAGGGTCTCTTCTTGTTTGCTCAAAGAATAGTTGATAAGAAAATTGCCTGCTATCATACCCAGAAAAACCTGAACCTTAATATTAATATTTGTTCTTCATGCTATATTTTTGCATAGCCTAGTACACTGTAGTTCTGTACTCTGAATGTTTATCCATATTATGTTATCTTTGCTTACTTCTTTATGGTCTCTCACAGCATAGCTTATAATGTTACTCCACCACATTCACTTTTGTAGTCATCTTTTCATCACAAACCGTTCAATATCCCTGTTCCCTCATCCTTGCCACTGCATCTTATCTCTGTTGGAGAAATGTGATTTCAGGTCCTCAGCTACTCATTCTCACTCTCCATTTCATCAGGGACAGATGGGACACTTCGTTCTGCCCGGTTTAGTAACCAGACCAGATACAACTCTTTCACTAATGGTGTCTTCAT
The DNA here is from genome assembly GCF_003343035.1 of Apteryx rowi. NCBI lineage: Eukaryota > Metazoa > Chordata > Aves > Apterygiformes > Apterygidae > Apteryx > Apteryx rowi. Next base: position 1,221,877 of record NW_020447564.1, read on the forward strand.
CTGGATGACAGCTTTTAGCATTAACCCTCCATTTTTACTCCCTTCCACTGTTTCTTTTGGAGGGTGAGGAGGACTTATGAGTTTGTCACTATTTTATACCCGTGGTCTTCAGGCGCGGGGGCTGTCATGCATGGGGTGCTCCGCTGAGGACTCCCTCTGCGCTTGCTACTCATCCTGCCCTCATACACTGCTTCTGTGCTTTACTCCTGGGCACATATAATCCTTTTGCTTTTATTTCCTTTACCCAGCTGGTGTTTCTTCCATGACTGACTGGCCCTAACACCAGCTTAGCAGAGCAGCCAAAATGACCGTGGGCTGAGCAGCGCTTCAGAGAGGACCACAAGGAGCACATCACCTTTCATTGCAAGGGATGGACAGCAGGCCTAATTATCCCAGATTTTGACTTTATTTTGGATTAACACCAATAGTTCCTTGTAATTTCCACCCATGTGAGGGGTTAGTCAGTGCCAGTATTTTCAGATCTGAATAGAGATACTCATTTTCCTAAAACATAATAAACCTAGCTGCAGACTCTAGGTTATCAGTTAGAGATAGTGCTGGTGTGGCTTCCCTCCCTTTCCCTAATTATCACCAATTATATTACTAAATCATTCTGATGAGCAGGCTATATCCAGCCACTGTATTCAAAGTGCCCTCTGCCTGAACTCTTCAAACCTGGCACAGAAATTTCTGGTAAAGTTTACAGTACAAATGGTTTGTGGAAATAAAGTGGCACTAGGAATGTTTTCACTAGCTGTGCCAGTTAAAACCCACATAAGTCATGCATTGAATTGTTATGGTTTGAGAAGAGCTGTTGGTGTTTTATTTTTTTTAAGCATTAATTAAATGACATATAAAGCTACTAACAGCTTAGGTCAGGGAGAGTGCCAAAATGGACATTATAAAAATGTTCACTTTGGTATTAAGAACATGTTTATGGGGCGTCTCTTGTCTCTAAAATCTCCCTAGACCACTATTAATCATAACCTATCAAGTACATTCATCACATATTTTTCCTGTCATACACTAAAGAATGTCTTATTAATTAAAGGAGTGAAAAATTGGAAGGGTTCCTTTTCTCTTCTATTGTTTTGCAAAAGAGGAAGTGATAAAGTTCAAACAGTAAATCTGCTCCTTTCCAAAAATGTTCTTATTGGGAAAGTGGACTTCAGCCACGGTAAAAGCAAAACTATTTCACAAAGTTTGGCCCAAATCTGGCCTTTGCTGCTTGCTCATCTAGTTCTTCTGAATTCAAGAGCGCTGCAAACACAGGATTGGGCCTTTTAGCACTTGTGCTGCAAAATCCATGACTTTTATTAAAGGCATTTTAATTAAACCCAGCATTAAAGCTACATTTCTTTCAAACCATCTATAACCAATAATTAGCAGCAAGAGGTTTTTTGAACCTCAGAAGAAATTGTTTGGGTGATACGCTATATGTGGTTTACAGATTTAAAATCCCTGGGGTTTTGTTTTCTGGGAAAGAAAAGACAATCTCTGTTTTAAAGTTAAATGGGTTACGTTTTCTGTTCATTCCCCACCGGACAGCAGTCCACATCTCAAAAGCTAAACGCAGCCTTAATTCATGACAGCTGTTTTCTTTACAATGGAATTGAATTTTATATAGCTCCGTTCATATTTGAGGTGTCCCAAAGTACTTAACAATAAGGAGTTGGTGCCAAACCTCATGGTCCACTGCAGCCAGTTGGAGTTTTGCTCGATAAAGGTGCCCAAGATCTGGCCCCATGGCTGGTGGCGACGCACTGACCGTGGCTACAGCCGTGCTGCACCCAGTGCATCTCTTCGAGCCACCCTGCACCCTGGGGTTAACCTCGTGACGCTTTAGAGAATGGAGCAAAATGCCTTTTTCTTTAACATCTCGGAGCAACAGCATCTTCAGTCAGTTGTGCAGGCTTCTCTCCGCTATATTCTCTGTATTTTCTACGCTTTCTGCCCAATCTGTGGGCTGCCAGCGTTGAGCCTTGGATCTGCTGCGAAGGCTGATGTGAAAACGCCTGATTGCGTTAGGTCTTTACCATGTAGCAGGCTGGGCAGCACCAAAGGGCAGGCAGGATCCTTTCGCCCTCGGCAGCAATGATGCTGTCATGTCACCAAAAATCCTGGGTTAGTCACTGCCTGCTTATCAGTCAGTCCGTGCATATCTGCTGACCGTACCATTTAGATCTGTGTGTCTCTAAGACTAAATAGTCATCTTAAGCCCTGTTAATAGATAACTGCTTAAAAGCTGTCATCCTACATCTTACATGTTATTTTAAACATCACCTTAAATTGACAGCAGCAAAAATATGTGTTAATCTTGAGGTTTGAAGGCATAAAAACTTGGACCAACAGGTATGAGAAAGAAAGGTCTCCTCTTAGGAGCATATATATTGTAACTGGGAGTTTAGTCTAGTGCAGGATTTCTGCTTTCACGCAAAGGAATAATCAGCCACAGAAATACCTGAGAATATAGGTAATAAGCTACTTCTGAGGTCATCAGGCCCCTACTACTGCAGGCAGCTACTTTGTAAATCAACTCTACAAGTAGGGAAGAGTAGTTGACACTGGGTACGTTTAGAAAGAATAGACCAACCTTTCCATCACCTACATCCACACACTTATTAACATAAATGGGATTGCCCAGGATCAGATTTGGTTGCCTTTAGATAGATAACTTATTCAAATCAGGGTCACAAAATGGATTTACTCTAGAAAAACTTTTTTTTCCCATAAAAATGGAACAAAAAATTAGTTATTTTGCCTTTTGAAACAAAAAGCTTTTCTAGACAGTCACGATGGGGTTAAGCTAAGTCTTTTGGCCTGAATACATAAATTACAGGTTCACAAATTATATCCAAGATTTGAAACCAATGAAAAGGTGACAACAAGGTATGCTCTTGAGCAGCATAATACAATGGATCTAAATTCTTCCCCACTGTGATTCTGTGAAATCAGTGAAGGTACACTAGAGTTTTGAAATACAAGTTTTATAGCATAGGAGTGGGTTAATCTTCTTTAGATGCTACAGATGGATTCCAGCTATCATGAAACAAACATTTTTCAGGAATGGATATTCAAAGTGGATTTTCTACAGAAGAGCTGAGGAGAAGCTTGCCTCACCATTATGTGTTTAAAATAAATCAATACGATAAGGAGTGTGATTAAAGATAGGCAGGGATTTCATGGTATGGAACAAGCTTTAGAAACTGAAGTCACATGTAAGGATGAAAATATGAGAAGGAAGGGAGAAGAAAAGCAAGGTAAAACAAACAAACATCAAGCAGTTTCATGGTCAATACTGATCTTCTAGCCTGACCTCCTACATAACACACAAGAAGAATGCAGCAGGGAAAAACAGACATGAGAATGGGGTGGGATAAAAAGGAAAAGTGAGAAGAGTAAAGAAACAAGCTACTCTGAGAAAACAGAGTAAGAAGAAAGCAAGGTCTTGGCAAAGGCACATATGCTACAGAGCCTTTCAAACACACATATTGCCCAGGGCTCACGCGATTTTCCAAAAAACTTTTTCCCATTTCCCTTGTTAAGCTGAAGGGTGCAGAATGCACCATTAATCTTACAAGAAGCCACTTCTACTTCCAGGAACAGAATTGTCCAAGCTTGGCTCAAAGACTGGGAATTCTTTTTACTCGTCTTGTTGTAGGTGGGTTTTAGTGGGTGATGACATTCATCTGTTGTAGCAAGGGATAAGTAAGATTGTTCATTCCTATTTTTCTCAGAGGAAGAAATCCAGATGTGCATGCTTAGCATTATCTCTATCCTGATTCTGAAAAATTCCCATTCAGCTCAAAAGCTTGCCTAGCTGGCACAGGCTGCGTCACAGTGCAGAGCAGTTACATGCTGTAAACAAAAAAACTAATGGTTACATAAATGTAAAGGAGCTGCAAGTCTTAGAGCAGGGCTCCGCTCACACTCTCAGGTTCCTCATTTTAATCACTGACTGGTTCTATGGTTTTCTCTTGGAAAAATCCTCACATTTTTGTCTTTCTGGGTGGAGTCAGTCCCACAAACTTTAACTACATAAAATCTGGTCATCCCAGTCTAAACTAGTCCTCTAAGCTCTCTCTATAGAAAAAAATAGCCATCTTCACAGGGTGATTCACCCCATCTGAGCACAGCCACCCAAGATAGCTAGGATATATTGCCCTCTGGGGGTGTTTGTTTTTCTCTACTGCTTAAAAGAAAAACATAGACAATTTTTAGATATATGAAGGTAGAGGAGATGAATCCCGCACTTTGTAACCAGATATGTTAGTATGATCAAGTGAAAAATGCTAGGTTTTTTTGCAGATGTGCTATGCATGTTTCTCTCCTTTCCTGCCCTTTTCTAGGTGTCTCATGTCTCTGGTGCTTAAGCTGTAGAAGAAGATTTCAGCAGCTTCTCTGTGAGAAAGGAAAAACTGCTGATTGCTCCCCACCCCAAAAAATCCAGTGTAACCATACAATAATCTGTATCACCCATAGCCATACACCTAGTTTGGTAAGTAGCTTTTAAAAAATGACAGTTGGCTACAAGGTGACTTTCTATCTGTTGTATGTGGAAACAGATAACCATTTTTTTCATGTAGTTAGGGGCCTTACCCATGTCCAGCATTGACTTTTCTAGCCTCCTCAGAGTTATTCACAGCTTTTAAGGCATTCAAGGACAGTTATAGTAATAACTTCCACAGTCCACCAAATGTGGAAATACCCTGTCCTACAGTTTTACAGCCTTTTAGCTTAAGATCATGATCTACTTTTCTCTAGAGGAAACAGCAAAGGGCAAAGTAGCAGAAGTCTCACTGTCTGCACTTGTCTCTGTCCATGCAACCAGGCCTTCATTTCCTTGGCATCTAGGCCCCTACATAAGCCCATGTTTAATTTTAATCGTGTGGTTTAAGTCCCACTGAAGTCAGTGATAAGGTAGTCAAGCACCTGACTTGCCCTCTGTCCCTGAGTATCCGCCACTGAGTGTTCTCAGGGACAACACACAGGACAAGATGGGCTTTCAGTCTGACTCATCAGCACTGATATTTTTATTCTCTGATGCATATGAATGTTGTTGATTCAGAACTTAAGGATGCATATCATGATTTCAACCTACAGCCAATGAGAGACATATTCTCCTTTCATAGTATATAATTAAAGTAATTCTTCTAATGTAAGGCTATGGTTCTGAATTAAGTCCAAGAAGGAGTAACATAGTGTGATATAACTTGATCATCTTCAGTTGTGCTTTGCTGAGCATCTGGCCTTTGGTGTTTCAGGTAGAAGCTCCCAGTTAATTACAAATATCACCAAAATTGCAGTATAGCCTAATTGCACTTACCTCCTAGGCTTTGTTTAATCAATTTTGAAATCCTAATCTACACATTATAAAGTTTATTGGTAATGTTAATTGGCTAAATCTGTCATTGGAAACCAGGAGAGAATTGACTAATTTAACTAGACAATAGAATTTAAAAATCCAAAATCCAGATAATCCTGTTGTTGCCGTCACTGAACTTCTACTCTATCCTTTTCCTTTTAAAAACATTTTTACAATTAAGATTGATTATATAAGACTGATTATTCTCAGACTGATTACTTTCAGTGCTGCACAGAGAGCTTTTCCTCTCTCTTCTTCCACTGAAGTGTGGCAGAGACAGCATTAAATGCAATTGTGGATTCAGAAATGTTTACAGTAGGTGGAGCCTTCAGATTAACATGACACACGGAATTTGTGAGCTGTTAGATTCTATTTCAAAGCATTAGGGTAGGATTTCACATTTTGTTTTTATAAAATGCAAATACATTTCAGTTGCTTTGTTATTAAGATGAATTTGAAATGCTAGTTAGGAGTAGATATGGAATCCATATTCATTAGGAAAATGTTGCTTCCTGGAATGGGTATTTATTTATCTTTCTTCTTTAGGATTTCTCCCAGATGCAAAGTGAACTGCTACTGTGAGGTAGGCCAACCAAAAAACAAGTCCGCTCACTAATGAGGAAAAAAGAGGTAAGGAATGAACCAAGTTAACTTAGAGCACAGAGATCGGCAGGGATTGACCTTCAAGCCACAACAGCCTCTGTCATGCAGCTGCACGGACGAGAGGCTGCGTGACCCAGTCCCAGAGCCCTCTGGACTGCTCTAGAAGAGCACTAGTGTGTCCTGTGCAGTTGCTTGGGATTGTCATTATCAGATCTCTGGCCATCAGACTGCAAGCAATACCTTAACTATCATTTAAAATTTCAAGTTAGCTTCAACCGGAGACTCTGAGGCAAAATCTCAATCTGTAGAATAATCAAATGGCCTAGCTCTCCAACAAGAAAGAGCAATGCTGGCTATAAAAGCTGTTTTCACTGTTGTAATTTTAGTCCTAGTGTTAGTTGGCTTTTACGGGGCTGCATGAAARAGTCCGTGGATTTCCAGGAACTGCAGGCAGCTCCCAGCATCCCAGGTTTCCCATTGATACACAAGAAAGGTAGAAGGACTGCTTGAATTTCTTGCAACCTGTGCCTAAGAATAGGAGAACCAACATCTTTTTCTAATCAGTTGTAACTGATCACCACATACCTTGGACAAACATTGTGCTGGCTAAAAAGACTGAAACAGCCACTAAGTCTTGCTGGTCCATAGTGACCTGTTTGCAGTTATGTATATACATGGGTTAGGAAGGAAGCATGGCTTAGTGTTTCTATGGAGATTAGAAAGAACAGCTCCTGTTTCCTAGGCACAGCTGTAATTAGCAAATGCTTAAAGTTAGAAAGATCTGTTGTTTTTACAAGGACATTTTGTTCCAGGAGTGCTTGCATTTTCCTCCCCTTGCTCAAGCTGTGAGAGGCTGGGAGGCCATAGGAGTCCTGGGCAAACAAGAGCTTTCTGTCTCTCTCTCACACACAACATTTGAGCAAGAGGTACCGGACTACCAAGAAACCTGAAATCTAAAGCTGCTTTTTCACAGTAGATTCAAAACAATCAGGAGAGATTGCCCTAGAACAAAATTCATCTTATTTAACTCAAAAGGATCATTCCTCAGAATAGAAATTAAGTTTTCAGGACAAATTTCTTTGACCCTTTTCTGAGCTTGCCAAAAGAGAAGAAGAAAGGGTTAAATAAGACTGATTTTGATGCATCTAGGTATTTATAGATACCTTCAGAAAGATCCATGTCTATATCCTGTAAAGATAGGAACCTGTAACTTATTTCATGTATGGCATCAATCAGCTTTTGTTATCTGCTGCTAACTGCTAGTCTTATCATGGTGAATTGCACCGGACTGGAACAGGTGATCAGAAGGAAGGAACCCCCTTGAACCCTAATGTGAATTCCCTGAGCCTTAGGGTGCAGAGATGGCATGGCCTTAAACCTGAACAACTCTGCTTCCCGCTTCAGCTGTGCTTCATTAAACCATATTCTGATGCTGTGTCTGGATGGAACTGGTTATCATTGAATGTGATACATTTTTAAACAAAGTTTTTATTTTCTCTTTTTCCCTGTCACCACAGCTTTACATCCCCAGTCTTTACTTTGAGGAAGTCAGTTCTGCCTCTTTGGTTGTGCTTACCAGGTGGTGCTTTTTCAAAACTTGACTCTTGGCTATTTTTTATAGCCCCCAAATGATACAGCGTGCCAGATTCTGCACTTGAACACTAAAGTAATATTTTAGCAGACTCAAATGTTGTACTCTGGTGAACTAGAGACATGTACATGTAGACCAAAGGTATTTTCATGCACTCTTTGAAGTGAGCCGAGACAAAGCCAGTTTCTTCTAGCTGCCACATTGTTTCTTACACTTGATACCCAGCCTGAGGTATTAAAAATATTGATATTAAAAATCTATAATGGCTCTCATTGTTGCTTCAGAAGTCCTGCCTATCCAAAGTCTTTATTATCAGCCAAGCTTGACAGATATAGACATCTTTTTCTACTCTTTGGCTGCATTTTCCAGCCTCTTTTCAGAGAAATATAGTATTTCAAATATTTCACATAAAAATATGTCTCCTCCCAGACTCAGAATCAGAGAATCACAGAATGGTTGGGGTTAGAAGGGACCTCTGGAGATCATCTAGTCCAACCCCCTTGCTCAAGCAAGGTCACCTAGGGCACATTGCACAGGATTGCATCCAGGCGTGTTTTGAATATCTCCAGAGAAGGAGACTCCACAGCCTCTCTGGGCAACCTGTTCCAGTGCTCTGTCACCCTCACAGTGAAAAAGTATTTCCTCATGTTCAGATGGAATTGTCTGTGTTTCAGTTTGTGCCCGTTGCCTCGCGTCCTGTCGCTGGGCACCACTGAAAAGAGTCTGGCCCCATCCTCTTTACGCCCTCCCTTCAGATACTTGTACACGTTGATAAGATCTCCTCTCAGCCTTCTCTTCTCCAGGCTAAACAGGCCCAGCTCTCTCAGCCTTTCCTCATAAGAGAGATGCTCCAGTCCCCTAATCATCTTTGTAGCCCTTCGCTGGACTTGCTCCAGTAGTGCCACATCCCTCTTGTACTGGGGAGCCCAGAACTGGACACAGTACTCCAGATGTGGCCTCACCAGGGCTGAGTAGAGGGGGAGAATCACCTCCCTCGACCTGCTGGCAGCACTCTTTCTAATACAGCCCAGCATACCATTGGCCTTCTTGGCCACAAGGGCACATTGCTACCTCATGCTTAACTTGGTGTCCACCAGCACTCCCAGGTCCTTTTCTGCAGAGCTGCTTTCCAGCAGGTCAACCCCCAACCTGTACTGGTGCATGGGGTTATTCCTCCCTAGCTGAAGGACCCTGCATTTCCCTGTGTTGAACTTCATGGGATTCCTCTCTGCCTATCTCTCCATCCTGTCCAGGTCTCTCTGAATGGCAGCACAGCCCTCTGGCGTATCAGCCACTCCTCCCAGTTTTGTATCATCAGCACACTTGCTGAGGGTGCACTCTGTCCCTTCATCCAGTCATTGATGAATAAGTTGAACAATACTGGACCCAGTACTGACCCCTGGGGGACACCGCTATCTACAGGCCTCCAACTAGACTTTGCACCACTGAGCACAAACCCTCTGAGCTCTGCCATTCAGACAGTTCTCAATCCACCTCACCGTCTGCTCATCTATCTCACATTTCCTGAGCTTGCCTATGAGGATGTTATGGGAGACAGCGTCAAAAGCCTTGCTGAAGTCTAGGTAGACAACATCCACTGCTCTCCCCTCATCTACCCAGCCAGTCATTCCATCACAGAAGGCTATCAGAGATTCTTGAGGCTTCTCTCATAGGTTGCCTGTGGTTGCCCCTGCTTCTGGAAAGGAGCTATGCATTTGGACCACACCAGTTGAGTCAGCATGAGAAGGGTCTTGTACTCAAATGCCTCAGATCCACACATCTCTAGGGAGTGATTTTGGTCTTCATGGCAGACCACTCTAAAAATGAGCCATTTGGCTCATTTGGCTCATGACCTTGTCCTGCCATGTCCTTCAGCACTGATAGTGATCAAGAGACAAGAATATTTTTGGCCTCAGTCATACACCCTCTGTTGTATCCCTATGCTGCTGTTGCAGTCCTGTAATGGATAAAAGACCCCATCTGTGAAGATCTGTACAGCTGGGACCTTGCTCTCTGCTAATGTCCTATTTCTGATATCCTTTCACCAGGGCATCAGTGCTCTGTTGTATTTTAACAGCTACTGGCTCTGGAATGTAAGTAACTTCCCGGCCTCTTTTATGGGGCTCTGAGGAGAGCTGCTGCTGCAGGATGATAACATTTAGTGGGTTTCCCCAGAGGCATGCAGTCTCCGGCGCCAAGTAAATGACCCACACACACTACTACATGTACGATAAGAAATTTTACTGAATGCACTTCGCAGCCTGCTTTAATACCACCTCTTTCATCTCCCTCTGCTTTCTTAAAGCTGTGTGGCTTGCCTTTGTGGGACATGTCTGGTGGTGGGTGGCCTATGCACAGCAGGAGAGAAGGCAAGAGAATAACCGGGCTTGAGTCCACTGCCACTATGGGGCTAAGCAGCTGCGGAGCCTACACGGCAAATGCTTAAGCTATAAAACCTTAATCTCTTACCATGTTCAGGCATAGGTGGGAGCTGCTGTGATTTCATGTGACTGGTGCTCTGTATTTACCTTTCAGAGGTGCATAGGACCTCTGCCTCATGGTCTTCTGCCAAATAGATGTAAAACTCTGCAAAAGAAGAAAGAGTGGAATTTTATATTCATTTTCTACCCTGAGGTATATCTTTTCAAAGGTGCAGAGGATTTTGCCTTGGCTTTGTGAAGGGCCATTTTATTAGATGGGAGGAGGCGGTGAAGAGGAAGTTCGTTTGCCTTGTGACAGAGGATGTATGCAGCACTGATTCACAAACATTTTCCATTTGCTTTTTCTCATTCAGGGTTTCTATTTTTTTCTTTAGTTATCACAAGTGCATGACCCCACCAGTATTTCTGCAAATATAACTGTTGTCTGTGTTGGATGTCAAATTCAAACAAACAAAAGACAGCGAACTTCAGTAGAGTTCAGTGGTTTTAATCTGCAAGAACACTTAGCTCTAGTATTGATTGAGCTTATGATAGCATATGTTTAATAAGAGAGTGCAGGGTAAAGATCTGAATGTAGTTTCTCAGAACACTGGTATATTAGAAACTGCATTATGCTGTGTAGAAAACTGTCCTTCATTTAAGATACTGCAATAGACTGTCAAGCACATGTTTCCACCCAAAACAAAGGCAGCTCAGGAATTCGAATACTGTGGGAAGCCGGGCTTTGTCTGGGTATTATTTTGGGAAGGGAATATGTGTGGGTGGATGAGAGACAATTCAGGTGGGGAAGGAGAGAGACAGCATGTGGGAAGCAGACAGCAAGGGAAACTGTAGCACAGCCCGAACTTCATGAATGTGTGTCCGGGGAGAAGCTTGAAAGGCCGGAGCTGGCTGGAAAAGATTTGGTGCTGTGAAGAGAAGTTGCTTCTAGTTGTCTGCGTCCTAATGTGCTTATGAGAGCAGACTCTCTATATTCTTTTAAATAAAAAGCATTGCATCAAAAATGCTTGTCTCCATTATTAATATCTTTACTTGGAAAAAACTTAAGGGCCTGAATTTTATACAGCTGGAATGATGTGGAATTGGTTGTATTTTAATGTGACACATTTTCAAATTAAGCCTTTGATTTCTCCTTTTCCCTTTCACCTCTCAGTTCTTCTTCATTGCTCCTGTTGTCTCTGCCCAGGCAACAGGTCTGGGTTGGTACCATGGCACCCTTATGAAGCCTCGTAGCTCTGTAGTACAGAGACAGAGGTCAGCGGTGTTTTTGGGCTGGCAGGAATTGGCCCAGCAATGGGGGCTCAGCTGTTTTGCATTAAGAGCTGATATGGACACCTATAGGAGAGGCTTGATTTCAGGTATCTAACAGCGATCCACCCAAGCCAATGTAAGAGCTTTATTGATCCATCTGGCCATTCATCTGTGCTTCTGATGGATTCCTTTGACCCAAATGAACAGGTTTCCAAAAGTCAGGTATCAAAGCAAAGGTTTATATGCAGGGTTTATGAGGGAACAGAGATACTTCTTGGTTGGAAAAAATCCCCAGAGTCTTGCTGGTTCGATCAAACCGAACTGAGAGTGCTCACAGCAAGTGAGAACATGAGGCACTGTTTGCATATTGCTGCTAGGTATTGATCTGGGCAAAGTCCTCCTAGTCAATGAACGTGTTTATCAGACTCACCGACTTCTCCTCACAGCTGAATAGGCTTCTGTGGTTTTTAATAACACAGTACACTGTCTGGGGAGCTTTTCTGTACAGTGCTGACTGTTCCTGAACCCCAGGAGAATGGCTGCACACACTCACTGGCAGAGGCATCTCCTAGTGCAACAGTGACATAGTCCAGCAAAGGAGAGATCTACAGAGGCCATCTTAAAATGAGCAAACATTTCACCATTAAAATGACATCTGTTAAAGAAAATACCAACGATTCTGAAATCTGGCCAAAACAAATCAGCCAAAAGTTGGCCAGAAGTCTCTGGAGGTGATTCTGGACTTTCCTATAGGTCAGGCATAGGAGTAATATGACAAATTCTGAGAGTGAGGTTCATACTGCAGCCTATAATTGCCACCCCTTAGGCAAAGCATGTTGAGACTTGAAAAGCAATTTATAAAGAAAAACCCCTCTGAGCTCCTTCTTCCTACCACTCCCAGTCCTGGGGAGGATATGGTCCAGGAGGTGGCACACTTTCCCCTGGGAGTTTAAAAGCAAACCTAGCAGCTAGAGAGGTCATCTGCTGATGGAGATGCCATCTTACTGGGCTTCTCTAATTGCAACCAGCAGTCAATCCATTGACATCTTTCCGGGCTCTGGCTGCAACCAGCAGGGAAAATAAAACAGCAGCCACTGAGATTCAAAGAACTTTATGCAATCTGGATTATGCATTTAGACAGTGTTTATTTAAAAAAGCTATTATCTACCAGCTGCTCATAAACTCTGTTATGACCTGAAAGAATCTTTGTACTATGTAATTGTCTTGCCTCTCTCTAAACGCATATTCCGCTGGTTTGAATTAGCTGCTAGCTTGTAGTGATTATGGTCATCATTCATCTAGAACAATTCAAATTAGATTTAGAAGTGGTGACATCACCCATACATGGGTAGTGTCTGTACATTAGGGGCATACTGTCCTCAACACAGGCCAAATTTGTCTTATATTTTCCTCTGGTGTCTTACAAAGTATAAAGTTTATGGAGGAAAGCCTTTCCTTCTTTCATTGCAAGAGTGTATTGCAATTAGTGTCATTTGACATCTTAATTGTCATCCTCAGAACTCTGCCCCTATGCGTACACCCTCAAATAGATTTTCTGTTTAACCCAATGCATTTACAGAGAACATTTTTTATATCTGTTATGTCTGTGGACATCTCCTTTTTAACATCTGTGACATATTATGCAATGTTTCTTCTGGCTCTCTAGGAAACAGAAACCATATGAAGTTTCGGTGTCAGTGCTCCCTCGGACCTACCTAATGCTGGCCTTGACATTAAGGTTGGAGATCTACTGAACAGCAAAATGAAATAACTCATTGATGTAACTTGTATACAGAGGATTTATAAGTTCATTTAAAAAATGGCAGACATGGCTGATTTTTTGAAGAACACTGTATATTACTAAGACAATGGAAAGCTGCAAGAAATGTTGGCAAAAGCTGCAAAAGCTTCTGACCTAAACCTTCTTAACATGTAGGTAGGAAAGAAAGAGAGAGAATCTGAATAAAAAAGAATATCTTACAAGAATTTCTTACTATGATTTCATTTGTTAATTTTTTGGCTGTGTTCTGACAAGTTGGATGCCAAATAACTCAGCAAGATAAGAAAAACATCTTTTCCAAAACGTATGCTCTCTCATTAAGCAGCAAAGCAAGTCAACATTGTGCACTTGATGGCATCTGAGTCCAGCACAATAAAAGGATGTATCTGTAACTTGCACTTTTCAAAAATGCTACCTGTATTGAAAAGCTATCTTCTGGAAGGCCTGCATATTAATGAAAAGTTCTGGATTGCATTTTTACTTGTACTGATCTCAATATCAATAGGATTTGTCGTTAGGGGTAGGGCTTATTTTTCTACTGAGATAGCCTGGGCAACAGCTACCACTTACATCTTCGTACTTGAAATTGGCAGGTGATTGCTATCACCAGCATGACTATCTCCAGATTCTCAGCAGATAATTCATCAGTTCTTGGAGAGTTAAGGTTAGGCCTATCTACAGCTTAAACCCTCCTCCTGCCTCAATGCTCCCTATAATAAATATAGGAATAGTGGTAACTATTTGCAGTGACAACAGTATAAAGATATGAAGGTTGATCATGCTAAAAAGATAATTTGAACAGTCCGTGCATGGTAGAGGGTGGAGAAGCTCAGTGTGAGGTGAATCCAGTCATAAGCATGGTAGGCACAGGGGGGAAAACAGGGAAAGAGTAGATAGCAATATAACAGTGTAGGTGATGGGTAACAGGGTATAAAATTGTCTTTGAAGGCTTTGGAATTAGTTTTTTAACATTCACCAGCACTCAGTTACTTGAGTCTGCTTTTTAAAAGCCTGTTTATTTTAAAAGGGCATTTAAAAAGTGTTTAACATCTTTCCAGGAGTGAACTAGAAAATAGAGTATCTCTCTCTAAGCATCTGAAGAATACTCATGTGCATGTTAGCAATGTTGAAGGCCCTACTGAACAAAACGATGTTAGCCCAGCGTCTGCAGGGTAAAGTAAATCCTCAAAGTAAGGACCAAGTCTCTTTAATTCATGTGACTGAGTAAAGTTCAGCTTCAGTATATCTGGAGAAAAGTTTTCCAATGTAAAAGAAATAGTATGGCATGCCCAGTTTCCCTTCCTCTTTATTTTGGTGCAGTTTACCCATATAATTAGAGAGACTGAGTTCTCATTTGTGCAATGAATTGTACAAAGCAAAATGACAACAGCAGGGGTCTAGAGTTCCAGCTGTGAATATCTTGTTTTCTGTTGGCTTATATTAGAGCTAGAAATATATATTCTGCAGCTTTTGTGACTTACAAGAGTGATATTCACCTTCTCCAGAAGGCCTATGGCTCACTTAAGTCTGTTTACAAGGCTGGGTTTATTCAGGTAATTCAAACAACACAAATCTGTTTTTCTATCCAAAACCATTCTCCCAGGAAGCTGAAGCAAACCCACCCGACCAAGCTAAGTGAGTGCTCACAAGTGCTCTTATCAGCAAAACATTGTCATGCAACATCAATCAGAGAATAGGCAGCCATAGAACACTGTAATAAAAAGATGTATTTGCCATTTTCTAAACTATTTACTGTTTTATTGAATACTATACTGTTCTGAATGATGACTGCAAATTCCAGGGGACAACCCAGCCCGCTCTCCCTTCAGCACTGGAATTTTAATGGCTCCGATAAGAAATGGCCATCTTTCATCAGATATTGTCCTGTTTATTTTAGCTTTTTGCTTCTTTTGTGGCAATTGTGTCTGCACACAGGCCTGGGGTATCAACTAATGACAGTCAATCCTTTCAGAAGCCTCACCAAAGCACTTGAACCATCCATTATGCAGGGTAGCATGAGATAAATTTATCAGAAGCATTTGCACAGGGCTTCAGCAAAGGAAGTGATATGTTGTGTATATTATTGATGGGCCTGAGAGCACAAACAGCACCAAATGATGAAAAGATTCAGTCTGCAAGAAGAGACTGTTCCCTCATTCAAGTTTGCTTCAAGTTTCATATGCACCAGGTGAGTTCCCTGTGAAACTGGTGCCTCTGTGCAGATGTAGGCTTGTGGATGAAAAGTGTGGAAGACTCAGTTATGCTTAGTTTTGTTTTAGATTTCTTGTCTTTTGACTTCCTGGAGTTTAAACCCAAAGAGATTACCATGGTTACCTAAGCTGACACTCCACTTGTTGCCCAATTCAGGGCATGGAGACAGAAAGAACAGTAGGTACAGATTTTTATTTTTACCAGCACATTTTGATTTACAAGCACATCGGATTACAGGACATACTGTTACTTTTAACATTTCCAGCCCAAGAGCTAAACCATCATATATCAATGTATGTTTTCTTTTTTTCATTAATAGATGCTTATTATGGTCAATCTTATAAATCAATTTCCCTTACTCTCCAAAAGAAGACAGAGAAAGATGGTAATGGGCAGCTCCAGGATGTGTTAATGGATTTGTGACTAATTTCCTTGAAAACATTTATCAGTGCTTCCCAAGATTATTGTCTACAGCTTCAACAATCAGAGCTCATTCTCAGTGAGATCCCCAATGCTTTGAAGTGAGTTCCTGCCTTTGGTCATATACTCTTGATCTTTGTGTTACAATTTCGTTTGTGGGTCTGAACCTAGAAGAAAGGTGGAGCAAATGGTCATGGCAGATCGGCAGTTTGTTGGGAAAACCCTTTTCCCAAGATGTTGTTGGGAAGTGATGTTGGAAGGGTTTTTAATACACTGGAATTGTTTTTCTCTGCACCTAGTTCCAAAGGTGCTCAAAACAGTAAATTGGCACCTTTTAAAAATTCCGCGGTCCATCTGAAACAAATGCAAAGCTTCCTATAGCCCCAGTGGGATTTTCTTGAAGTCCATGGGCAGATTCCGAGGCAGGAGGCAGGAGGCAGAAGGCAGGAGGCAAAGCTGAGGCTCAGCTTCAGTCTGTCTCTGAATATTCCCAGAGGTCGGGCACTTTACATCAGGGAGCCTCAGCATGGCCTCTCTTTAGACCTTTTCAAGGTTATGGTGGCATATCCTTTTGGGATGCTCCTACAGAGTTGCATGATGGTGGATGGTATGGTCACCAAGTGCTAGCTCCAAAAGGCAGGGGTCAGCGCTGGCTGCGACCTCCCCACAGCACGGCCTGGGAATGCTCCCACAGCCTCTGGGGCACAGGGGCAGCCACCACTGGCCCTGAGCCCCGACAGCTGAACCCCAGGAAGGGTTCACTGAGGGCCCTCATGGCCCAAGATCTGTGTCCTCTTGAAATTAATAGTGCTTGTGTGGCTAAATCCTCACGAAAATTCTTGTAGGCAGAACAGGAGGTTAGATACCTCTGTTTCCATTGGCTTTTGATTGCAATTAATGTCCTAGCTGCTCCTTATAACTTTGGAAAGTTCAGCCCATAAAGAACAAAATTTTCCAGTGACCCTAAACAAATGCAGAACCCGTGCAAACACCTACATTTCTCTACTTCCTGGAAGTCCCTCATTTGTTTTGCTAACAGTTGTTGTGATAATTTATGTTTTCTGAACACTGGCATAGAAGTCTTAAGAAAAATATAACCTGGTCGATTTTCCAGGAGTATTGAAACATTCAGTATGTGAGCCATGAACTCTAGAGAGCACTCCCCTAAGGTCAGCTGTGCCAGGTCAGGTCCCGCCAAGCACACTGGGGGATGTGGGATGCACCTCAGGTTAATGACTTACAATTGCATGTAATCATTCCTAAAGCTGCACGTATACTTAATGCATATCAGAAGTCAGTGAGACTATTCAAATTACTTCAATTTCCCCATGATTTATGATGTATGTTTTTGACATCTTCAGTTACTTATATTTCCTCCTAGTGTTGCTAGCCAAAGCAAGGAGGGGAGAAACAGATGCAGTAATATTATGTTTGAGCAAAGGGTCACATTTTTTCAGGGACAGTAGAATTTAGATAGAATGGCATAAAGAACTTGAAAGTCTGAATGCTAGCAGAGAGATCAGTCTAGTGTAGAGTCAAAGCAGCTGAAGCAGCCTTTTCTCATTCTCCTTCTATGGTGAATCATTTCCTGACTCTGGAAGATGGATTCTGCTCATTTAAGTAGTTTTCCAGGGTGTATTTTATATTGTATACTGGAAGTTCTTTACGATATGCCACTTATGACTTTTCATAACCCTAAAAAATTGTTTTTCTTTAGTAGGATAAAACCCACTTCAGACACAGAACTTATAATAAATGGGCCAAATTCTGTTCTCAGTTACAGCTATGCAACCATCATCCTTAATACCTGTAATAACTGAGCTTAGTAGAGGTAGTGGATAAAAGACCTGGGGTTCCAAAATCCACGCTCAGATGCATGTGTGTGGCTAGGACTGAAATCAATGGGAGTCCCATGTGTACATCCAGGGTAGACTTTGGCTTGTGATTTTTACTGTTTGTTCTATTGGATAAAATTGATTCCAGCGTTACGTTTCTCAGTTAGAGTTATTTTTACATCATGCATCAAAATGTTGGCTTCAATCTCTTCTTCTTGATGGTAGCTTTGAGGAGTATTTGTTTTCTGGTTAGTTTGGGCCCAGCATTAATCATTCTCAGGCTTCCTCTAACCTTCTTTTATTATTTTACTGATGGCAGATTTAACTGTTGGCTCACCTTTATTTCCAAAACAGATGAGTTTTATTAGTCTCTAATATTAACCAGATCCAACCAGTTGATAGATTTAAACCAACGTGGGCCAGGTTCTCAGCTGGTGACTTGCAGCCCCCTGACACTGGTCGCCCTGCGCAGGCTGCTCAGAGGGTCTGACAGGACACCAGGGGCCCGGAGACACCTTCCCCCAGCACCCGCACATGGGCAAAACCTGGCCCAGCTGATGGCTGTCTTGTTGGGCCCCTTTAGGTGCTCTGGATTAAATAAATGAGGCCTGTTCAATCTGCTGCTTTATAACCAGGAAGGTGCTCCTCTCTGAGGGATATGTTGGTTTGGGGTTTGTTCTAGTTTTGTTTTGTTTTGTTTTTTCCTTTTCCTTTTTCTTCTTTCCAGTAGGTGAAATTCAGGGCTTCAGGAGAAACATATTGCCTTCTCCAGTTAGTATCTGGAGTGCAATTCTGGAAGAGGCTGTAAAAGCTTTGATCAGGAGCTGGGGGCTCTTCCTGAAACAGTAGACCTCAGTATTTGTCTTCTCACTTTGAAATCTGGGTTGATCTCTGATGCAAAAGCTAGGCATCATGTTCAGAAATACAGGCAATCTCATGAGGATAAGGTTTTTTTCCTCTTCTGTTTTTCTTTCTCTTAGGGATGGAGATTCGCAGCTCATGTGTGGTTCTAGGTCTGCAGAAAGCTGTTGTGCCCTGCAGGCAGTGCCATTTGTAAAGTTTACCTAAAGGCTTATGAAGGAAAGGGGAAAGTGGTGAGGAGAGCGATAGCATACTGCCACTGGGAAGCCATGTGGCACTTCTGCTGAAGAGGCTCAAAGATTTGAATATTTAGGGTGCTCTTCTCTAGAAGCTTCAAATGCAGCAAAAGAAACAGCACTAACTTTTTCATTCCCTCCTTATGTCACTCTAGGTGTTACCAGGGCAGCCCACTTCTGAGCGTTTGCTTGTGTGCTTTAAAGCAGGATGGCCAGACTGCTTGATAGTATATCCTTTCAAAGGGGACATACGGCTTGTTCACACTGGTTGAGCTGGACTTAAAAATCTCTCAATTCTCAAGCAATTTTTAATTATAGGATCACAGGGCAATTCAAGTTGAAAGGAACTTCAGAAGGTCTCTAGTCCAACCTCCTGCTCAAAGCAGGGTCAACTATTATCTGGACATTTGGAAAAAATAAAGCAAAGCTCTCTCAAAACATTACTTATTAGACTTTATTTTTAAACATAAACATGACTTTTCTTAGAGCTCATATAGCCTTTAAGAGAATGAATTTAATACTCAGTCTCATGTTTTTACTCATATTCCCATGTCTCATAGTTGCTTTTAGAATAACTTGCAGTAAGAGAGTAACTGAGGACCACAGGCCCTCAGTGCAGTTCATGACTGGGGGTCATTGCTGCAGATAGGATAGACAAGGGGCTCTGAATCAAACAACAAACTGTCAGCTGAACCAGGATTTGAAGCCTTGTCCTCATTATAAGCTCACATTGGTTCTCACACCTTTTCTGTGCTTGTTACCTGCACTTAGGAAGCCTGAATAAAGGCATAAGGCTCATTTGTCCTGGCATGCTGGATCCACGAGTTGTTGCTGCAGCAACATAGACTTTGCAACTATGAACAGCAGTTATTTTCCTACCTGTAGCTGTTATTCCATCTGTCCTCAGTGTTTACTAGTAGCAAAAATATTTGTGATGTAGAGATTAATTCCTGCAGAATAAATCACATGCGCATCTGTGTAGGATGGTTTCTCTTACAATGGCCTTGGCTGTAGTGCACATGACAATTGCCATATTTCTTGAGAAAGACAATTTTTTTTTCTTCTTTCCAGTTTATTATCAGTTCTTTGCTCTGTGCCTTGATCTATTCATGTAAATTCCTGACCTCTGCCCATGGCTTGTAAACTGATATATGAGGTCACATCATGGTCTTCCAGGGAGAATAAAATATGTTTTCCATGGAAGAGCTGTAGTTTGGATAGTTCCTGCCTTGAGAACATGGTAGCAGTGTGTTTTCATGACTGAGCTTAGTACCTGTGTGCCAAAATGTTGTCAGCTGCCGAGACATCTACCACCATATGATGAATAGAACTAGAGAAAACAGGTCAGGTTTTTGGAAAGATTTGGGATGGTCAGGGCCATAGACTCAGAATACAAACTAGGCCACACAATTGCCAAAAAGCATAGCCTTAGCTTGAAACTTTATCCTCTCAACATTTTATTAAGTTCTGTTCAAGCCATCCTGCTTGCCTGCCATATCACTGAATGTTAATAAGATATTGTGGCAGGAACAGATCTATAAGAAATTCTAGGTGCAGCAGCTATCAAAGTGAACTATGCTGTGCAGTCCGAGGGCTCAAGGTAACACCACGTTCATGTCACACCGCAAATGCAGGGCCATTCCTGAGCTAGCTCTCCTGTTATATCTAAGCATTTCTTTAGGATGCCTGTTCACTGCATACTTTATAATACTTCTAAGATGATTTGAGACCTCCCAGGGATTTATCTGTAAATATAAAGCCAGGAGAGTGTTGCTTTATAAAATTTTATCAGGATAATGGTGCAAAACTGAGCTGTTTCTGATCTCAGAAGATGTTTCCTTGAGACCAGCTTTCCAGGTGTTATAGTTGCCACTGCATTTAAATGGCCTGCTTTGCCATTTTAAAGTATCCTTCTGCACTTTCTAGTTCAATCAGATTAATGGAGAATGGTTTTACATATCCTTATACTTTGATTTTTCTCAAAAGCCAACATTTATGACTGAGCAATATGTTAATGTTTATTTGTTTTAAAATTAACCTGAGCCTAGAAGAAAGAAAAAAAGTAGGAAATAAACATGCAAGAACTATGCATTAAGTCCTCAAAAAAATATGCATTAGTTAAGCAAAGATGACATTGTCATTCAGCTGAGCCTTAGCTTGGTGCCAGCATTGCTGAAGTCAAAGACAGATCAGAAGGGTTTTGAATTTATTTTAGAGAATTAGATTGCCCCAAACTTCCCCTTATCCTCCATCAGTAGGGAATAAGAGCTTAAGGCTTTATAGATAATGCCAAATGAAGTGCTGCACTGGACAGTGTAACTACACATTTTACTTTGGAAATATGTTGCACATACATTGATAAACAGGCTTTTTCAGAAATCCCGTGGGTGAGCACTGCTACTCTCTCGCCACATCTACTGGACAATCATGGCTAGGCATGTATCGAGTGGAATGAGTAACCAGTAGCACATATATAAGTATGCACGGATTTCCCTACAGCAGTATAATTCTGTCACTGTCAGGCTTTTTTCAGTTCTCTTTAGAAGAATTCCAGGAAATCAGATGGATTTTAAGCCATTAGACTGATTACAGAGCAGCCAAGTCATAAGGGTAAAGCGCTCCATAACTATCCTCAAGTATCCATTAAAGCCCTGCTGAAATATGATCTACTACTGATTAAAGAGGATTAAGAGGAAAAATAGAGCTTTTTGAGTTGTAATGTGCTGAATGAAAGAGATCAATAAATGAACTGGGGAGTTCTGAGAATCAGCCTGTCCTTGCAAATGTTTTATTTAACTTCACAAAGAGAAACTGCACCTAGACCCTTCACATCAGCTCCATGGGAATCAGATCAATTTTATGGGTTTGCAGGGAGGATAGGGAGGTTAGCACCATTAATGGAAAAATACTGACAACTGTATCAAATGGTGCTATTAATTTGAAACACTACCAACATCTTTCAAAGTAATGGTTCACCTTAATTGCCTTAGGGAATAATTTAGCTGTAATTGGAGAGTGGCTTAAAGTTGTGTGCATTTCTGGGACTCAAGAAGAAAAAAAAATGCGTCAAAGATGAAATATCCATCTATGGAGGTTACTGGGAAATCATTAACTTGGCAAAAACATGGAGTGAAATTCAGTGGTCAAGCAAGCTGACAACACAGAGTAGGACAGTAGGAGAATGGAGAAGAGGCCAATGAACCTGCTTGATCTTCAGAAACAGGATTTCCACTGAAATCAATATTGTTCACAAAGGAGGCTGATGGAGTGCAGCAGACACATTTGTCAGAGAGGACAAAGAAGAAAGACGAATGGGAGTAACAGGGAAGCCCGCAGGAAAATTCAGTGAATTGTGAAAGTTCACAAAAGGCATGCGGGGTTGAATGAGGATGCTGAAAGACAGTGATCCTAAGTTATGTGTGCTGTGCCTGCGTATGTACAGTCAGCCCACCAGGATGGTGGCTTTTGCTGCCTGGGAGCTGGTTTCTGTTACTGAAGTTTTCATTTTGTGCACAAACTGGGAATCCTGAAGGGAGCTGCTCTCTGCGGAGCTCAGTGCTTCCTGACAGTGACCAAACACCGCTGAGGTTTCTGACTGTGAGCATGCAAAATTACTAGATCCTTCTGAAAATTTGGCTGAGTCCTTATTAGCAAAGACTGAGATGGGGGTGGGGGAAAGAGTAGTTGTAAACCAAATTGAACAACTGCTTGAAATCATCAGTTGGGCTTGACCTGTTTGATAGAAGTTGTGATATAAGGTTCAGGGAGGAGTAACTAGGACAAGAAAATGTGAAGGGAGGTGAGAATGACAGAATCAAAGTCCTGATGGTGCATCAAGTGAGAAGCTTCTCCTTGCTCTCCTTTATTTCTTAACCACTGATGATATTTGTGCTTAATGCGTTAAACATTAACAAACTATGACAGCACTGAAAAAAAAGCACTGGGCTTTGGAAACATAGAAGCAATCTTTAACATAAGAATGCTGATGTTAAAGGAATAACATTTAGCTTGCCATGCCAGATGTATTTTATTATTTATGTGACATCTTTTAAAAAGTGGTGTTGTCCACAAGCTCAGAAAGAGATTCAAAAGCAATTTTATATGGAATAGCTATAGCAATAATTATTTAGAAATTAGCAGGAACACATTAAAGTCCATTATCTCCAGAAGATTATTCCAGATAACAAAGTGGTGAGATGGCATAGGTTTCTTAATTTCCTGGAAAGATGGAATATTAGTGCACAGCAACATCCTACTGGGATTATTCTTCATTCAGCTTTCTACAATAAATAAAGATTGCTTGTGAGAACTTCTCACCAAAGAAATGCAAACAAAAATCTTTGCCACAAGCTGTTTTTGCTATTTTTTTCAATGATAAGTGCAAATGCTGTATAAAGAATTACTTTTAAATGAACAAGATTTTACATAAAAAAGCACTGATGTAAGGCTGGATCAGAGCTTTCCCTCTCATGACATGCTACAGAGATGTGTTATGTGAATGAGTTACACAGCGCACAATAAAGCACTACACTATTGGCCAGCTGAAATGAGGTTGTGAGCCAACATTTGCCACACCTGATTAGAAGAATCATCATTTGAAGCTATACAACCCCAGAAAGTTTCTAAGACCAAGAATTTCATAAGACGTGGAGAAGGTTTGGATTAATTGATTATAAAAACAGTCAGAACCATCATCATGAATATTTTGTGAAGGATAGACTTTAGAGTAATGCCTCTCTCAAACCTTTTCTTTGTACCATAGTCAACAGGCAAAGCAGTGTAATTTCATGGCCCAGTATAGTGTTTTCAACTGAAACTACTGAAAGACAAGATGAACTGAAAAAAACTGGGACCCACTGCTTTAGGGTTTACATCACGCTCTAACTAATTTGAAATAGGGGTGACATTTTTGTGCAGAGAGCTGGTTACACCACAAATGCCTTCCAAGAGATGTTTGTACCTCCCTCTGCAGCATCTGATATGGACCATGGATGGAAGCAGACCGCAGGACTGGAGCAACAGCGAATCTGGCAATTGCTGTGTTCACTTTCCCATCTGGAGAATCCAGTCTGCTTTGGTAATTCAGATTAGAGTAGATTCAATTTGTCTATTTAATTTAGATAACCGAGTGAACTAGGCAGATCAACCAATACTACGTATCCTAATAGAAATTACCAAAACTATTGAAAGACCATTAGTAAGTTCAGCTCTGAAAACATATGTTGTAGCTAATCTATCTATATGACCAAAGGCGCTGAAATTTCAGCCAGAGACTGCTTGCTGTTGCTGTCATTTAAAAGCAGAGCTGAGATGAATGTAGGGCTGTAACTCCTTACATAGCTTTAGGTCTAAAAGCTATTTCCACAGAGGAGGTTGTGTTGGGCTTCATTGGTTACGACTTTGTGGGGGGTTTCAGCCCAGCACTGGGGATACAAAGCCAATCTCGCAAGCTGGAATCTGTTCAGGCACTTCTCTCAGGGCTATAAAAGACTTTTGGCAAGTGCATTAATATCCATTTTCTGAGTAGGCACTTCCATCTTCGAATCACCTTGCTTTGAAATTCTGTGACGAAGAAGTCAGCAGATGTCTCTAATGCAAAGATCAAGTGGAGTGAATTAACCAGGACATCAACTGAGACATTCTTTCTTCTCCTTTCTCAAGTGGCAGCTAGAGGATTAGGGTGAACTTGCTCTGAAAGCACTTGAGTTCATACACAAAAAAGATCAAATGAAGGGTAGGATTCCCTTGCTCTGTAACCCTGCCAGCTTCTATGAACTATCACCTTTTTTCTTCCAACTCAAGCCCCACCAAAAGTGAAATAAGCCTAAATTAAACAAACTTGTTTCAAAGAGCACAAGCTGAGAAAGTGTGCAGTAAGATATGTTTAATTTCAGGTTTAGCCTTAAATTTCTAAATCTCCTGCCAACACTGTAAAATCTGAAGTCAGTAAGACTGAAAATTTCTCTGTTGGAAAAAAATGTTCTTTGCCAGATCCAAGCAAGGAATTCTGCGGGCTTTGCAGCTGCACAAGGTCCAGCAGTGATTATGTTGGAAAGTAGTCTGAGATATTGAAACTGTTAATTTTTCCTCTAGCAATCCCATAGGCTGATTCAACTTAATAAGTGTCAATTTGTTTCATATTGTCAAGTCATTGTCAAAAAGGTGAGATTTTGGAAATTTTGTCCCATCATGTGCTACTTTTTTGCCTGCTTTGGTAGCCTGTGAGAAACCTGAAGGAATGAGAGGTTAAGGTGGTACATCACAGCCAGTAAATAAATACACAAAATGCCTTACATAAATGAGAACCCCAGGGAGAAAAGTTGAAAGTAGAGCTGCTAAAAGTTGCTGTGGCTCCTGAGTGACTTTACAGAGCAACTGCTGTCCCACAGTGTGGGCTTCACAGTGGCACAATGTGGTACAGCGCCCTTTACTTCGAAGAAGTTAGCTTGTCTGGTACCAGCTGAGGACTGAGCAAGAAAGACTGTCCAATGACTGCTAGGGACAAAAAGAGAATTGGCCACATTTCCAAAAGCAGACACAATAATTCTGCTCAAAACACAGAGACCCATATAACCTAATTCAGGCAAGAATCATTTCATTCTTTCAGAGAGAACTGCTAATAATGATGATTTCTGCTTAGCAAGAATAGCCTAGGAGAGAACTTCCCAAGCCTTCCGTGGTTTGGAAACTAGCAGTAGCAATGGCAGCAGTAGCAGGAGTTTCGGGACTCCAGTCCTAGCTGTTTGCAAGCACAAAGGAGACGTGCTTCTGTTTGGTGGCCATTTACATCCCACTTAGAGGTAAGTTGTGTAGCCCTTAGCTACAGTGATAGTTGCATTATACTTCCCAGCAATCACTGCAGGGTGATCTATTCATATACACATCAAGGAAAAATTTGTAGCTGCAGAGAAGAGACCATATTTCAAAGATATTTGTTGACTTTTAGTTGCAGGAAGGTACTTCAAGGGTTTCTTATTGTCACCATGAGTCATTTTGAGACCAGAAAGGACCACTTTTTTCAGTAAAATGTCAAGGTGTCTGCAACAGAGGAGAGAATCAGACTGATGAGCCATGTCAGAGAAAATGTATGCATGTAGGACCTCCAGCTGGGTGTCTGCTGTCCCCACTGTGTAGGTTGAGGCAGCAATGAATAATCCCCCTGAGGGAAATGGAGCCCAAATAATGTTGTGAAAAAACCTCTGTGGGATTCTCAGGACAGTTTAGTATAGCCTCAGCACTGCTGCAATGAACAGAGGTGCAGACAAAGCAGTATCACAGAGCAGTATAGACACAGTAAAGGGAAGCGTAAATTCAGCATGTTTAAAAGGATCAGTATGACTGAGAAACAACAGTTTGCAGTCAACATAGAAAGGAAATCAGGACTGCTTGATATTCCAGCCATTTAAATAAATGAGAATAACATTTCTAAGCAATAGCTAGATAAAAGCATGAAAAGCATGAGGAAATGGCATACTGTGATTTAAAAATAGCTTAGCGCAAGCCAAGGCATCCATGCTGAGAATGGCAGGAGCTGCACAGCTGCATGATCGCTCCTGCCTTACATGACCTAGAGCATGCACAGACTCCCCTTGATTTCTTCTTCTGTCCTAAGTCTGTGCCTGGCTAAGGATTCCAGAGACCTTTAATGTTGCATTGCAGATCAGGATCAAAGATCAAGCTATGTAGCTATAGAAGAGCCAAGACACATGTATATTTAGGCTCTCTGGAGTGGAAGGAGAAGAGGGTGCAATTTCAAAGGAATCACTAGCGTGGAAAGAATATGTGGAAATTCCTCGTTCACAAGTGGAGCTATGTAAAACTTGGCCCTTGTGCTTTTCAGAGATTTGCTGTCTTTCTCTTTTATGTCAGTTCATGCAGGCTTGCACCTCCTGGCTTTTCTTTTGTGTTCTGGGAATTGAATAAACCCTGGAAGTAGTAAGAATCATCTGGTCTCACAACCTAACCATGCAAAATCCCCTGGCTGGCGTGGTTTTGACGTGAAATCATAAATCAGTCCAGGTTCACACAAAGGGTTTCTGAGCTGCAGCAAACCTTCAGACAAATGTGAACTTGGTTTTGGATTATTTTTATGTAAGTTTTCCTCTTAATTTCATCCCTTCTATGTTTTTTTCATTAGCAAACATCTGGAAATTGCATAAGCCGTAGTATTATGGATGATTATCTTCTCTCTCTCTCTCTCCTCCCCTCTCTTGGTGTATCATTAACTTTTCCTTTTGTTCCTTCTTTTTCTGTTCCACACACAAATGCACTTGAAAAAAACCTCAGCAAATAGTGTGTTAGAAAAACTACAGTAGCTCTAGGACTGGGAAAATAATATATTCATAGGTCACACCAAGTGAGGAGATTGAAAACCTCTTTGTGAGGTCTAGTTTTGGTATGTTTGGACTATCGACTGATCTTATCACAAAAAAATAAATGCTTATATTGCAGTTTAACATGAAGGTCATAAGGAATAAATGTATTCCTTTAGGTAGGCCATTGTCCACTCATTAATTTTACTTGTGTTTTTTTTAAATGCCATAATTCCATCTGCCTCAGAGTTTGGCTGCTTATATTGCACAGCCAGAGAGCCAACAAGAAAAAAGTGGTAGATCTAACCTAGCCATTCTTTTAAAAACCTTTTGACACAGTCCTTCGCAGAACACTAAAGATGCTTAGAGACTTTAAGGTCTATAAGCAAACACAGCATGGGTAATCCCGTTCCAAAGGATTTAGAAGTGACATGATAATGAAGTGAGAGAGCGAGAGAATGAAGAGGGGGTGTGAAAATGATTGGAAAAAGGCAGCCACTGAACTGTCACAAAAAATAGAACTGGGCCCAACTTTTCTGCTGACTGTCCAAATGCTGAGTCAAATAAGTAAAATGTCTCAATTGTTTGTGTATTCTTAAGCAGCACCTGCTATCTATTTTGTAAAAATAACTAACACACAAAAAAACTTACAGCTGTAGAAAACGGGTTTTGAATGCAAAACTGCAGTAAACTGGGGCCTCTTCAGACAACCCAGCCTTGTTTTATAGCCTTTCAGAAAATGCAATTTCTATTAGTCTAATATATAACATTGGCAGATGAGGTCTAAAGAGGAAGAGAAGATTCCCCTGAAGAATGACTCAGGGCCAAAAGACCAGAAAGTTAGCAAAGAGAGATGGACAAAATCAGCAGGAAAGCTTGAAAATATTCTGTTCTCCTTGCACCTTGGACAATATATGGGCTGTTTCCATTTCAAACAGAAATCCACATAGACAGGTTGTAAAAATGAAGGAACTGGGAAAGATATAATAGTGATACGAAAAGTCTTAGTCAACCCAAAGGTATCCAACAAGACTGAGTCTCCCTAATCCAGCAATGTAGCTTGCAGGCCCTGAAGGTCTGGCCGCCGGGGAGAAGGAGAGGAGGCTCCTGGGGAAAACTCCCCCTGCAGGAAGGAGTCTACTTGGGGGTCTCTGTGCTCCCATCTTATACTGAGGGGCTGACATCTGAGGAGGAGGTGGTCAGCAGCATGGAGAAGACCGCTAGCAGGAGCAAGCAGTGGAAAGGGTGGCTCAGCTCTTCCGAGTTAACCGGCAGCTCGCGTGCGGGCTTCCTGCCCGGCCACTTGTGCAGGGCTGGGTGAAAAGGCCTCAGCGCTTGTTGCCCTGTTGGCCCCGCAGCGTGGGAGTGGAGAGACTGTGAGAGGACGGTAGCAGTGAGCTGCCTTCCCGAGGAAAGGAGGCTCTGATTTTCATCTTTATGTTTTGCAGTCAAGGGAACGGTGGTGGCTTTTGCCTCCAGAGGCTTATTTGTTCTGTCCTTTCCTGTCTTCACCCAACAAAGTAATGTTCAGATAAGCCTAATTTTTTAACTTGTTGCTTGAAAACAGAATGCAGGTTCCCAGATAGGGCATTTTAAAGTAGGACTTAAGGGGGCACTCTTAGCTGTTGAACCCAATCCTTTAGCTGCTGATCAAGACCTAGCAGAAGGGTGACAAGTGTATTTCTACTTGGTATCTAGCAGGAGGAAAAGTTGTTATGGTGCAGAAAGACAAATGCACAGTTTTGTCAGAAACAGCAAGAAACAGCCAATAACACTTTTGTGACCACTTGAGGGACTTCCAGACAGCTCAGTGCACAACCATCACACCTCAGCACTCTTTGGGATCAGCTAGCTTGCCTGTTGATCTTGGTTAGGATTGCTCAGTGGGTTGTCTCTGGTCGGCAGTTTAGCCTTGTTCGCGTTCATTAGCTTCACACCCCAAGTGAGTGTGAAGTTCTCAGCACAGCCACCAGGTTGGTTCGCACTCTGGGCATGTTCATGAGCGTTATAAGGATTCAATCCAATGCTATTTCTGGCCTGCTCCTGCAAGCCCCAGGTACCCAGCTAGGCACCTGAACTGGGTGGTGTGGTGGCCTACCTAAGCCACCTCCAGACTGCTCAAGATTTAACCCTTCCATCACAGGAGCAGATATGGAGCCAACTGCAAACACTGAAACCCTTTCTATGAAACCTCCCTTTCTGTGAATTGTAAAGTAACAAGCTGATGAACTCTCTCATCTCTCAAATGATGGGGCAGTGCAAACCGCCCTCTTCTTTCCACCGGGGCACAGAAGGGGAACATTGATTCCTTGTTCACATGTACCCACATATTTTTCTCTTTTTAATTTACACTAGATAATGAATCTACCCTGAGTCCCAGAAAATGACATCTTTCAGAGGTGATAACTCTAAGGAAACTGACAGGTCAATCATTATGGAAGAAGCACTGCAAAATTCTCCTCTGAGAAACCCTTTCCACATCCTTATCTGTAATTACTATAGATTTTTGTAATGAGTTTATTTCATCATGTTTGAGCAGTTCCCCCCCCCACCTCCTCTTTTTCCATTTGGAAGGACAGTAACAGGAATGTATCTGGCAGAGAAGGGTGATACTTTAACAGAAGAACCAGATGCTACTTCGGAGCTTTGTGGCTTAGCACAGATTTTTCATTTTATAAAAAGATGCTATTTTTATATTACTGGCCAAGCTTATATTCCTGCTTGTTGGGCAGGACAGTTCAAATTCCTTTTGACTCTGTGTTTCTTGATCTTTAATGACCAGCTTTGAAAGATTATTGGGCCTTAGCATTTTTTCCTCTCTCTTTTTGGGGTTCACTATTATTTCTTAACAGCCTTATATTAAACTATGATGCACAATCCCTCCTCCATGTGTCTCCCTATACTTCAGCAATGCAAGGATTAGGCTGATAATATCTTCCTTCTTGTGGTAGACTATGTCAAAGCCCAGGTGTTTCTCTAATCTTTTCAAGGCTGGCTTGGAGAACAAGCAAAGAAGGTAGCTGCTTGGAATCAGACAAGCCATACAACCAACCTAGTTTCTATGTGCAACAGTGTGACCGAATCAGGGAGAAATGATTTGGAAATGCTTGTGCTGAGAGAGCCTTTCTTGTTTAATTCTTCCTGCTTCCTTGGCTGCCTTGAGCTCATGCGTGTTATGGTTTGTCCTAACTCCTCCATGCTTTCCTCTTGCTTGCTTAAAAAGAGCAGGTTGTTGCTGGCTAGTGCTCTGTTGCACTGAGGGAGATGTTACCACAACAGAAACGTTTTGTAGACTGTTACCTACTGTTCTTTGGGGGTCTCGTTTCTGAGGGAAAGTTGCTCAAGGTTTGGGGGTTAAGCTGGACTCTTTGTGTTGCTAAAACATTTTGAACCTTTTGGTCTTTGGATTCCCTGGAGGAAGACCCAAGACTACGCTTACAACAAAGGAATTTGTAACACATGTCAAGCTACCCAGGGAGAGTCCTTTATTTTGTTCTTTGTAATTCAAAACAGCATTTGTGTCCTTGCTGGATGTGGAACCCTCCTTAACTTTCGCTCACTCTAGGGAAATGAAGTGCTGAAGGATGGAGTAGTTAAGCATACATGAACCCAAGCATCTCCCATGCATGGGAATTTCACAAGAGAAAGGCATCTGTTGTGCTGAAATAGCTGCCCTCCAGAGCTGATATTTAAAGCTGCAGGCTGTCTCTGGTTTGCACTTAAGGTCTTGGTTTTGCTCTGAAAGAGTGAATACCATGCTAAAATCCAGACAGGAAAAATCTGTGTGGGGTTTACCATCTATTAAGTGCTATGCAAAACTGTTTGTAAAATTCTTCATATGCACATTAATTTTATTAGATGAACCAAATACTTTTAGAGCAGATCAGATTTGTTCTGGTTGTTTGGTTGTGTGCTGGCCCTCTCTAATGCCTTAATACATGAGGGGAAAGAGAGATTTATCTTTACTTTTATTTATTTTGGATTCTGATCTGACTGAGGCCTCAAGCAGTAATGGTAATATTGCTGCATTAGCTCAAATATATCAGGGCTGGGGACATGTGGCAACAGAGAAAAACATCTCCTTCAATCTGGTGTGAAACCAAAGAGCTTTCTGAGCATGTCCTGCCTGGGCTTATGTCAGCAGTCAGGTCTACCACCAATATGAGAATGAGCAAGCATTTCCCACCAACCAGGGCAACGCTAGCTGGTGACTCTAACTTACACAGAAGCCATCAAATCACCTGCAATTCACCTGCCACAAGTGATGAACTTTGGGATGAAAATTGTGGAGCCCATCATAAATCAGGAAAGCATCTCCCCTCCATCCAAGCAAACTGACAAAGGGAGTACCAAGGACTGCTACAGCTTCCCGGTTCTGAGAGTTATCAACCTATATCCTGAATCATTAAATTTGACTGGCCCTAGTTATTATCTCAGCAACAAATTTTATTACAGCTGAAATAAAATTATACATTTCTTACTTAAATTCAGAGGCAACATTTGGTTCAAAGACTGATTCAATTTACCGCTGAATTTCTCAGAAAGACTTAATTACAAACTGCATGAAGAAACTATCCATTTTGTTGGGGCTCGTTTGCAATGTTCTAATTGCATCAAATGTTCCCCTTTCCAGCCTTAGGGGAGAAAGTAATGAAAAGGGATTCACGCTTCTCATTTTTAACCTTTTAGAATTTTGAATGTGCCATTCGAGCTTCCTCTCTTGCTTTTTCCTTTCTGGAGCAGATGATTTAGATTTTGCTTCCTACTACGATAGCTTGAACCTTGCACTTACTTTTGTCTTCTTTGACATACTCCAGTGGTATCTAGCCGTTTTCATGTTTTTTTCAATGTACTTAACCAAGATCCAGTTTAACTACCTGTTTTAACTCATCAACTAAAAGTTACACAAGCCAAAGGTAATATTGTCAGTGAAGAGAACAAGGTCCCATGAAAAGGCAGTTGCATGAGAGAAAAGAAATCTGGACTTGATTTACCATCTGCTACTGACTCCTTGTGCAGCTTTGAGCAAGTCACCATGTCTCTTAGTGCTTATTTCCTATCCCAGTTTGAACAGGAACTAGGGATGGTTGGCATTTGCTTCATTGTTTCTACGGTGCCAAGTGCAAGGGAACCCTAATCTGATTTGTGGCTTATGAGCATCCTGGTAATACAACCAAGCAACTCATTATAGTCCAGCATCAAAACAGTCGTTTTACTATATTGAAGAAAACATTGGAGAACCTGTATATTGTATGTACCAGCATACAAATGTGACTGACAGGACCAGTCCAGGCATTCCTGGAAAAATATTTTCTGCATCAGTAATTCACAAGCCTCACAAACTCTAAATCAGATAGACGCTTTCAAACTTCCTCTTCATAAATTATATGGGGTCTTGCTTGGCCTGAGACTCAATTTGAATCTCGGAAAAACAATAACATGAACAATGGTTTGGAAAAACAGAAGAAAAGGACATGGCGAACACGGAGGGATTTGGACCTCAGGGGTGCTGGTTTGACAACTTCCATTTTAAATGTGCTTCTCATCATCAACTCTGCAGGGAAAAAGCAAGTGGGAGCAACGCTATCAGTCACTGCTAAACTTGGTGTTTTGGGTTACTTCCCCACCCCTTCTTTTCAGAGTGGAGCATTTGCTCCATCTTTTGCTTCAGTTTATCGCACTGAAGTCAGCTTTTTTACTGCAGTACAACCAGTTACCTGGCAACCACAAAAAGTCCTTGGAAGCCACCATTTGCCACCCATTGTGGCAGGCCCTGCTCAGAGGGGGCAGGGACTGGGATGGTGCTGGGTGAGCGATGGGCCCTACTGAGCTTCATGCTGGCTCATGCCCCTTATTGCCCAGAGCTCTCCCTTGGACACGTGAAGCTCTGCCAAACCCACGGTGGGGCTGAGGCTCTCCAACCCTGCACCCCTCTTCATGGCTGCCAGCAGGGAGAGCTGACCTGCGGGTTGCTCTCCTTTCTGGTTTTGCTGGGCCTCACTACCCTCACGCTGGATGTCCCCTTCTTGCCCCTGGTTCGTGACCTGCAAGCGAGAGGGTGCAGTGAGGAGGGGCCAGAGAGCTGTTTGCTGTTACTATGGAAATGGGATCTCCTCCGACTGGATTAATCTCTGCAATCTGGGAAAACATGGTTTCAGTTTTCTCTTTTGTAACAGCAACCCACATTGTCAATTTAGATTATATAGCCGACCAGTTAGATTGCGTTGTCAAGTGTTTGCTGCTTCTAGATGGTGTCGCATAGGTCAGGTGTCGTGCCTCTTCTCACTCTTTCCATAGCTCTTCTGGCTGGCTTTTTACATTTTGCTAAAAGTGAAGATGCCTTGAATTATACTGAGCATGACAGTGAAAGATTCGCATGCCTCCCAGAGTGAAGGACAGTCACTGAGGGCTCTGGGGTTTTCCCAGCATCAGCAAAGTTACTCAGATGTGTCTCTGAAACAGATGCTGGGCACTGGCCTGAGCAACAGAAATAGCATCTCCAGGCTTTTTTCTCTATTTGGCCATTTCTCCATTTTACCTGGAGCATCAGGCAAATTTGAGTTTGGATTTTAGGCATCTCAGTGTCTTAAGCACCTCTGAATATTGGGCGGCTTTGTAGTGTGAGTGGGACAGAAATGTGCAGACAGAACAGGATGCAGGACCTGAATCGGAGGTTTCTGCTGGACCACCCTCTAACCTTTTCTGTTAAAGTCTAATGAATTCAGGTGCAGACAATACCTGCTCTGTCCTGCACAATTTCATAGAGCATTGCACTGCTCCAAGGCTCATTTGAGCCCACAGTAAATTAATATTTTACCTGTTGGAATGTTTTTTTGCTCCAGCTAGTTTAAAGACAAGTTGTGGCAATGAGTGGGTGGGGTGTGGTTTATTTAGCTGCGGTGAAAATATTACTGTTCTTGATCTGAGCAGCTGAAGCAATGGAAACCATAGAGAAGGAAAAACACCAAAAGGGAGGTTGGGGTGGGGGGGAGAGTGTTTTCATGATGTCAGTGTGAGGAATTTGCAATCCTGAGAGTGAAGCCCATGTGAAAAGACAATACATGGAGGAAAGGGCAGGGGTATCTAAGCAGGATGGCCCTGTACAACTGCCACATGGCTTGGTAAGTAATTGTGCCGAACTGCTAGTTACCAGGAAGGTTACCTAGAGGACTGGGCAGTGGCTGCTGCCCAGGGTTGCCTGCGCTGGGTTCCCAGGTTGCATATTTTGGGTTTGAAGAGTTGAAGAGTTCTGGGATCCTCTGGCCAAATGTGGATTTTGCCCACTGCCAGTAACATAGGCAGAAAATTTCAAATCCCTGGGTGGCCCATTTTTACATATTTCAAAAAAAGTTGCCAGGTTGCTACACTCAAAGGTCTTCTTACAGCCTGTGGTATTTAGTACAGAATATGTCAGATTCCCTGTGAATAAACTGTTTCAGAGGTCTACTGTTCACTATATAATTTTAAATCTTTTACCTTTCATCTCACAGCTGGAAAATGTTTTCAGTGAATGCCAAGAGCCGAGGACTCAATGAAAGGAGGGTGCAGCTGGTTCCACTGCAAAACATATGAAACAGAGGGATGCACTGAAAATGGAAAAAGCAAAACCAGAGGGTTAAACATTAACCACTTCCTGCAGATAAAATGTTTTTCTCTTCTAAGGATGCTCCAAAGCTTTGGTGATGAGTATTAATATCAAATGCCTCAATTAAAAGAGACAGGCAGGAGACAAGCTGGCATCTGAGACAACCCTATTGCCAAATGCTAAGCATGACACATCCCCCTTCCAGCTCACAGTGTGTAATTAGTCCCTTGCATGTGCCATGGTTCTGTGCAAGAGAGAAGGGGGCATGGAGACGACACCGGTGTGCATCTGCTTTGCAAGG
This sequence comes from Apteryx rowi, assembly GCF_003343035.1. Taxonomy (NCBI): domain Eukaryota; kingdom Metazoa; phylum Chordata; class Aves; order Apterygiformes; family Apterygidae; genus Apteryx; species Apteryx rowi. The sequence continues at coordinate 1,256,669 of NW_020447564.1, forward strand.
AAGGTTGTGTGCCGTTGACGGGAAGCTTGGCGCTGCTGTTCCTCTTCGGCAACAGATGCTCTGCTCCGAGCTGGCAGCAAGTCCTCCCACTGCCCCATATGCTCTGTTGCTAATTGCAAACATGAAGAACTGACATTTTGATGGCTGCTCTTTCAACTTCCTCAAGTTCTCACTTCCAAGCAGTTCTTTGTTTCCAAGCTGGATTGCCTTCTTTTCCTCAGACCCTTGTCTGCAGGCCAGCAGAACAAGGTGGGGGGCAGGTGGTGGTGTGTGGGGGGCACTTCTCTCCGCTACCGTGGGTATTTCTCTGCAAGCAATTTTAGATTATCCCATTAGCTGCTTCACTAATTGTAGATTCTAGGAACAGCCATGGCATGCTTCTTTGACATTTTATTATAGCAATTAATGTCCGCACTTCTTTTGGAGTGAGCAAGAAGCAAAGAACTGGCAGTGTGTTAGATGCTTGGATGTCCTTGCCCAGGAGCATGCTCTTAGACCTCATATTTACTGTGGGCTAAGAGCACACACATTTACAGTGGGTAGTGCTGTAAGGTCACATTGCAGCTTCTCCAGGTAACTTGTTTGTGTGCCACGCACTGCTCACCCAGTGTACAGCATTGTCACTCCACCCAAGTGACTTTAGATCTCATTGCTACTTTCTGTACGAGGCTTGATGCTGTAGGTTTAAAATGATGCAGTTTTTTTGTCCACCTCTTCTTCCCTCCCCATACTACCAATAAGCTCAGAATAAGTCCACTATGGCATAACATTCCCTCTGCAGCCCACATTCAAGCAAGGAAAACAGTGTCGCTTTTTGTGGCAGCTGCGTGACAAAGCCCCAGACAAGGTTTTGTTCTTGATTCTTCCCATCTTCCTGCATTTCTAAAGGGAGCTCACATCTAGTCTCTGACTTGTTTTTCGCTCCCCCCACCCTGCCAGGCTGTTGTGAACATCTACTGTCCTAGTCATGTAAGGCTCTCTAATTAGTGACATAGTAGGTGGGCAATTAATGAACCGAACCTGCATCATAATGAAGGATAAACACTGTTAGTGAGTCACTCTGAAGCAGGCTGCGGGAGTGTGTTTTCCCCAGCAAGCTGCAGCTAGTCCAAACAGGAGTGTATCTTTTATATGATGTTTTGCCTCAGGGGCAAATTACTTCAAAGAGCACTTTGCAGCGTGACTGGAGAAAACAACCATTTGTTTGCAGTTTTCCATTCAAAGGGATGACTAAATCATATTTGTCTGATTGAAGCTAAACAATATTTTTCAAGGCCAAACCTTTTCTTGCAATGGTTTTTTTCGAAGGATAATCTCTGCTGGATTTGTCTGTGTGGGGAACTCATTGAAGGGGCTGTGTGTGTGTGCCCCATGCAGCAGACAGTGATGTACCCACACAACACAAGCGGGGAGCCCTGCAACAGGAGCTCTTGTCTCCAGCCGGTCACCCAACACGATGCACTCTGCTGGTACTGGTGCAAGGGACAGGATGTATTAGCGCCTTTCTGATTGCTGACAAAGCTTTTCTAGGGTGAGGCTCAAACCAGTAACACTGTACACAGTCAACTTGGGTTAGTGGTTTACCTCAAGAAATACTTGGAGGAAATCACTTAGCTCTTTAAGCGGAAGAGTACCACAGCCATAGTGGTTTTGAAGCAGCATGGGTTGATGGATGTTACTTAGAGGTGGAGAAAAGAGAAAGGACTGTGGCAGAGCACAGCAATTTTCTAATACAGCCTCGGGTGAGTGGCAGTGGTTGCTGGGCTGTGAGGATCATAACATCCCCATCAGGGCATTCCAGCAGCAACTACCAAAGAGGCAAACATCTTGCCCATTTATAGAAGTACAAGCTTTCTTCCTTTTCAAAAGGCATATTTATAGCCTGAAGCAGTCTGATGGCCAGTCTGGAAATCATCACCTTCTGACTGGCTGAGATGCCCTTTGGATCAGATATGTCAGATCTGATGCCCTTTGGATCATACAAGAAACCCATTTCAGTATGTTGGAGGGATGAGGTGAAGTGAGGGTCCCTGTGACCAAAGGCTGAGGGGCTGTAGCTCACTGAAATCCAGCATGGAGAAAGCTAAACTTGGTGCCGTCCCCTAGTGAGGGACCATCACTTGAGCAGTACCGCTGTCTACAGCTCCCGGCAGACTGATCCCAGCCTTTAAAGGTGTGAGAGGATGCACGTCAGGGAGAAGTGGGATTCACAACAGGTATCTTCATCTCAGTGAGTCTATTCACCCTAGAATCCTCCTCTAGTCAACAGAGAGAGGCTTTCTCCATGGAGAGATTCAAAGCAGCTAAACTAGGTGTTCGTTCTGAACCAATCTGTAAAGGAGGCCTTATTTCTTCATTGACTGTAGAGAGAACTTGAAAAAATTAATCTCACAGCATTGCCAGCTTGCATTTACACCACCAATATCACCTGAGTTGCACCTTGCACATACTTCATGTATTCTCTTGTGTGGTCTCCAGGAACAGACAGAAATGTCCTGGGATTTGAAAGAACTTCCTGTGGTTTCACTTAGCCATAAAATCTGCATGTGGCCCATCTCAGTGGGCCTGTGGATGAGAAAGAAACCAACTTCCAGATAAAAAGTTGTAAGGAAATGGGGAGTGTGCCCCACATCAATTCTGAACCCACCACTTGGGTGGGTTCAGAAGCTCGCAAATGACGTGGGAGTGGATTATTGCACTTTTTATGCCTGACAGTGCTTCAGAAAGGCTATGACAGAGTAGCCTTTCCCTTTAGGGGCTGAGACAATTGTCATATCCATGTCTGGTCCTGTAAATGGGAGAGTTACGTAGAGGGATGGTCAGAAGAGCCTCTCATGACTGGGAACACACGGTACTCTGGGAGTCGCTAATCAGGCTATAGATTCCTTAGGTGCCTCTCCATCTTCCAACCTTACATCTAAGTCCACTTACTTTGCTAGGAAATGGTCAAATTATCTGCACAAAGACACAAAAGCAAAGCTGTAAGGAGGAAGCAGACCGTTGCAGTGGCCCTGACACAGGCAAGAGAAGGGAAAGCATCTCTGGAGGTTTTAGGTTTGGCTAGATGAAGAAACAAGGTCCATCTTGTATCTTAAAGAACAGCATTGCTGAAAGAGACTCTTTGGTTTGGCAGAGCAGAGAAACCTGACAGCTGCCATCCAGGGAGGCTGACAACAGCTCACTGGGACTTCAGTGGATCCTATTTGAAGAAACTGAAGTCCATCTAAGCTGACCTCCTGCAATCACAGGCTGCAGATTTCTGGGTATCTCTGTAATAAGCCATCTAGCTTGCATTTGACGGCAGCCTTCCCTCACAAACAGCTTCTGTGTTTGGTTTTAAAAAGTGCAAGAGACCAAACATTTTCCTGGACAGGCCACAGTCTTGGGTTTCTGTAAAGTCTACACTCTGCCTTACTCCAGGGCAGCCAGGATTCGCTCTGCTGAAGCCTCTGCTACTCTCCCAGGGAATGCGAGAGGAGAACTGGGACCTCTTGCCCCTTTAGCTCACTCCCCAGGTCCCATCAGCAGATCTCCGCAGCCTGTGCAGCCTCTGATCTGAAACACTACAGCCCAGTTCAGCTGAACCACAAACAGCAGATGCCTTGGCTGTGCATGGCTTAAACATTGCTGAGACTTTTCCTCTAACTGTTATTGAAAATCTCCACAGGAGGAAGAAATGCTGAGGCATTTAGTCCAAGAAAACTGGGGTGCAATTCCCGCAGTTTCAAAAGGTAGCCAGGAAGCATAAGGTGCATTCCCCACAGCCCCAGCTCCTGACACAGCCTGGTTTTCATCCAAATTAAAAGTGCTCCAGGATTTTATAGCAGGAGAAAAAGGAATTTCCAGGGAAGTGAGAAGATCCTGGAAGATCCCGTCTGAAACAAGTACGAGCTGGCTCAGCCACATGCGGTGAAAAGGAAACCACCTCGTTCACCTCCGCTGTATCATCTACCCTACTCTAAAAATAGCCTCCCACAGCAGGAAGCATTTCACTTGTGTGCTCCATCCATGAGTTTTTCCCATCTTGACTCTGTGCAGTGCTGTTGCCTGTTTTTGATGTGCAGACACAGGGAAATGGCCATCCCTATTAACCAGGAGAAGGAATACATTCTTAAACAAAAACAAAAAACCCTGCCTTGCAGTGGTCAAGGCACCTTGCTCTTCTCAGATTTCCATTTTAGCGTTGTTCAGTTAAGCTGGTAACTTTTCTGCTTACCCAAGTTAATTGGAGCTTCGCAGGTACGAAAATATTTGCTCTGTCAGGGCAGAGAGCAGCCATTGTTTGCCATGGCCCAAATTCCTAGCAAATGTTTTCTTCTATCATCTTCTTATTCTCATCTCCTTTGGCTACACCACAGCACAATAACCCTTTGTAACACAAACACCTTGGTATGACATGTTAGGATCTGTTCCACTGAGCCAATTTAGAAGGAAAGCATGCTTGTAACTGTGTAATTGGACTGTGCTGATACGCATGTGCCAGGGAATATTAACTTCTCCTAAACTCTCAATAGTTTCCCATTCATGGTATTTTTCCAGATGTATTGTAGCTGAAACTGTATCTTTAATGTCCTTAAGATACAGCACAGCAATGCATAAAATTCTTGAGCTCCACAGAGCATTGGGTGGAAAAGTATTTGCTGTGCCAGATTTCTCTGCTGAGTATTTCTTCTGACAGCGGCATGTTGAAAAGCCATGTAACTGTGAGATCTGATGGTTACAGTGCTTTCTGAAAGGAAAAATAGTGTTACGAGCAAAGGTTAACCTACAGTGATTGATTTACTTAAGCTTTAAGCAGTCACGCCGAACCTTTGAATAAATGTTTATTTAACAATGAAAATGTTTTGTTCATTTTCATTACACAACAAACAAAGTGCCTGTTTGCTGGGACATGGCAAAGTTAACTACATTTGCTGCCTTTAAAGAAAAGAGGCCTAATATTATAGAAGAAGATGAAAAAATAATCTGCCGGTGAAAGGAATGACATCTTAGGTCGGTCTCCCATTCATGGTTTTGTTTGAGAGGCTGAGAAGGGGATTGTCCGAAAAAAAGAGGAGAAAATATTAGCATACAGCATATTAGTTGTATGCCAATGTAACTAATTGGAATGTTAATTCTGATGGGGGGAGGTATGAGCCTTATGTGTGTCCCGCCTGTCTATACCTGGACAAGATCCAGGCTGGGTAATGGAGGTGTCCCCCTTCATGCACCAAGGCAGGATCTCAGCTTTGACTCGCTGCAGAGAGGGAAGGTCTGTGGTGCTGGAGAACAGGGGCAGTGAATTTCTTACTGCATGAAAGAAATGCAGCTGCCATTGAGCACCTCTGTTAGAACACAGCTTTCTGGTGTTTTCCATAAGGCAAAGAAAAGTTTTGTCAAGGTAGGAAAACACTGCTGTCAGGCGACAGGTGGGGTCAGTGGTGCGGGTACATATTAGGATGAACACAAAAACAGTCAACAATCCCATTGACCAGCCTGGAGGGATTTTAAGAAGCTGACCAATATAAGATATTCAAAGACCATTTTCCAGGGTCAGTGGGGCCAGAATCCCTCGTGAAGTCAAGCCTTCTGGACACGATCTAGTGTGGGCACATGCCATGGGCCAGAGCAAAAGGCACTCTCTTGGCTTTACACTTTCACCATCTCTTTCAGGATGGTTGGAGACTGTCTCCAAAAAAAGCCATCAGGCCTGGGGAAATTAGAAATCTTATATCTCCTCTGGTTGCTAGCAAATTGCAGGATTATACATAGTACTGATGGGGAAAGAAGGACGGACCCCCTTCCCAACAACATGGGGTCCTCCCCCTGTTCTCCAGTTTGGAGCAATCTGGCAGGAAGGGCAAGTGTCGGGGCTGGATACTGGCTCTCATCCAGCAGGACAATTCCTGCAATGTTATGAAGCCAGATGGATGCACAACAGATGCTGAATACCCCGGAATCGGCTGGTGATCACACTGGATCTAAATGTTTCCCACTCAAATGTCTATTTCTGTGCTTAGGGGGCCAGCCCAAGTAGTAGCAGTTACTGCCTCTTTGGTAAAAGCCAGCCACTTACAACACTGATTTTAAATTGAGGATCTGTGGGTGGGCTACTTTCAAGAGGTCCACGAAAAGTAATGGAGACAACTCTTTCTGCTGGCAGGCTGCCTAAATTCCTTAGAAGATCTGCACTTCCACTGGAAGTTTTCTAAGGGTCTCCGCATCAAAAAAGGTTGAAAACCACAGTCCATGAGAGATTTTCCATCATATTGGTTATCATAACCAGATTGCAGATGTTCTTGTTCCTATTCTCCCATGGAGAGCACTCTCCTGAAGAAAAAATATGTAAAAAGTAGCCTAAATGAAGGTACCTGCAGTAAATCCTTTTTCACGTTTTATATGAATAAGACTCATCTTTCCATTCATGCCATTTTACATTCATTAGAAGCTGCATAGGATTTATTTAATGAGTAAGTAGAGAAGAGCACAACTAATCCCTCAGGGCTCATTCTGAAGCTCTTATTCAGGCAAAACTCCAGTGACGTCAGTGAGTCATTTGACCATGTAGGGATTTCAGTAGCGGGCTCTATCGGATTAAACACAATTTTGCTCAAGCTTTTACTCTATAAAATTATAGTAATCTTGGGCCCTGGATCTTTTGATTACAACTAGAGTGAAGATCACTGCCAGTTTAATAGTATAATAATACCAAATATCATCAGACCTGCGTGCTATATGCTTGTCTTACTGTGGTACCAAACTGGCTTCCAAAATACTCATGCTTTTGACCACGTCATCTTTAGTAAGAGTATGGTAATTATGGTAAGATTTGGACCAACTCTCCATTAATTATGGATAATTCATACTTCACTTATAAAACAACTGTCATGGGCCTTTTATTTTTCTAGTTTAGTTCTTTCTTAACTCTATAGGTAATCTGAAGGGTTCTGAGCTCATTTTTTTCTTCCTACATGCACAGCCCCTGGGTTTGGATTTTCAAGAGGAAAGGGAGTAGATAAATTTCCCTAATGAAATTACCCATCTTTGATATCAGAGAACTGCATTCTCCAAACAGTAACATGATTTTGCAGAAAATCTATCCAAACTAGAATAGGGACGTTGAATCCCGGGAGGAGGGAGAGGGAATGGATAGAGACAAGCCTGCCTTTTGTGAGCGTGCAATCTGCTTAGTGGAGGGAACATCGTCAGCAATTCATAAGTTATTCATCAGGTCAGAAGCAACCAGGAAGAAGAATGATATGCTTCAATGGTCAGTCAGGCAGATCATCAGTCTTTCCATAATCCAAGTCGTAAAGAGGAATCTGGCAGAAAGGCCAGATCTAGAGAGTCTCTCCTTTATTCATGTCTCCATTCCAATTTTTAATAGATATTCATTCGCATGCACTTATTTAATCTTGCTACCACATCTCTGCCCTTGTTCCAAAGACCTAAGGAAAAAAAAGTAGCTTTTTTCAATGTGCACAAACTCAGATTAAGATGGAAGAGGGAAACAAACTATAAAGCCTAAGAGCCCCTAAAAATGAATATTTAAAGCAAACTTCCCTGGGCACAAGCTTCAGTGATTGGGTGGGTTCTGCAGAAACTGTATTTTTCAGCACTCAGGTCTCACTGACATACAGTTCCAGATTTATGTCATCTAAGTTTTTTCCTAGATGAAAAATTAAATGTGTTTGATTTGTTCTAGGGAGTTTAAACTGTTTAAATGAAACCCTATCACCCCAGATTCTGGAAATTTGTGCTTGAGGCAGGGAAACACAGACCTTGCAAATTAAATAGAAAAAGTAATTCCTCCTAAATCCCAAGTAAGCTCTAGTGTTTACCATGCTAAAGGCTTGGAAACATTCCTTTAGAGAAGATAAATCTCTGGGGTTTTGGGATTGTTCTGATCTAAGTAGCAACATGACAAGAGCATCATAAGGTAATAAGAACAGGTATGCTCATACAGTAGTTAAATAATGCCTGGAATTCCCAAATGCACTTGCACAGGAGTCCTTCTTCCAATGAAAGTACAATACAGGCTGACAGATAGGAGCGTTGCTGTGTCTCCCACACTCCTGTTTGTTACCAAATCATACAGATACAGCACCACAGACTATTTCAGGTTGGAGAGACCCTCAGAAGGCCACCTGGTCTGAACCCTTGCTCAAAGCAAGGCCAGGTTTGAAATTAGGTAGAAGTTAGCTCAGTACCAGCAAGGCTGTGAGCTTCAATCAAAGTAGGCAGCCAAGGCCTTGATCTGAAAACTGATCCAGCTGCCAGGAAGATCTACTGAGAAGCATTTCAATCAGTGCAAAGGCTTGCATCGACTTCCGCAGGAGCTGGATCAGACATCAATTCAGTGAGACTGGCTGCCACAGTCAAATCATGGGATAATACAACCAGGCTTTTGTTGGCAGCATTCAAGGCACCAGATTGTGTTCTCTCCTTTATTGGTGTCTATCCAAAATAACTCCATTCACATCACTAGAGCAATTCCCTACTTGTTTCTGTGTAATTAAGAGAAGAATCTTTCCCACTGGGCTGGTGAAATCACTCAGCATTCAAGCTATGGATAATCTGTACATATTTGTCACTGTCAGCATGAAGAGATTTGAGAACCTGTGCAGGACTGAACATTTTTCTGCTGGCTTCCAGGTTGCAGACATAAAAACATAAAGATTGCTAATAAGGACTTCTCAAAAATACCCATCACCTGGGCTGCAAGAATCTCAGGTAGCTCTGCACAACTCTACACAGTCTGGGGATAATAAAGCTTTCATGGTGCATCTATGAAAATATGTAAGCTATACTGGCTAAATGGGTCGTGACGCTCTCTCCGGAGCTGTTCTGCCGCAAAAATATGAACCTGTGTCTACATCTGACTGATGCAGTAACTACTGTAGATGGAGCAAAAGAGATTGTGCTTCCCATGCTTCCAGTTAAGTGGTTTGTTCTTGTGATATCATGTAGTGGAAGTCGTGAGCCACAAAGAAATTTTTAAAAACCTTTAAAATCAGAAACATTTCTGTGCAAATACAGAACCACAAGCAGACCTAACAGCATCCTACTTCGTGAAATCACTGAGAGACACACTCCCCTGAGGAGACATCTTAGAGGAATAGGTAAGAGTGTTAGAAATGTCAGAGAATTCGGAGAGGGACCAAAGAAGTAAAAATGCTTTAGAACTTGATATCAAATTTCTCAAATTTGATTTAAAAAAAATCTCAAAACTGCATGGGCTCTGAGAGCACAGTACAACATTGGTGCTGCTATGAATGAGTAAGGAAGACGCTGAGTCTGTTTGGCAGCACAGTCTTTGAAAGCAGTGTTTTTTAAAAAAGAAATCCACCACCCAAGAGAAATGACCTGGATATAAATTTTCATTTGCAATACCCTGGAGAGCACAAGAGAAACTTCTGCTATAATGCGCAGGCTAGATATTTTTGAAGGCTAATTTGTGTCAGAAAGCAAGAGGTAGAAGAAGGAAGGATGGAAGGTTTGATCTAGATGTGAAGCCCATCTGTTGCTGCTGCAGTGGGAGAGATGCTCCTGCGTCGCACACCCACACATCCTCCTCACAGAGGCTGGGTTGCTCAAGGGCTTGCCTGAACAGTCGGAGGGTGGGCAAATTGGGAGTCCCCCAGCCTTGAGAAAAGCAGCCTTAGTCAATGAGAGTAAGTGTCGCAACAGGAAGCAAAGGCTTGTTCAGATGATCCCATCTTTGGGTAGCTCTTAGAAGAACACACCTCTAATTTTGTCCCTCCAGTCCTGAAAGAGATACCCCAGACTGTAGGCTTAAAGCTCCCATCAAAAAGATTTGCTGCACCTTTTACTTGCTAGGGAAAATTTAAACAGTGCAGATTTCACTGCTGGGTTAGTCACACAACAGCGTGGAGTTTGATCCTACACTATGCAGGAGCTATGCTCAGAGCTCCCTCGATCACCTTGACCAGCTACTTGCAGGGAGCACCCATTTCTACATCTTTGCTTCTGAGGGACTAATCTCCCGGGTTCCCTGTACAGACACTGATGGCAAACGCTTGCATACCATAGAGGACCATGGGCTACCTCCATGGAGGCTTGTCTTTCTTCATGTGGTGTAATAAGGCCTAACGAGGCTGCCTCTGTAAATTTTAACTTTGTGAATACCCCTTCTTAATTAATATGATTGTCCCAGTATAATGGGTGTATATGATATATATGATATATATATTATATATATATAGGGTATATATAGGGTATATATGTAAAAATATATCTATAATGGGTGTGTGTATATATATATGCACATAAGTTTATATATAAGTATATATATAAAAAGTACACATCAGTATATATATGAGTGTGTGTGTGTGTATACATACATACATACATACATATACATCTATACTTCTATACAGCTATATATCTCAGATATATTAGCTCCTAAACACTGAGATGCTGGGGAACCTGTGAACAACCTGTACAGGAAAGTCGCATTCCTGAAAACTTCATGAGCAGTGAGTAAGAAGCAGCTATAAACAGACTCTAGAAGCAGACACTTTATAAAACTGTTCTCTTGAAGAGATATGCACCAGATGATTACATTTCACCTGAAGCACAAGACAGTAAATACTCTAAGTTTATCCATGTTTATACTAGTTAAAAGTCACAGGCACTGTCTCCTCTTTTGTAGTGAAGTTTTTTCTTGATATTGGTTTTGTGTCAGGGCCAAGTTCCATTTGAAATCTCATTTCACTTAAAATGATCCTAGGACATCATGTGCTGGTATAATCCGATAATTGTTTGGACTACTCCTTAAAACATTAAATTGACTAATACTCCACATTTTAAAAATAAATGTCTTCATGTGTGAGAAAAATGCATGGGCACAAATAGAAGAACAAAATTGCCATTTATTGCGTGAAATACTTTCCACCCCAAGGTTTAAAGCATGTCTTTGGTTAATCCTTGCAATGGGTCTGTGATGTGCACAGGTGAATAATAAGTGTCTTCTAATTTTGAAGGATCAACTTAAGCTACTTTGGTCCTGATTTTCAAAGGTACTGCCCAGCTGAAAAATTCTTGGGTTTCAGCTATAGTTCCAGAGGCTTACAAAAAATCAGGCTTAGGATTTTCAAATTCAGATGCAAAATGATGATGGCTTATTCAAACACTGGCATACTCGATTGGCTTGAGATCACAGGAGAGGCCAGTGGCAGAACCTGGAGCTGAACCCAGGTTAGCAGATTTCCCAGTTCAGGTTCTGCCATCCCACCACACTCCCTCTCTGGGGCTGCTCAAGCAAACTGCATAGCCCTGAGTTTTCTCCCACAATGCAGTACCTCTCTGACCAAGTGCCTCTTCTTTCTTATTGAGGTTTAAGGGTTGTCTCATAGCCTAGCTGGGCACTAATTGGTCAGCAAGAGTTTTATTTTAAAGTAGAGGATTTCATTTTCCACTCTTTAATCAGTGAATCAGACTGATGAAACTTCATCTGCTTCCTTTCAACCAGTGCAATCAAGTGAACAATCAGGCATGCAATTTCCACTTCTCCATGGCTTCTTCCACTGACTTTACCTTCAATGTAGGGCTTTTCTGGAAGCTCACCAGGTTTCAGGCACATGTCTGAGGTTGTCCTCATTTTGTTGTTTTTGGTGTTATAATGACATTTTAACCTGGAATTTATTTCCCATTTCAGTAGTAGAAGGCTACTTAAAAGACCCAGGGAAGAGAGATACTCCTTGTTTAACTCCCTACAGATGTCATATTAGTCATAATAGGTAAAGAATGTATCTGCTGGCTTTACTCTGAGCTCTAGCAAATGGCTTTGACCCACATCCTCATAAATTAGAACATAAGCAGAAACTTACTCAACTACCCCTTACGAATCTAATCAAAATCAGACCTCTGCAATGTAATAACTCTATTTATCCTCTGATATCCTTTCGTGCCTTTCAATTATAGCCATGAACATAATGATCAAAGTACACAGAAATTTTCAGTGAGGACTGGGTTTATCTGGTTATTCATAAATAAAGAGGATTTGCTCTTCACACTTCAGTATAATTATGTATACATTTTATTCATGTCTGATTGTATACTCTGCTAACACAGCAGAAATGGCTAAATGATTTCCCTTGGAAGTATTATGCTGCCACATGACACATCATCGAGGGCTTGACCCCGCTTTCTAAATCTGAAGTTAAAAACATGGTTCTCCATTAGTACTATCCCAGAAAATGTTCAAACCTCATGCCTTGGAGGCTTCTTGCTTTTCTACATCAAAGAACAGCTAAAGGACATGATTCTCTAGCAATAAGTCTCCTTTCCAGTTCCTGGGTTTCCTCTAAGCAGCTGGTGCATCCTCAGATGCCTTATCCACAAAAGCTGGGGACAAAAGCAGATGGTCTGCATATAGACAGTGAACTAAACATAGGAGACTGTGCCAGCCTGGTTAAACCAATAAAGAAGTTCTGGTTCAAGCACCAAAAAAGTGTGAAGAGCACAGATTTGGGGACTACACAGTTTTACTTTTGCCTCCCTGACAAGGCACATTAATGCACATGCATGGGGTCACCTATGAGCTTGTTTGTGAGACTACAAAGCATGGCCTGGGCTTCCCCCACTCTGAAGGGCTTTTACATGGTAGCAGTTCTTCATCCCTAACTCTCGTATGGGGAGGGAGAGGAGATGGCCTATAAAACAGGGCTCTGACTAGCTTGTAAATGTGTCGCAAGCCTGACTTTGTTACTAATACTGCTCTCAGATGCTACAGAGTGTGCATAAAATTGTCTATGCCCTTTAGAAGGGCCTGTTACGTTGTCCAAGGAATAAGTAGTGTTGGAAGAAGTAGGATTCAGACTTATCTGCTTCACAGTGAGATTGAAGATAGAGCTAAAGCAGCAGAGCTTTTTCTCATATTTCTTTAGTGCTACCCCACAATTTTCCAGGCCTCTATTGTCTACTTATTTCCTACTTGCCTCCAATAAAGTGGAAACTACCTGCAAGTTTCTCTGCAGCTAAATGAAACGTGATCCTTCATTCCACACAGTCTGCTCTATTTCTACACTTCAGCCCAACCTAGATTATCAATCCCTGTGTCTGCATGGAAGAAGATGGTCCCTAAAGAGTGGCAGGACTTGACTTCCTGCATCGATCTACCCTGTGCTTTGTGGTTCAGAGGTGTTTAGGCAGGGAGAATCAGTTCTGCTTCTAGTAAGCCTCTGCCTTACTACTCAATAGAGCATGATGGTGAGCTAAACATACCACAGCACAAGCACTTAGGAAGTACGGGCAAGTTATCCTACCAAATACTGTGAAACTCTACCTGGAGCAATGAAAGTTACAGAGGCAGAGAGTGAGACTTTGCAGTGTGTGTGTTTGTGAAAGACTTATCAAACCTGGCTGCAATGACCAACACCTTGGACCACTAGTAATCTGCTGCGCAGACATCTCCACAATCCAACATCTTCCAGTGGACACATAGTCCAAAGCTAGAATAATATTACATTGAATTTTCCTTGTTAACAATCCAGTACTGAAAAGCCACCATTTGCTATATTCTGTACAGCTCAGAGAATTTCCTAACAGCATGTCACTAAGGCCAGCCAAAATCTAATCTGTAAAGTGACAGGGCTTGTGTGCTGTGCTGTCAAAGGATCAGTTTACCAAACCGATTGTCGTGTCAGTTTGGGAGAGAATTTCTAATGCTTTTAATGATTAGTTTCTCTTCCTGATTTTGTGTCCAATTACACTTACAGCATTAAGTTTCTTCAGTAGCACTTTTACTACCTGCATATATTCCAGTGCTGCACTTACTATTTAATTGATGTATATGCAGTTATCTCACTGCAGGAGTTTGGTTCTGGTTTAAGTGGAAGGGACAAAATGTTAACACAGACAAAAGCCTATTGAAGCCAGGGAGCAGACACCAGTCTTGGATTTGGTCTAAAGTCTGTGGTATTAAGGAAACAGACCACAGGATGAATTGCTGATATATGTGTTTGCTAAATGGTATATTCACCTCAAAGCATAGTTGAGTCTTAGAAGAATGCAACTATTCCAGCTTTCTTGGATGATGTGCCAATGGTACAGCCTGAGGTCACTATGGATCTGATCCTTCTCTTAGTTCTTCCAGCACAACTTTATTGGCTCAGTATGTTCATTGCCTCTCCTATCACCCTCATTAAGAAGAAATATCCCAGATTCTCACTGATAGTTTTCTGAACCAAATCCTTAGCAGAGTATAACTAGGATGAACTGCCTGAAAAAAGAGTCCCCAGCTATGCCCTATAGGTTTTGCTATGTACCTAGAATGTCTTGCTCTCTGGAGTTATATCTTTGCAACCCAAAGGCAGACAACATGAAAATAAAATTGACTGCTGTTTGTTCAACCGTACATAGCAAAACTCACTCTATTGTGTGTTAAGTGATCAAAAAATGGATGGAGGACTTTGGACAGGTATTTGCTGTCTACAGCACAATGAGGAAAAATAAAATTATATTGCTTAATAGCTACAGGGGTATGTATGCATACATTATACATAATATATACACTGTATAAACACACACATGCAAAGTGATAAATTAATTGCAGATGGAGTACAGTAAGCTCAGTCTCCTGAGAGTTAGACAGTAATATACAACAACAACAACACAATCTCCGAGCCATGAATCCACCACCCACATCCAACACAACTCAGGGCTTCTTAAATCATTATGCCAAATTGTAATGCAAACAGTGTACAGAAGGATGAACAAAGAAAATAATTGACGTGTCTACCCAAAGGCTCTTCCAAGATTAGAGAGAGACGCCCCAGGGCTGGTATGTTATTTTCTTTGTTCTTTATCCTTCAGCTGGTTGTTTGCGTTACATTTTGGCATTGGATGATTTAAAGCACCCTCGGTTTTGATGGGTGCAGGTGGCGGCGTGTGCACAGTTCCTTAGTAAATAATGTTACCAATGTGGATTGCTTTAAGTGGCTCTGCTATCAAAGAGCTGTGTCTTAATTTGAAAATGCATTTAGGTTATTAAATAATGTCTTAGAACTGGACTATTTTGTCTTTTCTGATTTTAGTAGCATTTTAATTAAAGCTCCAAATACATAATTATTTAAAGCTGAGCAGTGAACAATTAACTCTTTCTCGCATTATGAATTAATGCAGGGGGGGAGAAATAACCTGAATCACACACACAAACAGGGAGGAAATAATTCCACAGGCAGGATCACTGGAAAGTATGGAGGGTTTACAGATAGCAATTGGAGATCATAGGGCTTAAACCCCATCCATGTGGGAAGCATAGATTAAACCCGATCTATGCGTGCAGTTCGGGGAATATCTGCACACAAGGGCTCAGGTCACAGAGGTAAGTCACCATCACTGGAGCTACAGTTGTTGCCTATAGAAAGAGGACAGGGACAGGGCAGTTTTATAAGGAGGACTCTTGTTTAAAGAGAAATATGTATAGTGTCCAATACTGGAGGCTGTGAAATCAGAAAAGTATCGAGTACAGGAGAAGAATAACAGCAGTTACCAGAGTCCTAAGGGGCTTTGAAGAAAGGCTTGAAGGGACTGGCTGAGTAATGGTATGAGGAGAGATGCACATAAATATCTGCAAGGGATTAACACCCAGTGGAGAGCGGAATTACTTATCTAGGAATGATGGGATGAACATGACAAGGAAGGGGCAAAAATGTCCAGTGAATGTGATACAGAGGAGTGATGGCAGGTAGAGCCATGTTGTTCAGTGAAAACATGCACCAGAAACAAGATTTGTCTCTGGAAGATGGTGCTTGGATCAATTAGGAAAAGTTTTCCACACCCTCATGAACCCCATGGGTTGCAGGAGTGGGAGAAGGTTGCAGCCTCCAAATTCCACAATCATCCTCTCACCTGTCATCAGAAAGACCACCCAGGAAAATCACTGCATGGGAAATCTTGGAGACTCTTTTTATTCCCTCTTCCAGATTTTTTCCCACGTAAAGTGGGGGATCTTGTCCTAGCTACAGATATTCACCTGAAATGCAGCCATCTCTGAAGTGAGTCACAGCAACCCAGTAGTATAGAGCAAAACGCATACTGGTGTTTGAGGGCAGGGAAAGGGTAATGTGAAGGGGCAGAGGAAATGCCTTGAAGTCTTAATTCCTGCAGAACATGTACAGTTTAAAAGTTTTCATGCTGGAGATGGCAGAGGAGACTGAGAAAGACAGCAAGAGCAAGAGAGAGACACCCATACATCTCAAATTGCATGAAATTACAGTTTATTTCTCCTAATAGGTGAAGGATTAAGATGATCCTCCCTTCTGTACATGCTTTCCCAGAAGATAGGGGTATGTCAGACTTTAGTGTCATACTGTTAATCCTCTCTCTCCAGGGAGAATAATAATAATAATATTAAAAAAAAACAGTTTTGTAAAATAGAGCTTCTACAAATTAAAACCAGAAGATGTATACTCTCTCCACCTAGTAATTCAAAGCCCTTGTAAATCTATGGGTGTTGATGGAAATGCTTTTCACTTACACCCCATACAAATCATAGGAGGACGAGAACCAAAATGTTAGCAGGAAAGCAAATATTTCTTGTTATTATCATGTGATAAAGAGTGGAACCAAGAAACGAGGAGCAATGGGGTGCAGTGCCTTCTGGGGAGTGCTTTGTGCTTGCCCCAAGCCCCAGCAGCAGTGTCACAGGGCATTGTGCAAACCCAGTCACTGGGATGACACAGACGGTCCTTAACGTGAGCCACTGGCAAAAGATTGACACGAACATTGTTGCTTGGTCAGCCTGGTGATGAAAGCACCCGCCTGCAATAGAAAGCCACTGATTTCTTAAGGAATTTTCTAAGGATGGGAAAAATGCAAAAGGCATTTATATATTATTCAAAATCTCCTGACAGGTTTCTGGGTTTTGTCTCTCTTACTGTTTTTCCTTTGAAAGATGAGATTTGTTTTTAAAAGCACTGCTTCTTAGGAAACTGCTGAATACTCCATCCTCTTTCTCATTCAGGTCCTTAAAATGCGGGTCATCTTCAGCTCTTAACTTCCCTTCACTTCCTGTTTCTGAGCCATTTGCAAATGCTGCTGCTTCTGCCTACTCTATATTTTCTTATCCAGATTGACCCCTTGCTGTTGCACTTAAAGCCTTTCAACTATTGAAAACAGACTTTATTTTTCCTCTCTTTCTCCCTCTCTTCATTCTCAGGTCACCAATCTGTGCCTTTCTTCAGTTTGGCTAAAGCATCTGAAGAGGAAGAATGTAACCTTGGGGCAACCTGGACTGAGCTGGGAGTCTGGCTCTGTTGAGCTCCATTTTATGCTCTTAGTCCAGCTTTAGCCTGCTAATGGATGCATCAGTCCACTTTTTGCTTCTAGAAGGAATGTTACTGTCTCCAGCCCTCAGCCCCTCTGCCACCTGGAAGCCCCAGGATTTGTGCCCCTGGTTGAGTACACACTCCTCATAAAAGGTTGGGGCTTCTTGGTGGTGGTAGTGATGATGGTGGGATTTATTTATGGCCATATGTGATGGAAGCAATGCTGCTAATGGTAGGCCTGGCAATAAGAAATGTCATCCTGGTACCTCTGCTCTGCCAAAGCGCAAGTCTGCTGCCACCACTTCCCCAGGACCCGGCACACCCAGCAGCAAACTCAGCTCCTTTCTGTTTCTCTTCAGCTTCTGCTCTTCACTCCAGCTGCTTAAACACCAATGCAGTCCACAGGGGGTAGCCATGGCTACCCAGTTTTGTCCAGGAGGACCTGACTCAGAAATGGGCAAATTTTAGTCCTTTTCAATCAGGCATATTTTACTGGGTGAAGGCAAGGGAGGAGGGAGAAAGGGGGAAGGTGGTGGGATGCCCCCTGCCTCCATTAGCAACACTGAGTGCAGCACATACCTCTTGTGCTGCTGCACAGCCCCTGCCACCTCTAGCTGCCCCCGTTGCTGTCCCAGACACCTTCAGCTCTGTTTAACCCAAGGGTGCTCCCTGTCCCCCTGTCCAGGGAGCTTTCCTCCTACCCCAGGTACCCTGCTGTGGGCCCTTCCTACATACCCAGCTCAGCAATTCGTAGCCAGCCTTGGTGCTGAGAGAAGGCCACTTCTGAGTTTGTTTCAGTCCCTTTTGTCAGGCACAAAAGTATGAGATCATAGCTATTTTGTAGGAAGGGCTGGCCGGAGAGGTGGACTTTGCTGTTAGCAGTATCAGCACTGAGCTTCCTCCTGCTTTTATCTCACTTACCAGTGAATTCATGTAATAGGGAAGTCTGTAAGAAAAATAAATTCAGGTTCAGTTCCTCTGCTGGTATAAACTGATATAATTCATAGTGCTCACCATCAATAAAGGTCAACCGGCTCTTCTAAAACCTTCATGCCTGCCCTCATTTTCTTTTTTTTTTTTAAGTTGCTGATGGCCACCATTCAAAATGCAGTTGCTAAGATCATATTCTTTGCCCATCAATCCCCCAGTGTCAGCTCCTCCTACCCTCTTTGAATCACTTCTCAGCCTCCCTTTGCTTCGGGACATGAAGGTCAAGCTTTCTGTATCCCCTTTGAATACCATCCATAGCCAGATCCTTCTGCCTACCTGCTCTTACAAAGCCCATGCTGACAGAGGGGGTCTGAGTTCCCACCCTTTATGAATAGGCAGCTGTTAGGAGCAAGCAGGAGAGCCGAGTGCTCACTTCTCATTTAGGAAACTCTAAATGAACAATAAACCAAATCAAACCAACCAACCAAACCAAATCCCAAACCCAAGAGATCAACTCCAAAACTCTGCATGATTTCCGGAAGGGTTTGTTATGGTCTGTGAACCTGAAACAATTTTCAGCATGAAAAAACCCTAAAAACAAGCCTGTGGCAAAATTGGCCTAGGAGAGTTCATTGCAGTGGAGAGCAATCTTGGTAATTTGTGGTGGAAAAGTCAGCAAGCTCTCAATTTTAAGCAGATTTTCCCTTTTCTTCCTGAAACACAAAGTAAAACTCAGAAGCTTTGAGCTCATGCAAACCAAAACCAGGAAATAAGCTTTACTGTAGCCCTGGAAACCAAACCAGAAAGAGCTACAGAGCCCCAAGCCGAAACCCCCCATGCTTCCCCCTATCCCAGGAAGGACACAGGCAGTGACTGGGGGCAGAGCCAAGCAATCTGCCCTCTGAGTACCTGGAAGCACAGGGCCAGGACACCCCCTGCTGTAACACCACTATGATGCCATGGAAGCCCACCTGGGTAAAGCTTCATCTAATCCTGCTCTCTGGGCTTAACCCTGAGGCCCTGGTGCTCCTGGCTGTCCTGCAGGGTGCTGTGGCTCCTGGCTGGGCTGCATGCCTGGCTTTGCTTTGCTTAGAAATTAGGACATAGGGATGGAGGGAGGGAGGGAAGAACCCTGGTGTGGGTCCTGGGCTAACATCCACGCCATGGACTTTCTGCCCTTCTAGACAAGGGGCATATATACATCTGTAGCAATGGAAGATTTGTTAAAAACTCATCTGAATGAGGTAGATCTGTTCTCTTTTCCATTCTGTCTGCTTCTTACAAAGGCTCTAGCCATGTTAATTGCCAGTGCTTTTTTTTCCTGCTGCTACATCATTTAGAAAAATATCACTTGGTTGCCCTTTAGACACCAGCCAGAAGTGACAGTAAATTTAATGCAGAGTTTTAGGACAAAGCAAAAACTATTTCTGAAGAACGGCAGTATGTGCAAAACATAAAGCTTGAAGCTTAGCAGCTAAATTCTGAACCCATGCAATATTATGCTGCCCTGTGTCATTAACAGGCTTCCAGAATGACAGCAAACTGGATTATCTCCTTCATAATGTAGCCTGTTCAGCACAAAATAAATGATTGCTGACTTTTAACAATGCACAGCACCATTATAGTGAAACTGTGTTGTGACTAGAGGCAATCCTACATGGAATTACCTAGGGAAATGAAGCTGCAATTAATCTTCTCTAGCTACACATGTTACCCCAGGTTCATCTTATCCAAATCATTAATTAAACACTGCATTATTTCCAGTTTCATGCCAGCCTAACTCCCTTGGTGTTATTGGAATAATACCACTATAAACTGGAGTAACACAGCAGGGAATCAAGACATATTCACTAGCTTAATCACATCACCATGGTTTCTCTCACTGAGAGGATGTCTCTAACATACTTTCTGGCCAGATTCTTCCTGGAGAAATTCACTCAAAGTTTAACTCTGGTGCTATCAGACTGCAAATCCAGGAGTTTACACTATCAACCAAACCAACAGAAATATTTGTGCCATAGGAAGATAATGAAAGATCTTTAAACAGCTGCTGTTTGTTGTTTTAAAAAGCCCCTGTTTTACAATGAATCATGAAGAAACTGTAGAAATCAGGTTATCTGCTGATCATGAAACTGAACACACAAATCCAGCTGAAGGTTTTTCCAGTGATTAGCAGAATAGGCTTCCTTCTCATTTTGTTCAAGCGAAAAGACTTAACAATTTAGGGAGCTGTTTGTTAAGGCCTAAATATAGCATCTTGCACTTGTCTCTTCTGAATTTCATCCTACTTTTTCCAGACTGTTTTTCTAAGCTGTCAAGATAATTTTACATTCCAGTCCTCACCCTGATGCACTGCAGTTCTCCCAGTTTTATGTCATCTAGAGATCAACCAAACTTTGTCTCTGTTTACCCTCCACATTGCTACTGAAGACACTAAACAAAGTCAGACCCAGGGCAGTCTCTGTGGTCCCCCCTTGAAGACATCCCTGCAGGCTGGTAATAAACCACAGACAAGCTGTTGAACTACCCCTTCAAAACCATGTTTCCCTAGATAGGAGAGCACCACGTGAGGTGGCACCAGAAATGAGGTGGACACCTTGGACACCTAAAGAAGCGACCCAGCTCTCGGCACTGGTGGGCCCTCGCAGAGCTCCTCGGCAGACACAAGCCCATGCCCATGGTTGGTGCAAGGAGCCCAGCTCCCTCCTCCTGCACTCGCCTGAAACAGCAAAATGCTGTGGGCGAGAAGGAAGGAAAGCATTTATATCTTGTAGAATAACACTATCTTGTGCTGGGCCCATCTCGGTTCTCTGCGAAGCAACTAAAAGGTTAAGACACTCATGCTTTTCCCCACCAGAAATAGGCACAGTAATGATTTCGCCAAAGACAATAAATAACTATGGTCATTTTAGCTTTCCAGGAGAATGAAAGTGATGTTTTTGCATGAATTGGGTGCGTAACGCCAGGCAGGCCCAAGCAAGCTGATGGGGTTGTATGTTTGCCTATCTTTTTGGCCTTGATGGGAAAGCCAAGCTCACATGTGTGCACCCTGCCTGTCGCTGCGTCAGCCGGGGCACAGCTTCCTCTGGTTTTGGGAGACTTGCCGAGCATGCTCCCTCAGCAGCGAGACTACTTTGGCAAGGCTGGTGTTTTGCTAATTCTGTGCATGCACATACACATCTCCCCACGGGGACTCAGCTTGTTCGGCTGCATCCAAACCGCCAGGTGCCTTGGTGGAGTCACAAAGGATCGGCTGCCCACCTTGCTACAGGCTGCCACGTTGATACTGTCTAGTTGCGAGCCTGAAATAAAAGGGGCTGAGAAGAGAGGATGGTGCGGGAAAAGCACTGTGCATGGACTCTGCATCCAGTTCTTGGTTTTGACGCAGATTCGTATGGGATTAGAAGACAAATTGTTTAATCTCTCTTTATCTCAGGTCCTCGTTTGTAAAAAAAGGGTCATAGTATTGTTGCATCCTACTCTTGCTTTGGTTGTTGTTCACATGGCCAACTGGCCAAGCCAAGCCCCAGCCTTCTTTTCGACGCAAACTCTCCCATGAGTCTTGTCTAGGGGACAACTGCCTCTGATGGAAACCAGATATTCTCACTGGTCATCTGCCATTTGCTCTGCGGACATAAAACCCTGTTTGTAGCTCTTGGCTCTCACTGGGGCAGAAACAGTTCAGGAGCAAGTAGGAAGGAATAGGTTGAAACTGGATTGACAAGTAGCAGCATTCTCAACATGAAAATGCTCAGCTGCCTCCAGCCTGGCCTATTCCCTGTAACCCCGGGATGTTGTTGCAAAGGCGCCGCGCAGCAGAGCTGATGTGATTTGTGAGGGGTTACAGAAGTCCAGGATCAGTAGGAGGTGTTCATCCTACCTCTGTTCCTATTTTAGAAGAACCATTTGACTACAGAAGAAAAAGCTTCAGATCCCATCCCTTTATCTTCTTGATTGGAATCTGCAATAAAATTCCTGAAGAAACCCTTGGATGATCCAGATTAAAGTCTTTGATATGTTTATTTAAATTATAAATCCTTCAGGATTAGTCTTTGTTGCATGGGACCTAGGACAATAGGGTTTTGTCTGTGATCAGGGCACTAATTAAAACACAGAAGCCCAGATTTTCAAAAAGTAGTTAGGCATTTTGTTAAGAATTAATAATAGAATGCCTAGATCCCTGTGAGGAGCAGGATCTGTGGCATCTTTCTGGGTGGCAATAAAAATAGTTTTTTCAAAATGACTCTGTGCTCTGTCCCTACTACAGCTATTTCTGCTCTGCTAAACTCCACCAAGGTA
The DNA here is from genome assembly GCF_003343035.1 of Apteryx rowi. Taxonomy (NCBI): domain Eukaryota; kingdom Metazoa; phylum Chordata; class Aves; order Apterygiformes; family Apterygidae; genus Apteryx; species Apteryx rowi. The sequence continues at coordinate 1,279,171 of NW_020447564.1, forward strand.
TCACCAGGAAACTTTATAATATGATGAATGTAATTTAGAGGTCAACATTCAGCATTCATCTTCATAATACATTGATGTCTGATTTCTTGCTGCATCTCCTCATGCTTGGGATAAGTCCTACACGTTGCTGTGCCCAGAGGAAAATTGCAGCTAAAATAGGATGATATGGCTGAAAAGTTTCCTGTGTGTCCCCTCGTTCTCCACGGATTCAGTACCATTCATAAGGATGTGCCTGGGTTTTAAGCAGAGGAATAGAGGACTGAGAGGACTGTTAGAGGACTGAGGCTGTGTGAGGTTGCTGAGCCAGCACCTGAATTCATGGAAATTCCCTTCACCCTTTTCAGTTCTTTAGCAGAGATTCATTCACACCAAAGACTAAAAAGATATTTTTATTTTTGCACATCTGTCCTTGATCTATTATATGTTTTTTTTACAACAAGCAGTCACCAAAAGGGCATGTGTCTGCGTGTGTGCGTGCAGGGCAGTTTTTCCTAACTAGTTGCCATGCTGCCTTGCTGTCATTGGCAGGAAAAGATTTATTGCTGCAGCTCAGAAGTCTAAAGAGCTTAATGACAGATCTAAAACCCAGCAACACTGCAGTCTGAGATCCTGATTCAGTTCTGGGCTAGTTAAAATGTTCTTTATACATATTGCCCATCTCTTTTTTTTCCCCTCATCTCCCAGCACACACCAGAGAAATGTATAATGTTACCCACTGAAGTAGGACCCATATGTCAGGTGCTGGTTTGATGACAGACTGTTGGGATAATGTCCTGGAGACTGAAATACACATTAAGAGCTGAAAGCATGATCTGCTCGAGTCTGAGCTACAGATTTGAGGCATTCTAGCTTAAAGTGGTGAGAGACCCGTATCCTCTGTAAACTGAATAGCGAGGAGGGATCTGGATCCCATGCACGCACAAATGCATGCACGCACACACAGGCATGCACACACAGAAGCCAGTCGCTGACGCTAGCAGAGCATTCCTGGTCAGTACAGGGCCTGGAGTAGTGGCACCACTTTAAAACGATCATGACTGAAGGAGCTGTGCTGGGAAAAGTATCCCTTAAAGGTTCATTACTAAGGGACTAAATGGATATTAATTCCCTCATGATAGGCTGCAGAATTGCATAATGGGGCATAGTGAAGACTTTCTGAAGAGAAAGTGAGTCAAAGTTTGCTATTTTCAGTGCAGTCAGGCTTGTGTTTTCTGCCATTTGAGGGGGGGGGGTTGGGATTTACCCAGCATATTTGTGCTACAAGAATCACAGCCAGGAGCTGGAGCAAATGTCTTGATTGTGACATCCTGGCAAGAAGCTTGTTCTAACAAGTAACTATTTTGAGAAGAGGAAAAAAAAGAACAAAAGTTGGCAAGAAGCGCTCCTAGCTCTGCACTATACGCTGGCACTGGCCCTTGCCAGGCTGTCCGGACCCCTGCTCTCTTTGCTGCTCTGAACCAACCTCTCCTTGTGTCTCCGAGACCCTCCTGAACACCCACAATCTTTTTTTCTAGCTCTGCTCCTTCGCCTTTCCACATTCCTCTCACCTTGGGTCCCTTCCAGCTATTGGCACTCCCCAACGCTGTTTTTTGCAGCACGGTTACGTGCAGCCCACCCTCTCCAGCTGCAGTTTTCTCTGCGCCATCCGCGAGCCATCTACCTCCTCATTCCTCAACTCCCAGGTATGCTGAGGGGTATTTCAGCGTGTACCTCGGGCAATACTGACTTTCTGTCGCTACCCACAAGATCTGAAATATTCATGTAGGGCTTAATTTGCCAGCGTCTGGCCTCTCACTTGGTCATTTACATCTGGGCGAAGGAAACACGAGGTGGCTGTGATATGCTACCAAATGCGAGCAGCCGTAAATTGACAAGGGCCATTTGTCACTATTATTAATCCCCTGAGTCACACTGCCTCCAGATATTTCCTGTGTCACCGTTATTTTTATTTCTTCACAAATAAAGACTGTAGACTTCAGTTTGCTGCTGCTCACATCAGTCTTGAGTCAAGCCTCTGACAAGCAGAATTAGCCCAGACCTGCCCTGGCATGGGGCAGAAACCACATCCTAGGTGTTGCACAATTTTGCAGTTATTATGAAAAGTATGTTGGTGTTGAAGTACTAAATAACATCAGGAACAAATCTGATATTAATAGAATCTTACAGACTGGCTGTGAAAACAGACTATATATTATCTTGAATTTTTCAGAAAGACTAGCATCTAGGTCCGGTGCTGGCTTTTTTTTTTTTTGTACTTACTTATACTTACTTAATGCTATCTAACACCAGAGGGGAAATACTTGCTGGCATTATCCTGAATAAAATCTGTGCAGCTGGGGCATGGGGGACAGCAGACAGTGTAAAGTGTGGTAGCGTGTAAGTGTGGGAGTCATCAAGCCTTTTGACATTAGCCAGAGATTTCTTAAATCACCTACTCTGGGCCACGCCAAGATGCTTCAAACTAAAATAGCTGTCAGTTGCTTTCCGCTGGCAACAGGTGATAAAATAATTAATGTTTGTGATATGTCAAAATATGAACAGGCAGGACTTGGTTAACACTGGTGGGAGTGTACTAGCAGAAGTGACCTTTCTCCCCAAATCTTATGATATGGTTTACATAGGGATCTATCGTAATTAGCATTCTCTTGTAGACCCCTAGACTGCCAAGTACAAATGGGAAGACAGAGGAAATTAAGGTAATTGTTCCCTTATATCATGGGTTTCATTATAAGCAAAGCAGGCACACATCAAACTGCAGTCACCCAGAGCCATTATCTGGCTCTAACAATATAGCACAGCTCTGACTAAGAAAGGTAAAACTCAGGTGTCAGGTACTTGGTGGGGCAGAGTTAAAGAAGGTGCCAGGACATGCCTCAGCTGTACCAGAGATTTCTGAGTCACAAAAAGGGATAGCAGAGCATTAGTGACTCCATTTTATAGTCCTGTGGTTACACTCATCTGCTGAAGTGAAATTCTTTTGTTCCTCAGATGCAACAAGTAAGCACTTGTCAGTTATTGACCATAAGGAGAAAAATGTGGCAAAGGGGAAAGAACCCAAAAGGAAAAAAACGTATTTTCACTCCATGCTATATATCCTCTGAGAAGAGAGACTTCAGGAACATGGCTAGAAAATCCCCACAGCACTCACTCCCAGGACTAGTCAGAGGACAACTAATTCTGTCTTTCATAACTAAAAGGATTCTTTTCCCTCACCAGACAGATTTAACAAGGCCTTAGAGGTTTGCAGTCAACGGAGGAGAACTTTGTAGAACTGGCAGTTTTCTGGCAAAATATTTTATGCTGGTTAACCATTCTGTGCATTCTCTGGAAATGCAATGCAATGCAGAAATCCTGCCTGGTTATACCTCTGTCTTTCTCTGGGCCCTGTGTTGTTCCAAACACTGACAGTAACCATCACATCCACAACAACAAGCAATATCCCCCAGAGCTTCCCTTGGCCCTTCAGCCCACAAATCCACCCACTCTCTCCTTCCCTCTGGGAGCCTGGCAGCTGCGTGGATCTGCTGTTTTTACCTCTCTCCTTCTAAGAAAGAGGGAGCCTTTCTGTCTAGGGGGAGCATTTGGGAAATGAAGCCTGGGGCAGATACAACCTCTCAATGTGCAGTAAGGTGGGAAATCCCCTTATGCACCGTATTTCAGTCAGGGGCCTTTCCAGAATGGTTTTCCCATTTTCTCCTCCTTCCTTGCCCCTTTCCCCCCGCAAAGGGCCTGCCGTATGTTTGATCGTGCCCTCCTTTGCACCCAGGCTGGTCCCAAGTACTGCTATGAAAGCCAGCAGTGTTACTCTCCAAACAGACCAGGCTTCAGTGTCATGAATCTATAACACCCAGGTTATTGACAGTATGGTGTGGCATTTTTTCTGCTGTGTGCTCAATTTCAGATTTTTATGAATCCTGAATTCATCTGTCAGGCCAGAGCTTCAAGGCATTTAAGGCCAACTGGGACTGGTGTCACCTTCTGTATATTGAAGGCCATAAAATGATGTTCAGTTTCCCCTGAGCCCCATAATTTCTGTTTGTCTTCCTTCTAGAAAGACAGCCAGTATTTGATTAGAGGACCCTCAGAGGTGAAGATTTCATAGTTTCCTCGGCAGTTTGCTTCAGTGTTTAATTACATTGACTGTTAAAACTGCTGCCCTTAAGTTTTTATTTGAGCTTGTCTGACATTAATTTCCAGGCACGCATTTTGTTATGCCTTTTGTTGACTTTGTACCTAGTATTTTCCCAAGTCACTTCTTTGAACTTCCTGTTGACAGACTAAATAAGTTGAATTCCTTAAACGTCTGCCTGTCAGGCATGCTTTCCAGTCACAGTGTCATTCTTTTCCTGCACCCAATCTGAAATTTTCCAGCTCCTTCAGAAAGCATACACACCGCAGCCCAATGCAGCAATGCAAATGCAAGAGGAAGAGCCAGGAAGATAAAGCATCTTTACCTTTGTGATAACACTAAAGCTGCTGAGACAACCTGTAGTTCCTTCGTGGCATTTGCTTTAGGTCTTGGCCTCACCCAGAGCTTTCTCAAGGAAGCTGGAAGAGGGGAAAATGATGACTTGGCTATTTACGTGAAAGGCCCCCAAGTCCTGGGCAATAAAGCTCCTATACTTGGGTTCACACTTGGCCTTTCAGACAGGGCAGTCGTAGCATCCAAGAGAAAAATTTGGACCTGAGGGAGTAATTGTATACTCCTAGTGCAACTACATAGTAATTACGTGCTCCTGAAGTGTATGATGCTTGGTAATTATACACAGCGGACCAAAAATATCATTTAACACGTGTGCTGGTTTTTAGGGCAAAAATAATGATGAATTTACTTTGTGATTATATGGTGCTTACCACATATACCTTCTGTCAGTATTTGATACTTACCATGTCATTACATGGTCAGCAATTGCTTTGGAAGTAAAGACTGCTTGGAAAATTGTTCTCTGCAAAATGGAGCATTATTTAAAAATCATTAACATTTTTCACCACAGTGTTTTTCCTAAGGGTAAATACATGAGTCTTCCAGTTTGACTTCAGTCTAAATTCTTCTGGAGATGTGTTGTGTTCCTGTCACTCTAAGAAAACATAATGATGTCAAAACCCTTTTCTTGGATTTATTTAATGTTTCCCTCCATCCGTTTTCCTATCTAAGCCCTTCCCTTCCAAGCCAGAAATAATAATTGAAAGTTGATTGTAATTTTTAGCCAGCAATAATCATGAAGCCAATGGACATGGCAAAGTTCCCATTGACTTCAATAGTCCGAGTCTGTTTTAAGGATCCTTGCCATTCAAATGGAGTAACTCCACTGAAGTCAACAGGGTTGCACTGGATACGCCTGGGTACAACTGCAGCAGAATCCATCCTAGTAGGAGGAGGATCTCCTGCAATTTCTTCCAACCCAGGCATGCCTATACATGCATGTACACACACACCAGAGTGGAGTTCGCAGTCCACAAGCTCTCTTTAGCTTTGCCAGCAAGTTATGTTTCTTTCTTTGATTGCTGGGCTGCAGCAGATCAGCCCAACCCGGCATGAGTGCAAATTAAACAAAAGGTGGCCTGAAAGAAACAAAGAGGCAGYTTTATTCAGCATCCTTGTATCAAGACTTATAGGGCTCTAACCAGAGTAAGTTTATGGCTCCACATATAAACATTAAATTCCTATTTAGCTCTTCCTCTGCTTTTGCTTGAGTTTCCTATTTATTTTAAGGAACACTGAAAATATTTTGGTGATGATTCATAATAACGTGACACCAGTTAAGTTATAAGACTGGAATTCACCCATTTTCAGAATACCAAGAGAATGCCTGTGCATTACTGTGTTGCCAAAATAAGGCTCATGGGAGACTTTGGTAAAGCATGGACCCCATGTCAGCCGCCTACACAGGGGAGAATTTGACCCCATTCTTTTTGCCAGCATGGCAATCTTCAGGACAAAATGCATCCAACAGTGTGCATGGAAGACTTGATTATCATTAGTCCCGTGGGCATGGTATCTATTCCTGAGTTTGCAAACAGAATCTGTCTCTTCGTAATAGCTCCTACCACATCTTATTTTCAGGTCTGATGAAAATGATGAATGGTTTCTAAAAACAAAGACCAAACAGCTGATGGACAGCTTTGGTGAAAAAGGAAGACATGAACACAGCACCTTCAATCACCACTTTACTTGCTGACTGGCAGGTGCAAGCAACTTATTTTAATAGCTACAGTGCTGAACCACATGGGATAGTTCAAATGCTAAATGTCAGACCTAAAAACATTTTGTGGACTGAATTCTTTCTATAATAATAATAAAGTCTGCCTCCTCTGAAAGCCACATGTTTTCTTCAGCCATTTTCCTTTTGAGAAAAACCACCCCTTTTCAGATGTTTCTCAGTTGATGGATTGCTACACAGTCAGTCTTACCCTAGGAAATGGATGCATCTTGCCTTTCTCACTGGTACATGCATGCCTGTGTCAGAGGAGTGAGTTTTAAAATAGCCATATCTGTTAAAAATACCTCCTGATTATATGGCAATGAAAAGATACATAAGGGGTTCAGAAGTAATAATTCACCTCAGGCATTTTTGTCCAGGTTGGTGTAATACCATAAACTGCTTTCCTTGGGACCTGTGTTTTGATTACTCAGGACAAGGACTTTTTCTGGAACCCATTACAACCACAGAATTATCGCTCTTGAACCCATGTTACCAGCTGAGAAAAAACCTAGGCTTTGGGGCACCTGTACTTTTTAATATTACTAAAAATACTATGCAGTTCTTGAGGTTTTGGCCTTTCCCTGATCATAACATCCTCATTCTCTGCTCTCCCACAGAGATCAAAGCCTACCCATTTTTAACCAGTAAGAAGCTCCAAAAAGTATCACTGAAAGCTCAGCCAGCAGCAAAGCCAGAAGATCTGCCCTGAAATAGAAGCAGCAAAAGAGAGATGGGTGATGACTCATGGCTTAGCTCTGCTGTTGTTTATAGTGGCACAAAACAAGAGTAACTCCCTCAAAATTGATGAAGTTAACACCCTTTTAAGTAGCCACGCTTCTTGAGCAATTCTAGATCAGCCTCCCTCAGTTCAGCATGATTCAGCTTTGATATTGGGTTGAAGTAGCTGGTTTACAACTCTGTGCAGCTCCAGTACATCCGGATCAATTCAGAGCAACAAGTGGAACTGAACTGAATTGCAGCGGGTGGCAAACGCTATCACGGTTTGAATCATACAGCCTCTGCGTTACGCAGCCTAGGGCTCCCCAGAGAGAAGCTCCCCCAAAGGCAGTGGAAGGATATCAGGTGAAGACAGATTGACTGAGGGATGAAGGAGGGTGATTTATGATGTTTGTTACATTTCCACGGTGCACGCAACACAACTTCTGCAGCCTGTCTATGTCAGGGAGAGCTGGGGTGACTTGCTGAGCGCAGGGTGGGCTGAGAATTCTGTTCTTTTGTTTGTTTTCCTGCGAAAAGAGGGAGGTTTCTCATTACAAAAGTTTATGGGAAATTCAGTTATAATAAAGACGTTTCCATTTTAGTGAAAATATTCACTAGGGGAAAGAATGTTTTTCAACCATCTGTACTGAGTGCTTTCAGTTCCTGGAGAAGAAAAATGAAAGGTGCCTGAGGTCTTGTGGGAAGTCCCAAAAGAATATATAGCATATGCAAAATAACCCTGAAAAGTTTGGCAACAGACCTGGGGCAGTGCAAAGCACATAAAAAGCTCTAAACAATACCCAAATTACTGACCTATCCACTGTTGTTAAAGCAGTGTAAAGCCTGTACGAGGTATTGTGCTGGTTCAGTACAGTACGATGTTCTGGCCAGACCCCCCACTTAGATTTCTGGGCCACCTCATCGCAAACAAGAGAAGTTATCAGACATTGTTGATTGTCCACCAAGGAGTGGAAGTGAAAACAGCTAAACATCTGCTATTCTTCACGGCAAAGTTACAGCCCAGCTATGCAATTCACCTAGCTAATTTTTATGCAAACAAAACAGTGTGCCAGCATTTCCAATATTATAAATCAAGATTACAACCTGAAATGCTGTTAGAGATACTATAAATAAAGATAAGTAGATGTGGGGTTGGCGGGGGGGCAAGCTAATAAAAAAGTTCCCACATCTGTGGAGATTTGTGCTGTTGCTCAAACAAAGGGATGGGATTCAACAGGCACAGCTGTTCCTTGCCTGCTGTTGCCTCCACCCATGCATTTTAAACAATATTCATATTTAATTGAGCATTTTCAATGATGTTTTCCCAAATGCCTTTGAAAGTTCTGTTTGTTTCCTTTTTCCATGGCATCTTTATCTCCCAGCTGCTAATTTCCTTGTTACTTAGGACTCTATCACTCACAGGAGGTCTAGATCTCAAGTGCCCTGGGATTCAGTAGATTTTAAAGCTGATATAGCAGAATACTATTTATATAATTTACTATTTATTAAGATACGATAGGGATGGGAGAGGCTCTTTTTTAAATCACAGTTGGATTGTGCCTTTAAAGATATATCTGCAAAAAAGTCAATGCCCAAGTTTTGTCCCTGTAGGGGCAGCAGTGGGTAGCTGCTAGCAGGACAGTACTGTGCTGTGCCTGCCTCCACACCTCCTTTGGGGCCCAGTCTGTGTACTGATTTGCTGCCAGAAGAAAACTGCAACTTATGCCCTTCCCTGCACTTGGTGATTGCACTTTGGAGCCCGAGCCTTGAGAAAAAGGGCACTTGGGGCAGCTACACAGCAGTGTGCAGAGCGAGGCAAAGCCACCTGCACTGGTGCCCCACCTATTAGCTCCAGACCTAGGGCAGAGCAGCTGATCAGAGCCGACAGTGCAAAGGAGGGCTCTCAGGAAGGCTTGCCAGGCACCACACTGTGTGAAGAAGGCAATCCTGATCCGAGGACCTAGGTAGCATGGACATGCCCTGACATCTCTGTGGAGCCACAACAGGGGAGAATCAAGCCCTCGAACACCTTCATAATTTCCACTATCATTATTTTATGCACTTTTCAACTGGATTCTAAGCCCTGCTACTAACTGCCTTTAAAGTCAGTGAAAGACAAAGGAGGCCAATGACATCTTTGAAATGAAACTTTATGAATTCATAAATTTACTGTTGCTTTTGTTTTTGCTCTAACACCATTTATTAGCCAATTCTGGCCTGCTCCTGCACTGTGTGATTCCAGCTGTGGGCATTAAAAGCACATCTGGAGTTATGGGGCAGGCACCACTCCACAGTGAACTTCCCTCTCTGCTCAAGGGAGGGAGGAAGAAGATGGGGGCGCTGCTGAGCTATCCCGGAAAATGGTCCCCAGTTAGCTGAGGGCTGATGGCAGTGCCTGCCCCGCCGGTCCTGGCCCAGGAGCAGGATGGTTGCAAAACACCAGCAAACAGCATCCATCAAGTGTAGGATAAGCACAAACAAGTGTAAGAGAGAGTCTAGTTCTCCTGAGGGGTGCAGTGGGATTTTGCTTGACAAATTATATAGCATGAGGGCCTATGCTGGGATGACTGAGTAACTTCAGACTTTACATTTGAAAGAACAACTGAAGGAAATCAGATAGCAGATACAGATGAACCTGGTAAGAATATAACAGGCACTTTTCATTTCTTTAGTCTTCTTTATGGTGCTTTCCATCAGTTTCAAAATGGTTACCACATCCCTGAAGTCCAGCAGTGCTGGACAGACTGGGACCAAACAACCGAATATAATTTTAAGGGAGACGGAGATCTGAAGCAGTGGGAACAAGCAGTTCTATCGATTCATGCACTGTGCTCTGCTTCATGCACTACTGCAGGCAGTGGATGTGGCTAACACAGATCAGAGGTAGGGGAAACATTTTAAAATGTAAACTAAAATAAATATGCATGTATGCCATAAGGTATACAATCAAAAAGAATTGTTTGATGAAATGAATGGTTATCATAGCTTAGATGTACTTGTTACGCTCCATTTTTTGCTGTGCTTCCAGTACCATTAAAATCCATGTAGTTGCTCAAGGGAAACTTGGTGAGGAATTTAACACTATCATGGGGGAAGGATTTGCCCTCATGATTCGGACATTATTTGTCATTCAGGACTAAACTGCAGTGTCACTGACATTCCCTTAATTTTCAAATGCCACATACTGTGACACATGCAAGCATAGGAAAAGCTACCTGACAGATACTGTATACATCTGCAAAGGAGGGTTTATTCTCTTTTTAATGAGATAAAAAACAAAAATCCCCCAAATAGGATTGCATTTTTAATCTAATTATGCACTAGACTCTGGAAAATCCAGAGTGTTTCCTCTTATGCTGTTTGGCTTTAACTCCCATCTAAGCTGAAGCCTCTGAGCTCACGTCAGGGCTCTGTGACACCACGGATCCGATTCAGCAAAACATTTAAGTACATACTCAGCACAAGTACTTTGAAGACTTGCAGTCTTGTCTGGCAAAACTTTTAAACACTTACAGAATTTTAAGCATGTGCTTAAGTCCTTTCAATTTCATTGAAACATAAGAGCTACTTAAGTGCTTTGTTTAATCACAGTATACATAATTAAAATATCATAAATGCAAACTGATTTTTCTCTGGTTTACATTGCTAGTTTCTTTTTTAAGTAGCCCAGCTTGTCAGATATGTTTGCTTATGTTATTTTTAAATGCAGAACTGTGTGTGGGAACTCTACAATTAAATTCTTCATTCTGTTTGTTTGGTTTTCTCTGCAGATGTGGGGGTCCCAGGCTCTTTCGGGAAGTGCCGTGCTGCAAAGGATGAGCACAATGCTGAAGCCAGAATTGGGCTAAAAGTCAGGTTCACTGCACGTGACAGAAGCAGATGAGTGAACTAAGCCCAGTTGCAGCCCTCCGAGGCAAGGCTCATGCATTTAATTATTTATCTTTGGCTCTAATCTTGCAAGCCACATATGAGCGAATAATCTTCATCCACTCAAGTATATCCTTGAAGTCAGTGGAAGCAACTGATTTGCAGAAAGTTTGCAGGGATGATCATTATATAAGCAAACAAAAGAGAAAACAGTGCAAACCCAATCAAAAAAGCAAATCATGTCCATCTGCCCCTGAAGTCAGGGGCAGTTCACCACCAGTTTCGGCCGAAGCAGACTCAGAGCCAAAGGAGGGCCTGTACCTTCTGCTGCGTGCGACATACATTTAAATGAGCAGGAAGATTGCTTTTCCCAGACTATTGGGGCACGAAAACAAATGAGCTTGGACACGGCCATCTACAAATCCTCTTCTCTGCAATCTCTTTTATAAAGCTGGGTAACTATACAGGAACTACTTCTTGGCCTGATTTTTCTCATATAAGACAAAGACCAAATGTGCGATACAGTATAATAAAGCTGACTATGAATGAACAGTTTTTAAGCATTTCAGCACTGTTGTTAATCTGTACTGTCATTACAAGAGCAGGCTCCTTGGGGAAAAGGTTACATGGAGATGGCAGAGAACGGCGGAGACATGGTGGCTTGCTCTGGATCTGAGGGTATATCATGTTCTGCCAGTCCCGGCCAGTGGCTGTTCAGGTGGACTCAGGGCTTTGTTCTTGGTGCCAACTCTATCCCAGCATTTTCTTTTGGAAATAAAGAAGTCATAAAATGTCAATTGGCCTAAGTAAAACAGATGATAAAAGAAATGAAAACAGAAAAAAGCTGTTGCCAAGTTTTGAAGGAATTAATACAATGGCACCTGAAAAATACAAGAAAGAGATCTGGCTTTGTCATAAAACAAGTTTTGTACTGCAGAACTGCTGTGTTACATCTGTGAGAAGAGCCCAGACTGTACAGCCGGCATGTGAAAGCATCTTCCACTGTTCCTTCCCTTTAGCAGAGGAGTCCATATTAATTTCTCCCAGATAAAAAGACACAGCTTGATTCTTAAAGCTGCAGGACTATGTCCCAGCTACTGGGAAATCTGGCGACTGTGATGAAGTTTACCTAATTTGTTTACCTAATGGTAGAAAGAGGGTCTAAAACTTCACATGATGAGAGGAAATGAATACAGTTTTCTGCTTGCAGAAGATATGGAAAACATTGGCTACTATTTTCATTATTATGGCTGGGGGAAGTGAGGAGAATTTGAATCCATTTGATGTGTATTTCAATTTTTTTCCCTCGGAAAAAGTCACTTTTTTTCAATAAAAAAATTTTTAATGAAAAAAAACAAACCTCAAAATATCTCCTTGACCTCAAGGCAGAGCATCCGCTTCTGGAGTTCAAACTCACACAGTGTAAATTTTCCCCTTGTCCACTTCTCTTAACCTCACTTGCCACAGGTGTTTTTAATTTCTTCTGGTAATCTAAGTAACAGCACCAACCCAGCATGTTTTGGTCTATAAAGCTAGAGCAAAAATGCAGTTTAAAATCAACCACTCAAGTAGGAGAACACTCAAGGCTGGGATTTTAGTATTTCTGGGCAGTAAATTGAGATGTTAGATGTTTTCTCCTATTCAAGCCTGGAGAACCAGCATCTTTTGATAATCATGTTTGACTGGAGGGGGATGGAGGTAGAAATCCTCCGGCAGTGTTTCCTCAAATGAGGCAAGCTTTCCTTTCCCTGACATCCTGCAGGGACAGGAAGAGATGAGCGAGGACAAAAGCCCGATTTTCTATTTGCTGTGCGAAGGCAATAGCAACGCTGACCAGTGATCTCAGCCCTGGGGTTGCGCTTCCCTGTCTGTTCGTCCCAGCTCTGACGCTGACCCCCTCGGGGCTGTGAGTGAGTCGCTGTAAGGCCTTAGCTTTCAGAAATGCTGTATACCCGCAAATCCAGTGGAAGCTGTCAGTGTTGCTGCCGCCGGCAAATCAAACATGTAGGGTTTCCGACGATGGTCTCCCCTTGGATATGGGGTAAGAGCCATTTCCTGCATCTTGGCCTGGTTGTGAGGTCTGGCTCATTACTATTTTTGCTGTTAAAAAAAGGAGGTTTTTCATGAGATACTGGTCCCAAGGCAAAACGCGTAAATGTCTGCAAATCACTGAGTCAGCCACGTGCGGCCACAAGGCACCATGCTGGTTCACACCGAACTGCGTCGGCGCCTGCAGACAGCCCTTCAGCGTGCGTCCACCCAGGATGCCACGCAGCTTTCCATGCCAGAGCGCCCGCTCTTGCCTCGTCCGTCTGTGAGCCCGGCGCTAACGAAAGCCTTCGGGACCCAACGCCTGCGTCGCCGGCACCTCTGCCGTGGCTGGCCGCTGGCTTTCTCCCGGTGGTCGCGAGCAGGTCTCTGAGCCGCTGACGGCCTCGAGCGCCGCAGCAGAGTACCTTATATAACCCTGGTGACGGAAACACCAGCATTTTCCCCTCGCAGCATTTGTTTTCAGTTGCTAATCCAGGAAACACACGTCCTCTCTATTTACTCAGAAAAGAATGAATAATAACCGTGTTTCTCCTCAGCCCTTTCCTTCTCCCCTGTCCTCCCTCCCCTCCTTGCGCTCCCTCCCCCGTCCCGCTATTAAAATGGAGACCCTGGGTTACAGACATGACTGGGCTGCTGGAGCACTTAAGCAGCACACTGCGAGCCGCAGCCATTTACTATGTGCGACTGTTTCTGCGAGACCTAATAATTCTGCCATTGTTATTATAACACGGTGCACTAATACAAATGAGCTTGTAAATAGGGGTCCAACTAAAATAAAACCATTATAATCACAGCCCAGGCTGTAAATCAGAGACTAGTGTGTTCTGCTGTGGTTTGACCGAGAGCCAGGCAATAGTCAAATAATCAAACTGCAGATGTTGGGATAGCAAATCTGCTTAAATTTAAAGAGTGGCAAAGGTCAAACAAGGCGGTTGGGGGGGGGCACAGAAAAGCGTTCTTTGCACAGTGTAGTAATTTCCCCCCTTTCTTGTTAACTGGGTCTATAAAGTAACCAGACACGTTACCCGATAATAGTGTCGCTCCTCAGCAGCTTGTGTGCATCACGGGCGCTCACCGGCTGCAGCTTTGCCAACAGTCAGCGTTAGCCACCAGGAGCCGCCTCTGTGGCCGCCACCGCTGCCGGCGAGCTCCAGCCGCCCGATGCCTTCCCAGGGGAGCAGCCCCGGCGTGCCCGGGGAAGTCCCATCACTTGTTGAGTTACACAGGGTTACCCCAAACCTCACGGGCGGCGGGCTCGGAAACATGGCTACCTCTGCCTTCTGGAAGCTTCCAGCCACGCCCGACCTCACACCCGCCTCCATCTCACGCTCGCCCCCATCTCACGCTCGCATTTGTGCTGCCGACTCCATTTTCTCCTCGTGCAGCCCGGGGCAGAGGCCCCGTGTCCCTGTCCGGCACCATCCCGGGTCGGCGTGTGGGGACAGGCCTCATCCTGCCGGGAAAACCGGCCACTGGCGGTAGCGTGTGAAGGGCAGCGGGGAGCCCAGAACACAAACAAACCATGGCTGGGAGAGGGGGCTGTGCCAGCAAAACAACGAAGAACCAGGGCAGAAAAGCCGAGGCTCAAATCCCGGCAGGGGCAGAGCCTCAGCCGGGGCGAGCGGCCATCTGTCACCCCCCGGCCACCATGCTGCGCTGGCTGCTTCCGCAGTTGCCGGAGATGCAGCGCGGTTGCTTGCCCTGCTAGCCAGAAACCAGGATCTGCAGCGGCAGTAGATAAATAAAGGCAGTGTATTTTCCTTGGAGAATACACAAACTGTGTGGCTGTTGCCCCCTGACTTTTGAAATGGTGTTGGGAGCTTCTTCAGGAAAAGTTTAGGGCCATTTGTTTCTCTTATAGCCCAAGGCAAACAAATTGGATGGGTCCTGTCGCTTACCACATTGTCACATGTGGTCAGAGGAGAGCTGTTAAATGTGAGAATCTCCTTAATGTAACTTTAAGTTACCGTGAAGGAATTTTTTAATTCTATTTTTTTCCCCCCCAAATGTAATATTTAAATGGCTGCCAGGCAACAAGTCATAAGAACAATCAATCACACAAACAGATGCCATGTAAATAGTTTTCTTAAGCAAGTAGCTCAAGAAATCATTGAGGGGATAAAGCAGTGATCTCTCTGGGGGAAAATCAGTAAAATGAGCTTGCCCAGCTTGGCCAAAGGCTGGACATAGTACAAACCAGTCATCCTCCAGAAGGTTCTTCTTTTCTGTGGCACTGACACAGCAGCTGTGAATACTAATGTTATTTCCCTAAAATCTTGTGACTGAATTCCACTAGCAGGACAGTTTGCCCTTCCTGCTTGGAAAATATTTGCTGTTCAAATGACTCCAAGGCAACATGAACCAGCCATGTTCCAGCTCAAAACTGCAGGGACCACAAGAGGGGATTTGGGTTATGAAAAGCTCATTCGCTCATTTGAAACCCTTCCCCTAGAACTGTATTGAGTTTGGAAGAACATCCTCCTTCCTCCTTTTCTTCCATCCTTGATTCTTTTTAAAGGACAGTGAATCTCTCGGAGGCAGAGAACCACCTGAGCCCAGATCTCCCTTCTGGAGGGAATACGATATTAAAAGCAGAAACATGCAGCAGTCCAAATATGCATTGCAAAATTAACACCTTAACGTGCACTTCCTTTCTGCTGGATCCAAATTTCCATGCGCTTTCCTGTTTTTTTTTGGTCAAGTGTACCATTTTAAAAAGTGCTATTCTTGTTTGCCTCAGACTTAACAGTAAGCAGTTGCTCAGAGGAAGCTTGCAGAGAAAGTCCGGTTTCCTTTGCTGCATTCCTCGGGCCCTTGCTGAGAGGAATTGTTCTGGTGTGTGAATCAACCCTGCTTCCTCTGCTTGTCAGAAAAACAGCACAACCTCATACTGCTGATATATGCCACCGTGTATGGGCTGTGGTTGAGATTTCTTCTGCTGCTGCACAGAGATCAGTTTCACAATGTATGCAGCAACGAGATTAAAGCCAATTCTGGAGGCTGTTGTGAACAGTAAGCATTAAATAAACTGCAACATCATAGCATAATTCCTCATGAATGATTAGATCATCCTGCTGGGAGTGCTACCATTTTACATAAGGCAAATGTCACTGGGTGCCTCGTAAATTCAGCACAGAAGTACTAAACATATTAGGTCTAGTTCACTGCTGTCTAAATACGGTTTATCCTAGTATGAGGCAGAGGAGTTGCCCTGGCATAAATGCGTAGTGATACACTGGTTCCGTTCTCATTTTACAGGGTCATCATGTTTCCACTGACTTTAGTAAGACCAACACTAAGTAGATTCACAGTTGCTATGTTAAATGTCACTTGTGGTAGATCATGTGGGGGAGCCAGTCCTGGGAAAAAATATAGGCTGGTATTTCTGGCATAGAAATTGCACCCCTAATAGTGAATGTCTAGACTGCAAAAAAAAAAAGTGCTCTGGATCTGGGCTGACAAAATCAAATTAGCTGATTTAGGTTAAAAACCCCACAAACTCAAGGCAACTTGGCTTTTGACACAAGATAGCTGCTCAAGTGCAAGTCTACCATGGAGTTCATGTTGAACTGGAATTACTTACATGATTCAAAACCCAGATTGTCTCAAATTCGCTGGCATTTTAACCTGAGCAATCCTGTCAGACACGTTGAACTTTCCTGGGGAAGGGGAAGGTAGCTATAACACCATTTTGATGTGCTGCGGAGCTTCAGTTCCAAATATTTCCTTCATGTTTCACTTTTCCTGTGAGAAGAGTGACTTTCCTCAAAAACAGTTTCCCTGCACCTACAGTTTGTCTGGTTGGGAATATGTCTCCCACTTCAAAAATATTGTTGGAAGAACCTTTAAAATCACATGCTATTGACAATAGCACTGACATTAAAGCAGAATATAACCTCTGAATCTCTCTGGTGCATGACTTTCTCAGTGAAGGATTTTTCCCCGCACTCCCTCCTGGTGCATGTTGTCCAAGGTATTTTTAATGAGGTGTCTACTAATTCCCTTGGGAAGCTGTTCTATAGTCTGATAGGTCTCATTATTAGCATTCTAACCAGCCTAAATTTTGCTTTACCAGACTTCATCTTAAACTATTTCCCTCTCTCAGTGTATTTTGCATCTTTCAAATATTTGTAGACAGTTATCATATCCCCTTTTTAGCTGTCTGGCAGCCAAGTTAAACATAATTAACTTTTTTAATCTTCCTCCATAAATCCAGTTTGCTTTCTCGAGATCCAGCCCCCTTCTTCTATTTAAGTGTCTTTTTGGAATGATGCAGCTACATACTTTGTGGTTGTTTTTCACATGCCATCACTGGTACCCGTAGGAAGAGACATCAGAACGTCAAGCAGTAGATTCAGGATGGTTTCTATTCTAGGTAAATTTTCTGCTCTTTGTAATATGAACTTAGCTTCACTGTCAAATAACTTAGGCTTTCCTTTGAATATGTGAAACAATGCACATTTACTCAAACCCTGTACAATATTTTGAAAGCTAATTGCTGTAGGAAATTAATTAGGAATTTTATGTACATTTTGTAGGTATAGTGTATAGCAGTGGAAAACAGGGAAGATTCATTTACCTATCATGAAAATTTGCTAACTGATAGAGGAAAACTACGTTTCATCAAATAGGAGCTACCCAAACAATTCAGAAAATGTTACCGGGACTGTTTTTTGTTTGACATGAATGAAGCAAGCACTCATTTGCCCCAGTGCTCACACCCTGGCCATGGTAAGCATTGGCTATGTGTTTGGCATATGCATCCCCAGGAGCAGACCAAAGCTTAACCAGAGAAATGTTTTGCACAGCTAATTGACTCTGATTGCAGGTAACATCTGTTTACTTATTTAGTCATTTTTTAGTATATAGCCAGATTTTTGGGGAGGAAGGGGCAGGGGGTTAAGTGGACCCAGTGGATACGCTTTGAGTATTCATATTCTCCAACCATTTTAAAATTTCTCCTTGAGATCAAAAGACTTCAGAAGCTTAATAAGTTTCCATTTCAGACATTTTCCAGAGGGACGTTATTGAAATGCTAAAGAAATACGTCCATACAGAGATTTTAAAGATGGACTGCTTTCAGGATTTTGGCTGCTCAGTTCTCAAGGTGACTCTAAAAATCTCAGTTTCATATATTAGTAATACCTGACTAGAACAATTTTCTAAGGAATGCAATTGATTTTTCACCCTTTGGAATGCTTGTACCAAGGCTGGCTGTTATTTTCTAAATGATAAGCTGTAATTTAAACAGATGCAAGTCATGCCTGGTAAAACTCTATAACTTCTGTTTAGGCAAAAGGGCAGATTAGAAGCTAATCCTTTGTTTGCCCTTAAGCATATTCTAAGAGCTCCTTCCTTCACTGTGTATGTACAGATTCATAGATTTTCACTTTGTCTTGCTCAAATACCATAGCTATGGTAAAAAAATGTAAAGAAGAATCTGACTCATCAAAATGCCTTCAGGGAAAGTAGCAAATGAAGTGGGAAAATCCCTGCTGCAAGAAAATCCCCTGAAGCAGGGGTAGAAGCATGCTCAAGTATAGGTCTCCTTCAATTTTAATATCCTTTCTGAGGGCAGAAGTCTTTGTTCTTCAGGCCTCTTATTTACAGACTCCCAAGTCTCCTCTAAATACAGCTGCAGAGTTAGTGATCCGTGTGGTTGCTTGAAGATTTTTGAAATTTTGGAATTTAGACTAAATGTTTTAATTACAATTTTAGGAGAAGCGGAAAAATGTCTCCATTTTTCCAGTCTATATCGTTTTCACAGCTCTTTCAATGAGAATGTGGAAAAAACTTAATTTTGATCCCTTTTATGTGTAAATTCACTGGCAGTAAAAGCATGTTGAGTTGTTTGGAAAGAGCGCTTACAAAATGTGCAGACGTGGGGCAGTCAGATGATTTTTGTCTGACACCTCATGCTCTACCAGCCAGCTACCATGGTTGCTCTGTCTCTACTCAAAATCTGTGGGACAGCAATTGTGCTATGCAGATCTCCAGGTTTCTTTGGTTTAGCTCACGATGAGTTCATAAGGAATACAAGTGTGGAAATGTTAAGTGAAAGATCAAAGCCCAAGTAAATGAAAATCAAAAGAGAGGGAACTATTCTTGTTATTATAATAGCTCAAAATGCCCTAAGCAGCAGTTTTCATACACTGACAGAAGCAAGATTCTAGCTGATTATCAGTTCTTTTCATGATGATGATACTTCTCTTATAAGATGTGCCCAGTGCCATTCCCCATATTCATGAAGAAAGTGGAACAAAAGCCTGAACACTACCATGAGAAGTCTGGAGTGAGTAATCATGACATCAGTCAAGGTTGTGCTCAGCTAAGGACTATAATATAAATGTGCATAAAAATTGCATAGCTATGCAAAGATCAGGTCACCCCTTGCAAGGAGCATGCAACTGCAATATGCTCCACACAGACAACAATAATCACAAAACACAGGAGGGTGTCCAGAAGATGGAGCCTACAGTTCTCTTTCTTAGTTCACCTTTTTAAAAAATTATATTATAACATTACCCATTTTTATGAATAGGAAGAAAGCTGGACCTGTGGCCAGGAACAGACACTTGACCAAACAAAATGCATCTGGAGGAAGGAAAACTGGCCTTGCCATCTGTTTTAGCCAGTGGATAGGAGGCTGCTGGCTTGACAGGTTATTACAGGTCTAAGGCATCCCGGCATGACTCTTTCTTCCTGCTCTGCATCTCAGGAAACCAGATAGCCTTCATTTGGCCACATGGGGATTCCCAGCATAGAAACCAACTACTTTGGCCTCTCCAGCCATTTTTTCCTTCCAGTATTTGGCTTTTTGCTTTTGAAGGGAATTGTCTGCCTCAGCAAAAGGGATAAATTAGCCAGCCTGTATTGGGGGAGCCAGTGAAAAGGAACCATTGGATTTGATGTCCAGCTAAGAATCAGACTCTGCTGTTGACTGTGACCTGTGCAAACCCATGAATCAACTTATCTTGGGAGGAGATTAGGCTGGAAGTGACTGAGGAAAATGTGTGGTCTTGGAGCCCTGGCTGTCAGTTAACAAGGGGGGGAGTTACAAGGAGAAAAACCCTGTGGAGGAAGAGGAGTACGAGGAACCCCCAAAGGAGATCCCAGAAGTCGTTCAGCTCAGCGGGTGTGTGGCGCCAGTGCAATGCAGGAGGGACAAGGCTGGGACCTGGGAGGTTTTCTGGGTGTGCTGGGACTTTCTGAGGAGAGCAAATTCGGAGCTAGCAACAGAAGCTGCTGCTGCTGTGCCAGGATGTCCACCTGTGCCATGCCGTGCCGAATGGCCCACGGGATGACGAGGAACATCTCCGGGTGGTAAGGCACCCTTGGAATATCCATTTTATTTGAGCTTTGGCTTTGCCTCTTTTCTTTCCTTCAAAATCTGTTTACTTTACTTTGGCACTTAAGAAGAGATCAAATAGGTTAAAGGTCAGCTTTATTATTTTTGTTGGTTTTTAAGAAGTTTAAACCATGGCCTAAAGAGATTACTTTTGCCATTTGGAAGAGAAAAATCTTCATATAAAACCATTCATTTGTGAGGTAGGTGAGGATGCTTTATCCACCACAGAAGGGAATTTTTATGGGTTGCAAAATAAAAACCCATACTGACCATAGATATTCTCGAACAACCTCCCTGGATTTTCCCTCCATCACTAAACTTGTTGATTGAATTATTTCTGAATTCATATAAGAAAATATCAGGGCTGCTGTTTTAATCTTGTCAAAGTGTTCACTCTGTATGCAGTAACTCCTATATGTATCCCATCAGAAATTGAAGTTTTCTACTGGGGCAGAGGCATAGGATATGCTTTTGCAGGGATATCTGCAGAAAAAAAATTGCTGGGGGTTTTGCCAGTTGCTTGAACAAGAACAGAGCTAGGCTTATGCTGAATGTTTTTGAAAATCTCAGCTTTGATTTGTTAATGACCATTTGTATGATGGACTACTGCAAGCCATTTATCCACAGAAATAAATACTCAAAATAGAACAAAACAGGACACAGCCAGGCAAGCTGTGGTTTGTACCAAAGTTTCAGATTTGCTGAAAGACAGATATATAATATTCCTCAGTTTTTTTCTAGAAAACCACTACTAAAGAGTTTTTGCCAGCCTCTTTGAGTTCATGTCAAAAAATAATACTGAAAACTGACCTTTGGGGATTTTCCTGGATAGCATTTCATCCTCAGATAGAAAGCCATACCCCTGAGTCAGCAAGAAACTAACAGGCCTACCTTTAAACATGTGAAAGTGATTTATAGGAGTAATTTACTGAATCAGGCCTCATATTAGAGAGATAAGGGGGAAGATTTCATAAAAAGACTAAACTATAGGAAATCCTGGCAGAGGTATGTTTGGAATGTCACATGTGTGTCCCCCCCACACACACACCTCTTTAAAGAATTTATTAGTTATAGCAAAACTCTTCTTTATAAAAGTGGTGGTGGTTTGCTGGAAGGTGGACTGAATGTGACTGCTGCCAGCCTGGTGGTAGACTTAGTAAAGGTGGACTGTGAATTCCGAACGAAGCCTCCAAATATCAGTACAGAACAGTTTACTGGAAGTCCTTCCTATTTTAGTAGCAAATTAGACTCATGATTTTCTGATAGTTGACAAATGCCAGTGAAAGAAACAACTTCCAAGAGTTGCAAAGGAGTATGAGTGCCTACATTTTTTTGTTTTCTAATAGGAACCACTCATTCTCTAAAGCAAACCTTGTTAAGGTGTCTCAAGTGGGACATTCAGGAATTATGGTACCTAAAACCACTAGACATTTTATAAAACCCTAATTCATTATTGGTCCCACACAAGAATAGATCTCTCTAACAAAAACATGTCTGTTCTGCTGAAAGACAATATCTGTAATCATTGGTAAGAAGACCACATTTGGTTATTTTTTGTAATTCTTCCCCACCCCTCGAAGCAAGCTGAGATGACCTTCTAACAATAGTTTATTTCTTCTTGGCTTGATCTGAACAAAGGCTTTCTATTCACATGCATGTGAAAGAGAGTGTGGATATTTTTGTGGTGAAAGATCAAATCTCTCTTTTGAACTTTGCAGTGGATAGGCTAATTGTAGCATCTCTGAGGGTTTCGCTGTCCTTTCAGAAAACAGACAACTAAATGTTTGTTTGGAGTGTTTACCAGGAGTAAGGAGTCTATATATCAGAGCAGTTGACCACATTAATCTAGAGTCTTTTGATGCTGCCTCGATGTCAAGCAAAATTTACTTCCCACCAGTGTGCTTGTTAGTTGGTAGGCTTCACAGTATTTCTGTGCCTTCTTTTCATAGGAGGAATTGATCACAAGGAATTTTCTGCTAGCTATGCAACGCTCAGTGCAGGCTGCATGGAAAAGCTATGACTGCTCAAAGAAGTCATGTATTTTTTGTTTCATTTCTCAGACTGAAGTGAGCATCTTTTCTATGACTGGAGGAATTTGCTTCGGCTTTTGACCAGTGCTTCTCCAGGAGAAGAAATGATTTAAGCAGTGAATGCCTACAAACCAGATGAGCGAGTTCCTTTCCCAGAAGTGCCAGCTTTGCCAAAAGACAAGTCAGATATAACTTTGTGGTGGAATGGGTGCTCAGTTTTAATTAAGGTTTAGTGAGTGTGTTGACACAAATGGCTTTTCTGTTGTCTGAAGCAATCTGGTTCTTTCACAACACACGTATTTTTTGCAGTATTTTTAGGGGTGGTCTCTGTGGCAAGGGTGACTTAGCAAGTGTTGGGAGAGGGGGAAAGTGTGCTTATGTCAGAGGGAAAAATATGCAAATCTCCCTTTCTTTACATGGCAGAACTTTAACAAAGGATGTCCCTGAGAGCCCTATTCAAGCACATTATGGGCTCTGATCCCCCTCTCATGCTACAGTTGTCTTTGTACCAGGGCTCAAAGAGCTTGACCTCTGGCTGTATCAAGCAGGATCCTATCCTACATGCAGTATTGTAGTTCTACTGCAAATAGTCACAATGTACAAACTTGCAAGTATTCTTGTGAGCACACGTAACCACTTTTATTTGCTGTAGGAGAAATAAAGAGTGGGGTTCCAGTGAATCTGCTCTGACTTTAGAATGGAACATAGGAAATTTTTGATTTATTCACATATCTCAATTGCAAGAAAAGACTGTCCCTTTTTCCTTTCACTGAGATGAAATGTAGCCTCCATTCTTCCTCATTTTTTTATAACTGTCAACAGTCCTGTTGCTTCCATAAGCAATACTGTTGAATCTCAGTATCTTGTAAAGAGAGGTACCTAAGTCATTGCTAGGTCAGGGCTTTAATTTGGTACTTTTCAGATAATAACGTTTTCGGTCTGGCGAAAAAGAACTACAACAACAAGCCTGGACGTTGCAAACATTTCTTTACAGACCAGGTGACAACTTTCATATACTAGCTGAGCTGTTTGTACCATGTCTACTAATGTCAAAGGAGGACAATTTCCATGTCCATCCAGACATGGATTGATCTATACACTATTGCCACTGATGATTGCAGCCCTACTGGGATACTCTGGGTTAAGACCACATTAGAAACTTGACCAAAGGCACCACTTCATTTCCTTTGGGAAAGAGCAGATTCATGAAACTATAACAAAAGTTTTGGGCTGCTGGGAACCTTGCAAGCATTTCATCTGCAATCCCAGGGGCTGACCAGTCCTCTGCCCTCTGAGCAGTACTCTGAGCCATTCAATCCCACTAAATGAAAAACATTTTGATTTCCCCCAAAAAAAGCCAGTAATGATTAATCCCATTTCATCCGAAGAATTGTGTAATCCCCCAAAATCTTGGAAGCAAGGACTTATTTATACAATGCTGCTGTGTTAATGACTTGAAAGGCTTCTGCCAGCTAAGGCAAAGCTAATGGTTTCAGAGTAAGCCACTGGTCTGGAGTATCTCCATTTTGGAGGTTCCATTCTGAGGTTCAGTATGCCTTCTCCTTGCAAGCACCAAGTGACTGTAGCTCCGGTTGAAGGCATGGGGAGCAGAAGGTGGTCATCTATTTCTAAAATTCAGATCGAAGCATCTCAAACTGACTTCTCAGAAACAGATGTTTCTAAAACAACTTTTGAAATCTGGAACTCTTCATACAGGAAATCCAATGGTCAGCATTTAGGACTTGAAGCTATTCCCATTGAATCTAATCAGAATATCACAGTGGTATAAATTTCAATTTACTTTTTAAGGCTAGATGTTCCTCTTGGTTGGGTCAGCATCAATTTGCGCTGGCTGGGGATCTACTACTTGAATCATTGCCTCTTTCCACAGGCACATAAATTGCTCCTGGGAGTGCAAGGGAGCTAACTACCTTGGGGGCTCTAAGGACCAGAGTTGACTGAATGTTCCTTGTGGCACTGGGTTATACAGACACTTACCAGCCCTCTCTTCTCAGGCAGCAAATCCCTCATCTGAGGAAATCTTCCAATTAAACTGTCAGGCTCTGGGACGTGCAGCTAAGGAGAACAGAGTTTGAAGGAACATATAAAGAAATATTTTTGATAATTCCCAGTGCAGCCAGAATGATGACATGCACTCTAGTTCTAGCAATCTCTCTTGGCAAGCAGTTAGAGCTTTATATGTAAATATAAACATATATTTACATACTTCCTAGCATCTGTTTTGAATTTGTTTTCCCTTTGGTTCTATTTAAAGTATGTCTTGTCCTATTATCTCTGAGGCTGAAATTTGGAGGGGTCTGTTAATAAACTGTATCACTGCAGAACAACAATACAAACCCTCCCTCCTACTTGGCTTCTCAGCCAGGTCTACAGTTGTTCCTTGCTTATTCCTTGCTAAGCGCAACAGTATCTTCCCAATGTATAAAAGGAGCACAGTTTTCTAAGTGGATTCCTGCTGGGTACTGTATAATCTCATCACAACTTCTACTGATTTATATTCAGCTGGTCTAACCCATTTGTCCTGGGAGTCCAGCTTTTTAATTGTTCCTCCACATGGTGTCTTTTTCAGAGAGCAGTCTGCTGTTAGCTCAAGGTCTCATTTGCCGCTTGCCTCCTCTAATTCAACCTCAAGGAAGAAAAATTATCTGCTAAAAGGCACTAGAACTGGAGCCATCACCGCAGAACAGGATCATGCCTTAGGCCAATGATCTAAATAGCCTTCAACACAGGGTCAATGCCAAGGCCATGGTAAGTGCTACAAAAGCATCTAGTGAGTAAAATTCAACGCACCATACTGACTGGGGATTATGCCTATGAAGTAAAACTAAACAGGACAGCAAACAAGATTTAAACTAAGAGAGAGAGAAAGAGTAATTATTGGTGTTAAATAAATAGGATAAGGTGAATGGGGAAAGAACAAAAAGAAAAATCCGGGCTTGTTGATGCCAACATTTCTGCACAGTCTCTGATAGCAAAGGTTTTAATTCTGGATGCCCATCTTGAGAAAGCCCAGGCCTGATTTTCAAAGGTGTTCAGTATCTAAAACCCCGTGAGAGTGAGCTGGTAGTAGAGCTGCTTCGCTGCATAAACAGATGCTTAGGATGATATCCTGACCTGCAAGTATATCTATGGCCAACATCCGCAGCTGTTTCTTTTTCTTATTTTTATGACATTTGGCTATCTAATCCCTTTGTGGAGCTGGGCTTGGTACACTTCTCAGTGTGAATCCTAAAACCAGCAGATAGGCTGGGCATGAGAAGGAGCCTTCTGGTATTGCATAAAATTGCCTTTAAAAATGTTTTTTCAAGAACATTAAGCATCTGTGCAAATATGTATCACGACCTTAAAAGTGCAGGGTTCTGTATGGCCAGATGATCAAAGGTTTTTCTGCACTGATGAAATTCCAGGAAATTTGGGGTGGGGGGAAGGGCTAGAGATAGATAGCCAGCAACAAAATGCTCAGATGATCTATCCAAAAAAGTTGCTTCTCCAGCCAAATTATTCAGTCTTTCATGAGAAAGATGTCTTGGTTTGGCAAGGAACAAGAGACAGCTCCACCAGACAGTAATAATAAAAGAAGCCCTAGTTGAATACTAAAGACTATTATTCCGGGGAAATATGATCTGTTCTCTCCTGAGGTAGAACTTTGGATTGAAACCCTAAAACCAGGAGCCCTGAGACAGGTACCAGAGAGCCTGGGCTCATGCTAGCGTACACCCAATTTTCTATTGGCTCAGTAAATGAATTTTCTGCAGCTTTGTTTCCAGAAGCATCTCATTAAAATGAGATGTAAATCACCAAGATAAATGCCTGACTAAATTGATAAACTTCTCATACACACCAAAATTACATTGGGATTGAACTTCTCCTCTCACTGGAGAGGTTATGACTTATTCTGTAGCTATAACTCAGGTTCTGGTCTTGCAAATTTTGTTATTACACATGCTTATAGACTCACTAGCAAATTTGTCTGTAAATATGTTTATATGTAATACCTGAAAATGCCATTTCTTTCTCCTTGATGCAGCACCTTAATTTCACCATCCCTGAAGTGTCTAAATAGACAGCAGATTGACCTGTGAGAATAAATACAAATACAAATCAAATAATAAATGAGAATTTCTATGGCTGGAAAAAGTGCTATTTTACTTTGCTCTGAATTTTGTTTCTCTTGCCAGCACTACAAAGTGGTTGTGTGCTCCTCCTCAAAGGCTGCAACAACATTAGAGAGCTGCCTCCCGTTGTCTTGGTACAAATCCTCTCCCCCTGCATGAGTGATTTGGGGTTGGTGAGCTTTAAGGAGACCATCAGGCTGCCCTGCAAGTTCCCATGTTGGCCTCTGAGTGCTCTATGGCCATATGGCAGCATCACTCACCGTAAGGCAGTGCCACTCATGTGAGCTGGTCCCTGGACTTCAGTAAGTATATCATAGAAGTCAGAGGGATCTCTGGCATTATCAAATTATGTACATGTACATGCTTTTGAGAACCAGCATTTGAGTTTGCCAACTTTTCAAGGTAAAGAAGAGTTACAAAGGACCAAGAGTATTTGTGGCTACTATGAAAACATACTATTGATTTGTCACTATACCACATAGCTCCCAAGGCTCCTCCCTTGCTTCTTTGCTCCTGTCTTGCCCAAGACATAAAACTTCGGTGATTCTTGAGAAACCCTGGAATCCCCATGGAACAGGCATAAAAGAAGACCAGGTCTGGCTACAGACATGCCATGTTACTTTGAATAGGGCGTAGCACTGTACACTGATTTTCTTTACTAAATAGGAAAATTAGACATCCACTTTACCACCACACCCAAGAAGTGCGTGCTCTCACAGATGTAAAAACATGTACATAATTACTTCTCGGGACTTCCCGCATATGTGCACAATATCCAGCCATCCAGAATTTTCTTTCTAAAAGTCACTCTTTTTAAAACAAAACAAAATAAATGGTTTGCCCTCAACTTCCCTTTTCCTTGTATGCAAAAAAAAAAAAAGTTTCATAATTGCTATTGCAGAAGAGACTTGCATTACATTTTCCACCATCCAGCACCCACACAGTTAGACCTTATTCACCTCACGTACAAGAACACACATGCTGACTCTGAATATGTGCCTAACACTTTCTGAGTCTATTAGCACACAGCAGCTAATCATTCCCTTTGCAATGTATTAATGGTTATTTGCCTTTCTGCATCATTTGCTTGTTCCCTCTACTCCCAGGGGCTGTTAAGTACTGATGACAAATAATCTAGCACCTACAGCCATGGTTCCTTGCTTTAAAAAGCTCAAGAGAGAGAATGGAATTAGAAAAAAATGAAAGCCTATTTTGCATGGTTTCCAAACCTTGGATCCTAATCCAAACCTCCTGTAATTTAAAAAGCAGAAAAAATACACACCACAGGTATCTTGGCTGACTGAATCAAGGGTGAAGTTTAATGGTGTCTTGCTCAGAGCCAACTTTAGGACAGGGCCAACCGTTTCCTTTATTGAAACAGGTCCCCAACACATAGAGCGTATCTAATACCCAGTTTCCTTTATGATGCCCACCCATTTTCCAAGAAAAACAATCTAAAGCCTTCTGGTTATCAAGAGGACTCCAAAATATGAAAACTGACTCCTTTTTGCCTCCCACCAGCTGATTACTCTGATTGCTGAAAGCCATCTGACTTGAACCATCCCACATCTGAAGTTGCAGATGGCCACCAGTCTTTTGCCCCCAAAAAACTAAATTATACCAACAGGAACATTAAAATTGGTAATAAACTGTCCTTCCCCCCACCAGAGAGCAGGAAGGACTGTTGTAGCATGTCTTTGGGCTACAAATGAGTTGTGCTGTGTCTATTTGTCAGACAGCCTGTTCTGTCTCACCTGCAGCACACCTGGCCCACAAATCTCATTAACTTCCAGGAGAGAAACCCCAGTCAGCTATTCTTCTCCATGAAACATTTACATAGCTGAAAGCCTTGGTTGTTTTGCAGTGCCAAATCGCTCATAGCACGGGAGTCTCTGTGGCCACCCACATTATATTCAAATGCACAAATGAGCCAAGAACTTTTGCATAAACAACTTGGTACAATTTGCTGAGATGCTGCTGTATTTCTGCATGACAAGTTCATTACTGTTTGGCCTCAGCTTATGCTGATGTACAGTGAAAAAGAAAAGAGAGAGAGTCTTCACAGTTACATTAATTTCATTTTATTTAATAAAAAAACAGTATCAGATTAAAAATACAAACACTTTGGGTGATTATCCAGCGTTTTCCCCTGTGTGCCTTGAAGAGCTCAAACCAACCAAGGATTGGGAAAAAAAAAAAAAAAAAAAACCAAAATAACACCAATTTTGGCCGGAGCTGTAAAATCATGTTGCACCAATTAAATTACACCAAATATATTATTATACCTTTGAAATGGCTTTCAGACCAATAAATAAAAAAAGACAAATTCAAATAAAAATGTCAACTTTGTATTACAAAAAAATTAAATAAAAATCACAACACTAATAATAACAATGTGCAGTCAAGTTTTTTTCTTCTCTTCTAGGAATGATAACATGACAGTAAACATGTAACATGCCAGTAACATGCCAGTAAATCCCTACATAACATTTCCAGTTTGGCAGCAAGCAGTCACTCATTCATTCACATTTGTACACAAGGAAGCAGGCCTGGGCAAAAGCCTAGGTAGATATGAGCCTTCAGAGTGCTTCTCAGTTCCCTGCAACAGCCAGCTGAGTTCCCTTTCCTTCATTTTGAAACCTTTAGAAATCAATTAAAGGTTTAGCACCAGATCTGCAAGGAAGGTGTCAGTCAGTGTAATGCCGCTGAAGTCATGCTCCATTATGTCAACACAACAGCACTGATTTACACCTGCTGAAGATCTGGCTCTTACACTCTGGGGCACAAGTTAAAAGCCATGGCTGCAAAACACATCCGTGTTTCAGAACCGCCATGGAAACTGTGTCAAGTTGTTTTAAATGCAGCACAGCAAACTTGTTAACTGAATACACTGCAAAACAGGGTATTGATTTCAGGTGGGCTAAAAGAGCACATACAGGCCCTATGAGAAGACAGGACATCTGAGTATCACAGAAAAGTATACATCAATAGAGAAATGACCTGAAGTTGCCCTTCTTGAGCAAATGAACAGTGAGCCAAATTTCACTTTACTGCCTGAGAGCACATCTCTCATAGATTTCATGGGTACTGATGCCATTTACTCCAGGGCCAAATTTGGTCCAGTGTTTCACAATAAGGAAAGGTTCTCCACAGAGTCAGATGAGCTGATAGAGGAAAATAAAGTTCATTCATCTTTACGCCGGACTTTCCAGTCAGTTTTTAGGAGCAACTGGCAGACTTAGGTAACATGACACACCAGATGAGGAATTTGCAAGTTGGGAAACAAGAAGTGAAATAGTTCCCTGCCCCAGCTTCCAATCATTTATGGGTTATTCTTGATTCTCCAAGAATCCCCAATGGAACTCGATTCCCATTCCTCATGATCTCTAGGATTTTGGACACAGTGGGCCAAATTCTGCTTTTAGTTGTAGTTACAAGGTAGGAATGAGAACAGAGTTTACCCCATGCTCCTCTGTCCTGGGTATATACGCACACGCAAATTTTAGAGCTGTGGATCATTTGACATCATAGGCTGAAATCTGCCATTTTTTCACAACAGTGCACCTCCAAGAAAGCCAAGGGCTATGTGCTCATGTAAATGAGACTGAAATGGGCCTTAAGATTCCAGTTTGCCCAGGCCTGTCAAACGCACAGTGCCTTTCTAACATAGGCTTACATTCAGGTAATCCAGTAGACCCATGTGGTACCTTTATGGGAGTTGAAGCCTTCAGTCTAGATATTTAGATATGTCTAAGAATGCATACACATATCCTTCTCTTTTTTTTCAAATTGATATCATCGCACATGCAGTACCAGCTACACTGTACACAGAGGCCTGCATTTTTACACTAACTCTGTTATCAAATCTACCATTATCATTTCATCGTTCAATTCTTTCTGCTCCATTACTACCTACTTAGAAATATTTTCATTTGGAGAAAGGCACATTCCCACCAACTTTCTGACCTCTATCCATTTCCTACATGCTACATCCTTTTCTTTAGCTAACTTTCTGATAGCAAACTACCTGTCACCTTCAGATACTACAAGCTAATAGCAAGGTAGCGCCATTTGCTGACAGTGACTGAACTTTAGATTGCAAGGTTAGTTTAACCCTTGAGACAGTTTGTTAGATCTACCTTTCTCTGGGCTTTCATCTGGCTGGCAATTTAGAAAAAGTCACAAATCAAACATACAGGTTGAAATGTTCTTAAAAGTTGTTTATAATGTCCATGTCCTTCCACTTCCCATTACCATTTCTGTGATTGCATTTCTGGCTGGTAGGAGTGGTAGTCAGAAAAGATTTGAGGGCCTTCTGCTCAGTGAAGAGCAATGCGTGTGGGAGGAACCACATGTGAATGCCTAGCTCCACCGCTTGTCCATATACATCACATGAGGTTATACTGAAGTGATCCTCTCAGATCAGCTGTCCCAGAATGGGTTCAGAACCTCTCAGGCCTCCTTGCTAGAAGACCATCTGACCATGGTGACCATGTAGCCTAGTCTCTGGCATAATGCATGCCAAAGATTCTCAGTGTGCAGTTTCTGTACCCAGATGAATAACTGCAGGGGGAAATAAAGGTTCTCTTTTTAAAAGACATCAAAATTGACTTGAAGAATTCAGCTCATCTCTTGCTAGAACTGATCTAATATTAATTACAAACTACTCAAAATGTGTGTGCCTCACTTCCAGTTTGAATTTTATCTAACTTTAACTTTGAGCCATTCGATCTCAATGATTTTGTTTGCTAGATCCTGATATGCTTTCATCACATTTACAAAGACCACAGGTTTTCTCTGGGTAGCTAGGTAACATTTTGAGGAAACAAAACTAGAGAAGTGTGAGATGACTTTGGGGTTATTTTACACTTTGCTATGAGTTCAGCTATGTAGGTACAGTCAGGTCCTTTGAAGGAAAACCTACCATTGTCAGCAAAACAGTAACCTGGCTTACTCCAACATAAAGGTACACAGAACAACTCCCCTCCCTCCATTTCCATCTTCTCTCTGCTAGTTGAGCTTGTTGCAGATCTCTAGGGCTTTCTTGTAGACCTGAGTCACATCATCCATGTCTGTGAGAAGGGAAAAACTACTGTCCCCCAGACGGTTGCGATAACGTTTTAGATACTGTGGCCGTGGGCGGTTCTGAAGTCCTTCGAAGTCTTGGATCTGGAGAAAATTTTCAGCAGAGACACAGCTCCTTATCCTCTGTCTGTTTGGCCTATTCTCTTGCAAATCCAGCAAATCAAAGGAGTCACTGGACAAAATACTGTCATCACTAATCACGCTGGAAGGGCGACTGTAACTTCGAGGTAACCCATCCCCAGGCAGGACCACTTCTTCCATGGCATCCAGTGTTGGTGTATCAGGGCTAATCAAAGCAGATTCCGTGCTGCTTGTAGAATACTTGCTGTTATGTTTTAAGATGCCCTTACGCCTGCAAGAATGGCTAAAAGACCCATTTCTGGATGGCTCTGTGACCCCTGGAGAAGTGTCACTGTTTACTGTCTCATCATTATTGTCCAAGAGTTCAGAAGATTCACTTCGTTCTGGAGAGGAGTAATAGCCAGACTCTCTCTGCTGAGTCTTCTTTAAGATTCCTTTTTTTGGCATTAGTGAAGACTGCTTAGTGCCATATTTGCCTGCTACCTCTCCCTCCACAACATTTTTAATGGCTACACCAGTTCTACACAACTCTTGCTCCAACTTGAAAGCGGAAGGTAACACTGGGTTGACCACTCCTTCAATGAACCCTGCACTGTGAGATCGATGTTCACTGTTGCTCCTTTTCTTCAGGATGCCTTTGGGTCTCTTGGAGGTGGGTTTAGATGCATTTTCAGCTCCTCCTTCCTGGATGGACTGTGCAATGTCATTTTCCTTTTTTGATTTTTTCAGAGACCTTTGTCTCTCTAGTGTGACTTCAGGACCTTTGGGCTTAGAAAGGCACTTAATTTTGGTATCTGTCTCTGGTTGGAGGCCAGTGGAACGGTGATGCCAATCAATGAACCTTGCCAACAATGGGGACTCAGAGTCCCTCATGGCATCACAGTCACAAACACTACTCTTGTAGCCCCAGTTAACCCACCAGTGATTGGCAATGTCTTCAATGGTTGCTCGGCGCTCAGGGTTCACCATCAGCATCCATCTGATAAGACCACGAGCATCTATGGACAAAGAATGGAATATAAAATATTTAGAATATAGGCACTGTTGGGTTTCATCAGTTTAAAATGGAAACATGAAGCCAATCAAATGAAGAAAAATAATGCTTCTCACTATAGGAGAAGTGAAAGGGGGCAAGGCTTTGGCCATCAGTCAACTTTGGGAAATGCATTTGAATATTATTTTTTATCAGAAGAATATGAACCAGCCAGAGAAATGTACACCGGGTTATCAAAGTAATTAATATTTGTACTGTTAAATCAATGAATAGTTCCATATTACTAAATGAAGTCACTGACCTTTCTATCAACTCTGCTTATCATAAAACTTGGAGGAAAACAAAGGGGAATTGGAATATTTTACATGATCTACATATTACCGCTTTTATATTTATTTTTTCCAAAAAAATGTAGCCTTCTGTATATTTTAAAGGCATATTTTTGTAAAGAGAGCAACCAGGAAGGAGAAAATGGAAACAGGTGGGAAACAAATGATGAAAGATAAACATCCAGTTAAATATAATAATATATACAGATGCTTAAGGCTGAAAGGAGTCATTATAAGCAATGAGCTGGACTTAGTTGATGCTTTTCTGTCAGGTGTCTAATAAATGTGCTATCCCCTAAGTAGAAGTAACTGTGAAAATAGTGGTATTTAATTTAGATTTTGGACTGGCTTCTTGGATAAGAGACTGCTTCCCTCTGACCATTCATCTTCTCTCTGCTTGTGATATACTACAGCGTAGTTAGACTAGAGGACTGATCTGTACCAGTATGTTGTATCGGTTTACAGCTTGTCTGAACAATTCCACTTGCAATAGCTAACAGATTTCCACTGTCATAGATCTAGTTAAAAGAGCCTGTTAAAGCTTCCCAAGGCAATAAAATCTATCTGCTATAAAAATTTCATTTCAAAAGGGCTTTTGGTAAATGCTGTACCCAGATGGGAATTGATAGCAGATGAAGTCAGTAGGGGAATGAGAGATTTTTTTCTTTGTCATTCTAACGTGACACCAAAACATGTTGGAAGAGGCAGGGTAAACCCTCCATTCTGAACTCCTGTCAGCTCAATACATTACCCTCACTCTTTTTATATACCTGAGGTCTGTGTTGGCTCACGATATTCTCCACTGCTGATCTGCCTGATGAGATTTTTGTGATCAAAGCCGTCAAAGGGCATCGTTCCATAAACCAGAGTGTAAAGCAATACACCAAGGGCCCAGCTGTCAACCTGAAATACAGAGACAATGCATGTAAAAGCTAGGAAAGTTGATCCAACCATCTTCCAAACTACTAGCACCACAATAGCAGCATCGAGTCCAGCTGCACTTACTTAGGGCATACAGGTATCTAACGTCTGACAAACCATAAGCAAAGCAAATGAAGGCAGCTTGAGAACTATCAGTACGAGAGAAAACCACTCTAGCCCACATGTGCAACAGTACTAGCATAAGGCACTATCATCAAAGGCAGCCATCCTCATACCACTACCAAAAATCTGATCCTTCTTACCTCTGGGCCTCTGTAAGGTCGTCCATTAACTATTTCAGGAGAAGCATACAGTGGGCTTCCACAAAAGGTCTGTAGAAACTTGTCTTTGTGATAAAGGTTGGAGAGTCCAAAATCAGCAATCTGCAAAGACAATTACACAAGGCTTCTGTAGCATTAACAATCTTTTAATGTAATAGAAAATTCTTTATTAGGAAAGACTTAGCTATACTTGACTGTAGGGCAGGAATCTCGACTTGGATAATCTCTCAAGTTCCCTTCCTAACCCTTTTTTCTGTGATTGTATGACATTTCTCTCTAACTATATTCTAGAGAGGGAGAAGGATCCCCAGGTTAAATCCTCCAGATTAGGAACAAGGACACTTGGGTTCTATTCATAGTCAGGTCACTAACTAACTGACTGCATAGCCATCAGTTGTCCAGGATGAACTGCATATATTTGCAAAGACAATCTTATACTAGAAGGCACTGGGCCTATTCACCATTGATTGCTGTTCAGTGTATATAATCATTAATACCAAGGGAATGCAATACATGTTCTTGTGCATGCAAGCCTAGAGCCAGGGCCTTTAATTTCAACAGGAGGAGTGAGGCAGGAGTGTCCTAGGAAACTAAGTGCAAGATTACAGAAGAAAGGAATTTTTTAAATCATCTGGAACTTAACTCCACTAGAAAAAGCGGGAGAGTGAGGTACTCACTACTGTTCCAGATTCAGGGACTCCACACTGAGGAATCTGAGTTGCTAAGCAAACAAGATGTCTATTACGAAATAATAAACACAAGTCCGGTTCCTAACTGGAAACAATGGGCCCAAACCCGGCTTTCCCAACACAAGTAAAACTCCCCTTGAGACTGTTGGGAATTTTGCCCATATAGGAATTGCAGGATTAAGTCCAAATAGTTTGTTTACTTCAATTCTCTGCTCTTGTTCTTATAAAACAAAGGCTGAGAATAGCAACACTAAATACTCCCACAACCTTTGCATTTCCTTTGTTTCTCTAACGTAAGGCAGCACATCTCAATTTTTATCTTGTTCAAAACCAAAACATTTCTGTTTTCCAAAAGATACTTTTATTACTGCTCACTATTGATATAAGACATACATAAAATATATAAAGCACATGCATAAAAAAAGTATTATCAATTAGTAGCTATAAGAGACAGGAGTCTTCTGTTGGGTTTTCCTCACCTTATTCAGGTCTTTTATACCAGAAAGAAGTTAAAACCCAGGAAGAAGTAGTGATTAATTGATATCCCAACAGAAAAGTCAAGAAAAGACAAAGCGATCAGAAGGAAAGGGATTTACCAACAGCATCATTCACTCCTGGCTTTTTAAAATATGTATCATCATTGCTGCTAATACCTTTCTACCTGCAAGATCTAGCGAACTCTTGGGAGACATAAAGCCTTTGTCTCTATTAACCATCCAAACTCCTACAACTACACCAAAAAAATGACAGTCAAGACCAAAAATAACAAAAGTCAGTGAGGTATGGACAGAAGATCCAGATTTCCTTTCTTTTATCCTAACATAGCAAGATATATATAATTTTTTTTCCTATGTTAAAAAAAATTTCCACATAATTTTTTAAAGTCACAGAGCAAATATGAGATTTCATGCTTCACACTCTCCTATTTTGATGTCCTGCATTTGCAGGTGTTCTGCTGAAAATCTGGACTCATAATATCCGGCACAAAGAACAGCCAGTTCCTGTTCATTAATGTTAATTCATCTCACCATCTCCATTCATAGTTTGAATTTATTCAATCCCCCAAATAGGGTATTATCAACCCAGGATAGAAAATTCAACCCTTAAATAAATGTGGTTTGTAAAATCTTCATTGTATGGCTGGAATGTCATTGAAAACAGCTGGTGTACAATTGCAGTCTGCAAACATATTCTCATGGCTCAGATTGCACTTAATTGCCCTAAATTCCACTTTCTTATCAAGTCACCCAGACTGGCTTGCAGGAAGTTGGTTTTAAGTCTTATGAAGTGTGCCCTGTCAATCAGGGGAAGAATGGGATCATTTCAGTGTTAAAACTTTGTGCTGGTCATTGAGTTTTATTTTAGTTCAGGATGCAGCTAAGACGGGGCAAACACTGCACAGTACGCTTCCTTAAAAAAATATATTCCCTTAACACCATGGAATGTATAAAATGCATGTAGATGTGCATGAATATATAGAGAGATACACATACCATTCTTCATACTAAGAAACTCTCAGACTTGGACATTCATGTTTTCATTTTGACCATTCAGGAAAAGAGTATTTATGTTACAGTCCACTCCCATACTCACAGACCGATGTTTATCAGCTTTTCCCATTAAAACTGTCATGCCCCCCAAAACAAGATTAATAGAAGCCAACATTACTTCATGTTCTTGGCACTTTAATGGAACTAAGGCATCAAGTCAAAAAACTTCCTAAATTGGGAGGAGCTGGGAAGCGGAATTTATTCCCTTCGCTTCAGGAGGTGTATGTTTCATATTTACTGTTAGCTATGATAAATCACATGTAATTTTGTTGCTTAAGTGTGGACTATAAATTCCATGAAGTTTGCACTCATGGAAATTGCCAATTTTACACTACTTAAGAATCTGGCTCTTTGTACTTCCAGATAGACAAATAATTAGGTCTCTCAAAGCAAATGAAACTTATGTGCAGTGGGTGAGACTTCCAGCAAGGTAAATCCCAATTACATATACTTACTGAGTATATATGAAACCCTCATGGGTTTTTAGTGGTTAGTCTGATTGGTGTCCCCTTACCAGCCCAAGAGAAAGCGTAGTTAGCAGGATTATGTTACTACTATACTCGCATTTTTCTCTCCTTCTATCACTTCAGGATAGATCATGCAGTTTACTTCAAGCTGTGCTAGGCATCTCTTTTAGGTGTAATTCCCAGCCCAGGAACTGCCACAGCCCTACCGTGAACGGGGAGTTTTTCTCTCTATCATGCCAGGCTACGCGACAGTGACCTCCCCTGGGGGTAGGCTGTGGCATGGGGGCAGAGACACAGCATTCGGATAAGCCCGCGAGAGGCACTGATTCCCTGGCTGCTGCATTGCACAGCAGTTTCTCTCCAGCTCACTGCGCAGAGGATTTTGGCACTAGAGAGGAGCTGCAAGGCTGCACTGGGACCACACCAGCCCTCATCATGCTGAGCTGCAGGAGCAGGTTTTTAACACCACCAAAGGCAGATGCCTAAAGCTGGTGTGAAATTCTTCCTGCATGTAACTTCCTAATTCACCAATTCAGAGGAGCTCTTTTGATACTTTAGGGTTGCTTTAGCCCTGCTATCTATCTAACCCTGCCACATGCATTTGTGTTATGATTATGAAAGATGATATCCTCTTGATGGTATAAAAATGTCAGGGAGAGACTGCTTTGCTGCTGCACCGTTGGGGCAGCAGCTATATCTCCCATGGGAATCCAGGGCAAGCAGAGGGGGCAGCTCTAAGTCACTTAGAGCTGGAGGGTGGAAAGAAGAAAGCGGTGGGAGCTGAAAGTAGAACAGAGTAATTTTAAGCTGATCTGTGCTGTTAGTAGCTGGCACATGAATATGAGGAAGGAGAGGCTTGTACATGTGGCAGAGTCCCTAATTTCATCACCGTGTTATTTAAATATTTGTTTTAAGTATGTGGCACTATGAATAAGGCAAGAAAGTAAATAATATTTTTCTACCCTGGGAGGCGGCAGCGTCTTGGGAAGGTTTAGTTTTAGGATTCTGCCCCACTATTGACTTTGACAGATAGACTAGGTCCCAGGAGAAACATTCAGACTTGGGGTTTCTGTTAGATACATGGGTGTACATCCGGCCACCTGGGAAAGACAAGGCACTGTTTGATGAACTGACTGGATGAACTCCTTGTACCCAACAGATCTGTGTGCATATTCAGTCTCATGAGTGTTTAAAACTCATTTTATTTATTTGTGTTTGCAGTATTTAGCATAATAAACCATTAAATAATAGTTTGCAGGAAATACTACCATGCAGACACCTGGTCCCTCGAAAACATTATTACATAATACAGGTCAGCTCCCCCTCATCATCCTCCAGCTCTGGCCTGGGGACCTGCAGAACTCTTCAAAATTTGCAAGTTTTTGTCACCTTCAGCCACTGGTGTTTCCTAGCTGCTGTGCTTCAACACATGACTCTGTTTCCAGAGACTTTTGCTCACTGTTTAAACTAAAAAAAACCTGATTATGTCTCCATACACTGCTCATCTGTTTCATGACCTATATTTAACTAGCTAAAATTTAAGAATGGTTCCAAATTTAGCATTGTATTATATAAATTGGCTCAGGGACCATTTTAGGTGAGATAATAATTTCTAATGGATTAATTACCCTCTTTATTTCCTGTTCTGAAAGTACTGCTTAAGTTGCTATATATATGTGTGTGAATCTATTTTTATGTTTTTTTTTTCTCACATTACTATGGCATGTTTGTGTAAACCATAATGTGTAGATCACTGGCTTCTTCAGAAATATGTATTTAATTATATATTGCACCCAGGAACAAAGGGATTCCTTTCATTTTTCCATTCTTAAAAACCATCTGCAAAGTTTGTAAGTGCTTTGTAGCCTATTGAATGAAATATAAATACAGATCTGAGAATGTACAGATACAACTATCACCCCATTTCTAGAAAATGTCTTCCACTGACTATTTGAGGCCAACCATCCATACCAAACCCTAAATTGCATATTTCTCTTTTTGTGCCTGAATAAACTATATATAAATACTTTCAGAATCAGGACCTGATAGATCTACTCAACTGCTAATAAATAGTTTACAGCCCCATATGTGTTTCCTTGCCAACAGTTATTGTTTAGTGAAACAAAGAAAAAGTGGGAAATAAAATTCTATATAAGTAACACAGAAACCGCCATAACACATTCAAAGCTTCAGTAGCAAAGCAGATAGTGTCAGCATGTTTAACATCAAGTACTCAGAGCTGATCTTAGTCATGTGGTAGGAAAGGTGAAAAAAAGAAATACAACATAAAAAGTCATCTTTTGAAGTAATCCCAACTTTAGTGCTATTGCTAGTAAGATGTATGAAATACAAACCGCTTCCCAAGCTCAGTCTATTGGCTTCATGAGACCCTTTGCAGAAATAGTTATCAGGAGACAGCAAGACAGCTTGCAGCCACCTGTATGTGTATATCCGTGCCCAGGCATTCTTGCCCGCTCATAGGCATGCCTTATAGTTCGCAGTAACTGAAAAAAGTGACTGAGAATACTAACCAAGAAAAGGCTGGAAACAGGCAAAATACCTACATGGCAGCTTAAACACACCTCAGTTCAGGAAAGGCACACTTTAAAGAAAAAGATGAGTCCAAATTATGGAGGGGATGTGAGGAGCTGCAGCTAACAGAGTTTCTTCATGTATTTCTTGAGTACCGCATTTACTTCAAATGACTGCAGCAGTACTTAAAATATTTAGGACCCAGTTGGAAAAGCTTGGTCCCTCCGAAGTCACCAAGAAAATACTGTTTTTAATGGGATGGACATGACACTAGCCCAGACTCCTGGTCACAAAAAAAAGCCTGGCTCTTTCTTGCAACAACCAACAGGTGAGTGAAGAGCTTGTACGTTGGAGCCCTCTTTGACATTTTTTCCTTTCACCTGTCCATCTTTCCCCAGCAGTGCCAGTCACTATGATAGCTGAAATACATCTGTAGTTCTGAAGTCCCTTGGTCACCTAAATGGTCTGGATATAAATACAAAGCTAACTGTCCCTGCCCCTTCCTCCCACTCTCCCCAGCACAAAGATTAGGCTCTCATAAAAAAGCCACAGGAGGAGGATTGAGTCTTTTGACAAAGCGCAGCTCCCTGGAGGCTTGGGAAAGTGATTGGTTTTGCATACGATGACTACACTTCTGAGATCCACACCACTACAGTTAGCAAATTCCCCAAATTCTTCTTTTCTCTCAAGAATACTCTGATTAGCTGGGAAGATAGTTTGGTGCGTAATGTGGAAAGAAAGGTCATCCTGCCTGCGGAAATCGGTTTTGTATACAATGTCCTATAAAGGCGACTTTTTGTTTTCAGCACTGCTGAAAACAGTTGAGGCTACTACAGCTAGTGATACTTTTGGAACAGATTTGGAGAGGTTCATTCTAACACTGGATCTTAACAGCAAAATGTCCAAGTATTGCATAGGATGTGTCTTCTGTAAAAGCCTATTTTGAGAGACCACATATTTATGTGTCTTTAATCCACTGGTTGATCCAAGTTAGCTTCTGTCATCAGTTTTACACAGATGGCAGCTACCATATGTTACTTTCCATTTCCATTGCACATCAGCTTAAAATGAAGACAATCTCGCCAGCGTAAAACCCAAAAAGCAGTGTATGCAGCCTTGTGACTTTCAGTGGAGACCAAATCAAAACCAAGGCTATTTAGAAGCTTGGCTACGGAGACAGTTCCTTCATTGCTTTGCTTTGGTTAGCAGAGGCCCAGGAGTCGGCAGAAACTTCACCATCCCTCCCTGTGCTTGTTTGTCTATAGATTGGTGCACCCGGCCACTCTCTCATCTAGCTGCCCAGGCAGGAACAAAGTTGAAAGTGAAACAGGTTCAGCCACCTGGAAACTTCACTAATCTCTGCATTATTTATCTTTGTCTTACAGCTATTAGGAAAAAAAGATGAAAAAGGGAAAAAAGGTCATTCCCATGCTTTCACTGGGGAGAAATGACATGGAAATGACATCACTGACATCACTATCCAAAGTATACGTTTGTGTCTGGAGTTCCAAGGCCATTTCCTAATGAAGCACATGTGCTTTACTAGGTTTATTTTGAAACTCTATTTGCTTATTTTCCAGACATGATCAAAAAGACATTCAGAGTGTTCTGTAGGAGGCACTTGAACCCTGTAGACCAGGAAAGTTGTTTCTAACTTCGGCAACAGCCAGCAACAATACCATTTGTAAAATAAACCTGATTGCACAAAATGCATTGCTGTTTTCTACCAATAAATAGATATTGCTTCAGGAATCATGGCCCTTGGGTGGCAGGACAGGGTCTTCTCCCTCAAATTACACAAAGCTTCATTTAGTGTTTACGCCTAGTCACAAGTGGTGTTCTTTCCCCAAGCTCCAAACCCCTGAGTCTCTTGCCAGATGCTGTTGCTTAGTAGCTGTTGCCATAACACCGGCTCTTCTAATACCTTGGATAAAAGTGTTACAAAACATGCAAATCCATTCAGAGAAGCTGAGAGAATGAATCCTACCTTAATGTTAAAATTGTCATCAAGAAGGATGTTTTCCAATTTTAGGTCCCTGTGGACAACACCGTTCTGAAATTAGGAGGAAAAAACAGGGGAGAGAAGATGAGAAAATATTGGACAAATTAAAGGTGAACTGGCAGGGTGGTCTTTGCATCTACATTTCAGGGCTGATTTCACTGTCATAACACTCACGGCCCAGTGACTAGTGACAGGAGACGTATTAGTCACTTGGTGTGTGGTTAAGAGAAGAATGACTGGAATCTGTCCTCCCACAAAGCCTGTAAAACAGCGGGGGGATTCTTTTCGGAACTTAATTCCAACTCGTATCCTACCCCCACTGTGTGAAAGCAATATATTCTTCCCAGGCACCAGAAAACAATATCTGTCAATGATGTTAGTCCTTACAAAAGCTCTTGTTCCTCCAGTGTGCAGCCGCTTGGATCAGGGGAGTTATAATCCTAAAAGACTGTAAACGTTAGGGATGGAAACTCACAAGCTGGGTTTAGGTCAGAGCCTTTTTTAAAGAAATTCGGAAAAAAATTAACTGCGCAGAGAAAGCCACTGTAGCTTTTCAGCATTGTGCAATGAGGACTTCGCAAACCTCCCTTGCTTATCAAAATTCAAGTGGTGATTAAAATGTTTGAGAATTGAAATAAGAAACTGTTAGCTGCTCATTGCCATTAGCCGCATGCAAGTCTCTCTCTATGCAATTGGTTCATAAGCAAGGATAAAAGGTCCATGAAGATAACCAGTCAGTTACGTACTTTTAATTGCGTAAATTGTCATGCTAACGGGTGCTGTGATGGATGAAGACAATAGCAAAGGATATCTTTCCCATGCTCCCACTACATCTGGAAAGTTACTTTTGCATATCTGGAGTGAGTACATGCTAGAATTTGAACATTTATACCTTTCTCTTGAATTTTCTTTTATCTATTTTATCTAAAGTTGTACACTTGCATATTCAAATTGAAAACTATCATTTATTTGAATGTATCATAAGCATTAATGTTCCAGAAGTACTATGGGGTGCCTTTTTTCGTCAATGTTGTCAATCATTTTGTTATGTCAGGAGAATAACTTTCAAAGCAAAAACGGGATGTAGGGCTAGTGTAAGGGAGTTGCTGGTATATGCCATAGCACAGCAAAATACCCTGGTCTTTAAAAGCAAGCAATGAACTGCTGTCAGCAATTTGACTCAAGATTTCCTGTTGTACTGATACAATCACATGCTGTCATACTTAATAATGAATGCTGTTGCCTCAGTCATGCTTTCAAATATGTAAGGCACTAGCCAGTCTTCAAACAGCCTTTTTTAATATCAAATCCTTTGCTCACCTTGTGGCAGTAATGTACAGCAGAGACTATCTGTCGAAAGAAGTGTCTTGTCTCTCTTTCACTCAACCGCCGCCTCTCACTGATGTAATCATACAACTCTCCTTTACTTGCGTACTCCATGATGATCACAATCTTATCTTTATTTTCAAACACTGCACAGGTTAAAAAAGAAAATAAAAAAGAAAACAGTTGATCCAGTACATTTAAAAATAGATACTTTAGAGGGAGAAGAAGAATTAGGACGATTAAACACATCCCATGTCATCACTGCAGGCTAGAGAGATGTACTACCAACCCCACTGAAAAAAGCAAGTTCCAAAGCTAATCTTTTCCAGAAGAAGATTACAACTTCCAAGATCAAGAGAAGGAAGTTGCGACTACCTTCACTTTCACATGGCTAGATGAAAGAAGGACTTTGCCACTATAACATGGGGCCACAGGGTGGAAAAGTCAACTTGATCATAATTGGGTAAGGTGGGCTCTTGTGCCAGCAACGCCTGCATTTGAACCCTGGCTCCAACTCTCTATTACCAGTAGTCCTCTTGGGGCTATAGGAATCAGAAGCTATCACATCATTTGAAAAAGGTTAATAAAGAGATAATAACATCTGTCTTCAAGACTGCCTGATACAGAATAGCCATTTGGCTGATCCAGAATGACTGCTGGTTTGCTTTCACCTTCCCTCAAAAACCAACAGAAGAATTGATGCTTGTGTCCTTCTTGGGCACAACTCTGTGCGAGAGCACAGTGGGCACTGACACCGGAGTGAGCTGGGGCTGCAACTCGAATCCAAAGGCTGGCATCCAATCTCTTGTCAGCATGGCTCTGCGCCCTATCTTGTGCACCTAACCCGTCCTTTAACTCAGTTATCCCCTCACAGTGTAGGGTACTTACCAGATTGCGTGCCTCTGCCTCATGTTTCCTTGTATGCTGTAGATACGTCCTTTGCCACTTGCGCAGAGCCAATAGCAATGCGTAACTCCCACGTAAAGAGCGCAAGGAACATTCATTTAATACACGTCGTAACTTGACCGTTCTTTTGGGCTCTGGGTACTTTGTGCCACATGCTGTCAAGGACTCTACTGGGAGTTGCAGATAACTAAACACTTAAGTTAGCAAAACAGGCTGCGAGTAGTCTCAAATTGCCATAATGCACTGGCTGCTAAACATTTTTTTCCTTTCTGACACTGAAAATTCTATGCAACTCACTGGA
Organism: Apteryx rowi; assembly: GCF_003343035.1. Classification (NCBI taxonomy): domain Eukaryota; kingdom Metazoa; phylum Chordata; class Aves; order Apterygiformes; family Apterygidae; genus Apteryx; species Apteryx rowi. Next base: position 1,322,991 of record NW_020447564.1, read on the forward strand.
AACTTCCTGCACCTGCCATAAATAACCACTGTTCACATTAAAACACAGTGATTTTCTTTCTCTTTTATTCTACAGCAGCAGCCTGCTGAAGCCAGGTCACACTGGCAACAAAGATTCTGCAAATTAATGAGGTTATAGAGGTTATTACAAACGGATGCTAGTTTTAACCAACCCTACTGGAGCGATGCCTTCCAATATCTCTTTAGCAAAGCTCAGCCAGTAGTCCTTAGTGTTTAAAAAAAAAACACTTTAGCTTTTGCAGTGAAATGCGAAGCCGCCCCTCTCAACACACAGATATTTGCTGCTCTCAGGCTTTGTCTCATGTCCTCTCACACTTTGTCACGCCATTCTACAAGCCAAAGCCTCTGCAGCTCCCTCTGACACCCCTGAACCCCAGCCAAACAGCTCTGATAAAAGGGAGAGTGAAGAGCCAGACAAAGTTGGCCGCTTACTTGTCTGCTGGCCTTACTGCACCCTGAAGCATAGACTTCTGCCAGTGATTACATCCTATATACATCCTCATTAACAATAAACTTCGGAAACTGGAAGAACTGTCTCTGGATGGATTATACTTACAGTATCCTCTCCAAGAATGATAGATTGATATGCCCTGGGAAAAACTGAACATAGCCTGTGTCATATACGGAAGTGTTGTGATGTGTTACCAATGCAGCAGTAATGCGCATACTCTCATGTCTAAGTTTGGAAAGGGCTGCTAACTACAGAGCTGCTTAGGAAGGGAAAAAGAAGTAGTTTCATTAAGCTGAGACGAATCACTAAAAATGCTTTTATTCAAGAGATTTAATTAAAAAGAAAAGCAGCTGATTTAATGAGTTAGGGATTATTACATCATTCATGGATAAGTAGAGTAGCCACACTGATCTCAATGGTATCTCACAGGAGCGCATACTGCAAGCGATACCAGGCAAGGACCATCCGGTGCTCAGGAGGACATTTGCCTTGCCAGAGGGCCACAGATGAGGGAAAGGGGGTCCTTGGCCCTTCCCACCACCATCTCCTGACTGCTGGTGCCCTAGAAAGTGTTTACTGTTGCTTATGACAATGACATTCTCCTACAACAGGGCATTCTTCCAGTGCATGTTTCTTTTAAAGTTTTGCCTTCATTGCTCAGTCAGGTGAGCTTTCTCAAATCGTCCTTGACATTCCAAATTGTTAAATTCTGATATTGAATTCTCTGGACTAAAATATGCTATATCAGTAACAGTCCTGATACAGAAATATTTTCCTACATTTATACAGAAATGAAGCAGGGAGCACTTGGTTGGAGGAACATGCATTTAAAGATATTTCCCATTTCAAGTGCTCTTTTATGGCCCTCTAGCAAACTGAGATAATACCTTAAAGATTGAATTTAGGAAATGATAAATCACTGTTCTGAATTTTGGATTTTTGTCACAAAAATACAGTAGAATCAATGAGAATACAAGGACCTCAGTACGTACACGTCCTCTTTCTTTATGAGGGAGCATTATGACAAGGACACTACCCTCGGATAGATACCCTAGACAACTCTATACAGGTAGCCTCAGCATAATCATAGCTGAATGATTACAGAATTGAACACCCATCCAACTCTTCACCAAAGAAAAAAGGCGGAGGGAGAATCTTTCTTTTCAGAGAGGTGAGAGGAATTTTTTTTACAACTGAATCATTTCAGTTTAGAGCACACCCATCCAGTTAGCTGAATCTCACGAGAGGGTGTGTGACTACTTTTCTCCTGAAAGGGGATTGAACCTTGGAAAAAAATGTCTTAAATGGGAGCTGCCACTGAAGGAGCAGGGAGTGGAAAGGCAATAAGACTTATGTCCGTACACACACACGCACACACTCTTAAAAGGAAATTCAGTGGTCAAAACAATCAGGCAGTGACAAGATGGTATTTTGGCAATTCTCAGAACATCAGCCATGTATACCACAAATTTTCACAGCAGCAGCTAGGATGCCAGGCAGGTTTCATACAGACACTTCTAAATTTCCCTTTTGAGCACAGTATGTAGTTTTATGAACATATGCTCCAAAAAAGCATTGTGGCCAGTGGTTGGGGGAAGTGAGGAGGGCATTAATTAAAGGCTGGATTTACTTACTGCAAATAATAATGAGGCAATAAATACACTGCCCTGTTAACACCTGGGTTGTAACCTGCAGGCTGATGACGGACGGATTGCCTCTATATAGCTTCTGGGACTGCTTGGTTCACTCTTTGTTTTCATTGTGCATGATTTATTATCTGCCATCCTAGTGCATATTCATTCCGCAGCTCGCTCCTGTCTAGAAGTGAGCCTGAGCCCTGCCTGCAGCCACCGATTACAGAGCAGCATGATTTAGGCAGGATATCACACTCCAGGAATGCTCCACAGCTTGCTAGTGGTGGGACAGCCACATCATAAAAGTCTGCCTTCAACAGACCTCAACCCCTGATTAAGGTCAAGGGAATGAGGGACGTTATGTATAAGAAAGGTGGGGCTGCTCTTGCTTCTTTCAAAGCATCGATACTCTGCAAACAGTGCTGACCAAATAAAATAAATGGAGAACTGTCAGCGTCAACACCCAGCCAGGTGGTAGGAAGAGAGATGGTCTGTCAATCAAAAATCAAGAGACGGGGATTGCCTAGATATGAGATGGGCTCCACATATTAGAGGAGACGGCAGCAGAAAAAAATGCTTGCTCCAAGCTGTGTAACACCATCCGTGTTTACTCGCACCACTCTGCAAGCTGCATTATGCTAAGAGAGCTGCAGCAGGACCTTGGTGTGGTGGGAGGGAAGCTGTACCACCTGAGCTGTAGTGGTCAAGTGGTGTAATGTAGTGGTTGCAATATGATAGTACTCCTTTTCAGACTGACTGACTTCTGAGACTGCTACACTTCCATCTGACCACTGACGAGGAGGAGGGAGGGACAGCACTGTGAAAGCACATCAGAAATTGGGGAACAGGGAGCAGTAACAGGACGTACCACAGGGTATGAGGAACAACGTGACCGTATCCCCAGGACATGAGCCAGAGTACCGTGTTAATGTACTAAGACATGCCTCAAGGCATTGCAGAGAAAAAGTATTTTCCCATGGGCTATGAACTTGCTTCAAATCTCTGTCCGTCCCAGCGAACCTTAGCAGAAGCTAAGAACAGGGCTCTGCACAGTCAGCAAAGGGTGCTTCAGTTCCAGTGGTCAAGTAAAGATTTCTTACAGCTTTTCTTTAATTTCTCCCCTTAAATGTAACATAATTTGTTTATTTAAAGAAACAGATAATTGAAACCAAATCTGTTCAGCTTCAGAGCTCATTGAAGAATACAAATGTGAAATGGGGAAGGAACTTAAGTTCTCGCTACTGAAGAGGTATCTGAGACAAAGCACATTTTGTAACATCAACAATCAGTCTCTTTCACAGTCTGTTCTACTACAGTAATAATTTTTTGATACAATCTCTCCACTTATCTATATTTAGAGGCCATGAAATGATGAGCTCAGTTTCTATCTACAGCTTTACATATTCCAAATAGCAGTGGTAGTGTAGAGACCTCTCTTTGATCAGCACTTTTCTTTCCTTTTCAATTCTGTTGCTAAATTCTTCCCGTTAGCTACGTAGGAGTCATCTGCGCTGAAACTCCACAGGACAAATTTGACACTGGATGAATATACTCAGTATTTGTCTTAAATGCTTCTGAAGATGAAATTTAGGCCAAAAGTGTTGAAAACACACAGAGACATGGTGCAAAGATCAATCAGAAAGATTTCATGGTACATTGGACATCCCTCTATTAGCATAGTTCACTTTGGACTTATTTACTACCAAATTTAAAAGGCAAACGAAATTCTTGCTCCCTTCCTCCAACCTTACAGGATGCTAAAGGCAGACTGAGGGCAGGGAGGGGGGATTGGATTTTTTTTTCCCCTTAATGGACTACCTCCTCATGGGCTGATTCCATTTGGTTTACATGTAACCCTGGGGTAAGAATTTTAGTTTGTTAGTTTAAGAGGGGCGGCCAATCTCTTTGCATTGGAACCATTTGAATTCTCCTCATGCCTTTGCTCTCTATCAGAGCAATCTCCTAAATTAGTTCCAGTATGTTGACATTCCTTCCATCCGGTGTCTTTCCATTCAGTGGTATTTTTATTACTCTCCTAACAGCCGCAGACAGAAGTACCTTTCCATTGCTACAAAATGCTTTTTTATTAAAGGTCAGCCAAATCAAAAAAACAAGCAAGTTTGTTTTTAATTTTAGAGATGCAGACTAGAATAACCTTTTCATTCAGAAAAGTCATGTATGACCCAATTACCTCACTTGTGTAATAATGCACAAATTATTCTTCAAAAAGACATCTGAATGCTGAAAAGTGTTTTTTTATGTTAGAATTTCAGTTCTATGCTTCTTCTGTGTTCATAAATACTCAAAAAGCTTTGTAGCCCCTTGATGTAAAAATACTTCAGAACTGTATTTTTTAAGTTTTATTTAATAGTATTATTCGTTTATGACTGTTTTTATACAAAGCATACAGCAGGCATGAAAATGTCAAGCAGGTTTTCTCCCTCCAAGGTCCAATTTAGTAAACCGCTTGGGTGCATATGCTTGAATTTATGCAGATACTTAATTATAATTAAAGTTAGCGAGATACCAAGTATATGTTTTAAAGTTAAGCATGTGCTAAATTGCTTTCTTGAATGATGGCCTTATTCAGTTCTCTTCTTAAATTAAAGGAATGTAGTTAAGGTCCTTCAATAATCATTTTAAATCAGACAGCATGCTAGAATTAATCCCCAGTGAGGGGATTAAATCAAAATGAGAATCATTATCCTTGCCAATTTTGTTTCGCAGAGAACGAGACTGATGATACACAGATTTTGATGGTCTACTATTTAAAAAAGAAGCAAAAATGAGACTTGCTAATTCAGCCACAATACTACATGTTACACTAATTGCCTTTTGTTTCAGCAAAGAATACAAGAGCTAATTCTCCTTTTATTTTTAATTATGATTACAAACTGCTGAGGAACCTCAAACAAGCAAACATTTATATTGCAGTGGGAGGCCTGTTTAAGTGAAGGCATGGAAATAAATTTTATCATTGCTTGGAATCATTTAGACATCTGAATTGAACTTGCCAATGTCCTCACACATTTGGTTCATATCATGTCAGAAGAAGCATTGTTTAGGGGATAGTCCTGATTGAAAGGAAATTCATAAATGTGGTGTATGATAACTAAAGAGTTAAGTTTGTTTATACTTGTTTTATTACTATGAGCCGACTCTAGAGATATTACTTTATGTTCTTGTTATCAACTGAAAACAATGGAACTAACACACTCGAAGGTCAAAAACCTACATAATTAGAGGAAGCCAATTAGAAATGTGGTTAAATAGTGTCACTGCTGAAATACTTTCTCTTGGCTAAATGTCAAAAAGTCATTCCAGCTTTCCAACTTTCATCATTCTTGTTAAAAGCCCAGTCCTTCACGTGACATTGCAAGGGACTTCTAGTGACCTTTTGAGGTGTTTTGCGCACAAAAGGGATCGCGCAATTAGGCACTAAACTTTGTTTTGATTATATCTGAAAAATATGAGATAGCGAAGGCTGGCACTGCCTCCACAGTATTGTTAGCCTGAGATATATAACTTAAGTGCTGCACTTAACCAGACTGTTAGCTGCAACAAAAAACTCTAGAGTGAGCGAACCACAGTTTCAGTCTTGAGCTGCCTGGCTCATCCAAGGATACGCACTGCAGCTGCCAGGCTGGGAGGACTTGCTGGAGGCAGCACTGCTGTGGGGAAGCAGGTTGCAAGCAGTGGCTCAAGACAGCACACCTTGCCAGCTGCTACCCAGGCACTCGTGTACCTTTTTTTTTTTTGCAATGCGGCTGCTTTCATTCACAACACAGCAACTTGGCTGACAAAACTCAACACTGCATTGGAGACACACCTGTGTGTATCTGAAATGTCAAACATTGATTTTGTTTCATGGAAGTCCTTTATGGAATGTAAGAGTGAACATGTATTTTGCAAGGAAAATTAATATTGTGTAATACAACACATCCATTGTTATATACTGTCAGATTTTCTTTAACTGTCTTTGGACTTCAAAAGTACAACAGGAGAACTAAACTCCTGATTAACCAAAACACGCAAACTAGCTCAAGTCACTCTGTACTTATAGATATATGATGGAGAATCTTTGTGTTCTTTTTCTTTATTTGTTTTTTCCTATGAATTCCAAAAGCGCAACCTACAAAAATAAGAAGTCCTTTTTACATGGGAAATTCATTTTTAGAGCTTTGCTGTTGTAAAGAGTCCAGCAGAGTGCTGAGCAGCCTGGCCCCAATCCAGCAAAGCACTTAAGCACGTGCTCTCCTTTAGTTACTTGTTCCTGTTAATGCCATCGCCTTCCATGGGCACTGAATTGTGATCCTAATATTTATTCATTCATCAGAGAATATCTCATTAAACTACTTCTACAAACATGTTAGCAAAAAAATCTGTTTATTTTGTAAGTTTATTTTGCAAATGGATGGACTTTTCTGTATGGTTATGCTGAAAAAGGCCAGCATAGGTCTTCCTATGCACAGAAACTCTCACGCAGGCACTGTATTTCATACTACAAAGACACAAAAGCTCACCCCTGAATGTCCCAGGCATAACTTTACTCTCATGATTGGTCCAACACATGTTTAAGTGTTTGCAGGATCAGGCCCTGGGCTCTTCCCCTGGTTTAACTTTTATAAAGTATTGCCAGATGGGATAGATTTTGCACTCAGGCTACCCCTGGAAAAATATGTTAGCTCTCAAAGGCTTTATTATCGAATCCTGGAGTTTTCAAGAGGAAAAAGAAAGAGGGTAGGGAGAGGTGGGGGGGCAGATGGGCAGACGAACAGACAGAGACATTATTCTATAAATTAAAATTTATGCCCTGAAATCAGAACAGTTCTAGCAAAGCCAGCTTCATTTATCCAATCCCTTTCAAGGAGTTTAAAGTCACTTGAAAGAGCACTTCCCTTGCAGCCGCACTCGACAGATTGCCAATTACAGCCCTGCTGAGAAGATGGAATTCCTTTGGACTCAGAATTGTATGTCTTCCCTTGCAGTAATGGGCAAGATGTCTTCCTTTTGGTTAGGTTACAAAAAATATCATTAAACTGGAAAGTTTTGTATCCATACATTTGGATTTGCTCAGTATCAAAAAAAAAGATAAGCTTATGTTTACATCAAGTTGACAAATTCAGAGGTTAATTGCCTTTAACCAGGCAGGTCAAAAGGATACCTAAACAAGGATCCCACTTAAGGAAAACACGTTTGTAAATGCAACAAAGAGCTTACAAAGATATTCAAGAGAGATGAAGCACTGTCCATGCTAGGTAGACTCACTGAAACCTGGCACCTACAGCAAACACTGTCAGGAGTGTAATGGTAGTCTGAATACCCACATTAAAAAATAGTGAGAGATGAGAAAAATATCTATGGGGCTACTCCAGTCTAAAAGTTAAGCATCTGATCTAAGTTAGTCAGCTAGACTCCATCTATAGCCAACAGAGAGAGACAAGCAGTTCCAGCATGTCATTTCTCCCACCTATCTGAAAAGTCTGTCCCAGGAGGGAGCAAACCACCTTGTGCAGATGCTGATCTCTCTTGACTACAGAGGGAAACTAGACCTCTAGCGTACACCAACTGCCTACATGTTGGATGACTTAAATCTGGTGAGATGGAGTCCACCCCTGAGGACTGAGTAACTTCAATATTTAGTGCCAGAGGAGAGCAATATTATCATTTTTTATGTATCATTCCAAAGGAATGGCCACACATTCAAAATACAGCTTCAATAGGATAGAAATATTTCAGTCATAGATGTAGTTCCACAATTTCACTACAAGTACTTTTAGGCTTAAAATGAAGTGCATGCTTAAGAGTCACTGAACTTACATCCTAATCTCCGGGCAGTATGTAACTGCACCTCTGGATTTGGCTGTGCATCCACACATCTTCCCAGTACTACAGCATATATGTGACAATATTGGCTGCTAAAGGCAGAACATCAGTTTTGACTGCTTGGAAAGACTTGATGAGCTCCATAGCAGCTCTACCTCTGTTGTACATAATTCTTTGCTCCATTGGACTACTGTCAAACCAACAAACTGACTTCTGTTTAATTCCTGGCCTGAAGGGATGCACAGCATAAGGAGCCATGAAAGGCTGCTCTGCTTTCTAGATAACTACTGTGTTACAGTAAGAGAATAGCTTTTTCCTCAGAGATTGTTCTAAAAGAAAACAAACCAGAAACAAATCAGAACAAAAAGCTTCCCAGAAATGAGAGAAAAGCTGCCTCCAGGTCTGTCACTGCAAGGTGCTGCTGCTGGCTAATGGATCACAAAAGCACCATGCTGCTGAAGTTCGTGGAAGGAAACTGTCACTTGCCATCTGCACTTGCCCTCCTGGAGACTGGATGAAACCTCCATTGCAAAACTTGACTGGTTGGGCTGTGGAAGCAATGCACCTCCCTCCACAGGGCTGGAGAGGAAAGTTTTGCTCCCACAGGATTTCACTGTCTGCTTCTTAAAAATTCTGTAATCTTTTTAACTTTTACAAATGTTTTATCTCAGTAAAAACTATTTAAAGTAAGGATGAGAAGGGCAATTGGTCAAAGCACTGCAGCATGCTTAATCTTTTTTCTTTCTGAGTTCCCGTGCACATTTGAAATAACTTTTGTTCCATTTGCAACCCACATGCTGACACAGCATCCCTCCCCTTTTCTGTTCCCAGATCCTGTTTTGAGTTTATTCAATAAAAAGACAGATATTCATCTCTTTTCAAGTAAAAGAACATGCTTTTGAATAACTCAATATGTGATACTGTAACAGTATTCCAAGCCAGTCCTTGTTTTAATCAGTCGTATCAACTCTCAGAATGGAGCTGCCATATACATACCATCACTTGGTGCATTTACCTTATGGGCATGTAAATATGAAGGGCTAAATGCAGGCTGCCTCTTCTGCGTATACGGAAGGATGTGATCCCCTGAGATGAAGCCGTTAGGCTCACATCTTTCAGAGTCTCTGGAATTCACACCCGGTGTCCTCTGAGCAGCTGAGAACCTAGCTTCGGCCCTGGGAGCAGACCTCTTGGTCAGCATCTTTTAGCACGTACTCAGCCTGAACTATTTAGCTCTAGTTGGGATATTACAGACTTAAGGAAGGAAGGAAGGAGGAGGAGATCTTACTACATGGTGATATTCTATAAATATATAAACAAACAAACAAGCAAATAAATGAAGAATGTCTCTGGCTTCGTGCTCTTCTCTACAGACTAGGGAGCAGCTCTGGAGGCAGGAATTACCAGCTTCACTGCCATGTCCCAGGAAGAAAGGAGTTAGAGAGCAAAGGCAGGATTAGGAAACAGGAATGCTAAGCCAGCAACCAGACTGACAGGAAATAGTACAGAGATGGATAGGAAGCAGATGCTCAGATTCATGGGAGAAAAGCAGCCATAACAGAACCAGCAAGACAAACAGGCAGGTAAGTAAGGACCAAAGGCCTAGGCCAAACAAGACTGGTCTTGTGAAGTCCAGGGGAAATAAAATATATGAGGATCAGTTTCAGGGTTTGGGAACACAAGCTGACATCAGGTTGGTGTGCGAGTGAGGGTGAAATTAAATTGAACTTTCCAGTGGGAGCAAGAAAATTAGATTGTGCATTCAATACTTTCCCATCTTCCATGGATACAGCTCTTGAGTCACTTATAAACAAGTTCCTGCAGGCAAGGGCTTATGTCACTGTGAAACATTATGGTTCAGAAGGAAGGTAGTGCTCGAAACAATCTCTTTGGTAAGAGATGGGCTACACTGGGAGTAAGAGTTTGGTGCATGTTCTCAAGAAATACAAACATTAGGTCTGCAAGAACATAATAGAGCAGTTGGGGAGGAGAATCATATTCACTAACCTTCATATATGGTGATGATATGAGGATGGCTGAGGGATGACATGATCTCAATCTCCCGTCTGATGTGAACCATATCTTGTTCATCCTTAATTTTGTCCTTACGAATGGATTTTATTGCAACCTATAAATTCAGGAAATCAAGCATTACTCTTGGGAGTGAACAGATGCATATAATCCATTAAGGAAAGTTCAAAAAACAAATACAGATGTTAGATGCTGGCAGAATGTGGAATGACCATAACAAGGCTTTGAAATACAAACCTCCATGCCCCAGCTCCTTCATTTTATAGTAATAAGTATACTCTCATTACAGTAATGGGTGACATGAAGTTTTAAGGTCTTTAGGTATTAGGGCTTCATTGAGGGGGCACGCAGGATTTTGAAAAGGAACTCTGTGTTAGCCTGAATCTTCTTCAGCTAAGGTAAATGGTAAAAATCCCAAAAGACTGATGGAAACAGCATTTGGTTAGACATGATTACATCTGACAATTTCAAACAGAAGCTTTGGAGACAACTTCTCTGAAGTAAAGTTAAGATCTCTGATGGAAAGGAGGCAGATGATCTCGGGTGATGACTACAAATTATTTGGCCATGTTAATACAACGAGGACCATATTAATACAGATCTCTGCACTGTTCTTTAAAGCAGGCTCAGGAGTTATGACTTATTTAATAATCAGAAAAAATGATTCTTTGAAATTCACATCTAAACTCATCCTCAGATAAACTCTAGGCTTTCAGGTCCTGCAGAGCACTTATGCAATCACTGCAAAACCATATCCTTCCTGCATCCTTCCTCAATCAGCAACCTTTTTACAAGCACATCATGTGACTGGGTGTCTTTCCAAAAGGCAGGGTGGGAACAGAGGAAGTGATAGCTGAACTTGCAGTATAAATTCAAATTATAACAGCCCTTGTGAATGTGTGTGTGCGTTGCCTGTGAAAAAAGAGCTTATCTGAACAACCCCATAAATAATTGCAGGGGTCAGATCATGCCCTACAAGAAATGCCCAACCCAACAACGGAGAGGAGCTAGTGTGAGAGGTATTGCGCATTCTGAGTGGCAGCACAGCCTTCACTGTAACAAATATTTACCCTATTTTATTTGTATAAGCCAGAGTTCAAGGAATAAATTACCAGCTAGTTTAAAATCAACAGTAAGCCTTTGAAAAACATCGCTGACCTGCTGAGATGACCACCCTTTTATGGGTAAACAACACTTTTGTCATTCTATGCAGCCAACTACTGTGGACCTCTCCTGGGAAAACATTTGTAAATCTGTGATTTATGTGATTTCCCTGGTTCCTGCACAAAAATAATTTCACTGCCTACTTCAGTAATTGCAAGTGGCATGACCAGTATTGTTTTCATTATATGATGTAGCATCAAGGATATTGAAGAAAGAAGGGAAAAACTTACAATAGTATAAAATTGAAATGTACATAAACGGGAGCTAGTTTAAAGGATCAGGTTTCCTACAAAGGCTTCAACTCTGAAAAGCAACATTGTTCAAAAAAAGCATTAAGCACATGCCCAATCCCCTTGAACTCCCAAAGATTTCAGCACATGCTTAAAATTAAGCACATGCTCAAGCACTACCCTGCTTTGGGACCCATGTAGACAACAGAACCAAAAGCAGAGCGTAAGGGACAAACATATTTGTATGTCAAAACCCAAACAATTCTTTTCTTCCTCTTGACCCAAACATTTGGTATACAGATTTTAAAAGTAACAACATAGCTTTGTTCTTATCTACAGTGTACATATTTCTAGCAAAGGTGATATAACAGATCTTAATTGACTGAGTGATCAAGATAATCACCAAGCAGTTCTAGAGATGGATAAAGCAGCTAATGGTACAGACAAAGTTGGATTTTTTCCCCCATCCCATGTTTGCACTGGGACAGGCTGTGAATGCAAATAAACCCTGTATACAAGATGTGGGTGGCTCTTGGAGCAGCATGTGCATTCCTGCAAGAAGTAAATATAGACATGGGTAAAAACACATTTTTTTATTAAAAGACAGCCTTGTACTTGGCTCTGAGGAAGAATTTGAGAAGGCTTTCATTGTCAAATATACAACGGGGAGCAAGTTCTTTGCCATTCATGGCTGGTAAAGTAATAACGGCATCCAGGAAGGCATGCCAGTCTCCCACTAATTTGATGCTAGGCTTCGCAGACAGGACTTTTGTAAGTCTATACATAATTACTGCAAATAGTCTCTCTGGAATAATTTTATATGTGAAAACTTTTTTTAGATTAAAAAAAATGCAAACATGATTTGAAGAGTGGCATGCTATAGATGTTGTAATATATGTTTGAATGTATCTTCCAGTGCAAACAGATGTTGCGTGGGAATATATTTTTCAAAAGGGCCAGAGAGTTTCAAAAGTGATTAAGCCACCTAGGAGCCTTATTTTATAAAGGCTATTTCTAAAAGCTTAATTAAATTTTGAAAATGGTACTTAAGCTCTCCTGAAAATGTTACTTCCCATCTTGAACTCCAAGACTTAAAATCTAGGAGTGGGATTTACCAGACTAGTTGAAGTACTTCGGATTTTGTTCATGACATCCAAGGTCCAAGACTTCCTCTCATCATAGAGAAAGAAAGATGACAAATATACCCCTGGGGTTTAATATTTAAGGCACTAACACACAGTTTGATTTCTCTCCCTCAACTGCTTCTGATGGCAGCGACTGCCATTTAGAAACAGGGAGCAACTTATCAGCAGGTAATGCCCCGTAACTGAGATACAGTAAGTTGCCAGGATGAGTTTTCTGTATCGAAGGAAGACTCTAGACACTTGCACGTAACAGTGTTTTATACATGCTCAAAGCACAGTACAGCCATGAATTATTTAAAACTTAGGAGGCAAGTGGTGAAACAGCACCATTCATTTTTAGGAGATGTGGAAACTGAAACAGAAAGCTGATGTGACTCCTAACGGAAGCAAGGACAGTAGCATCTCAGAAATAGTTGTCTGCCTCTCTCTCCCAAAACTTTTTTGCCCTGCTCAGCAAATCATATAATTATTAAAGTCTAGTTTCCAATATCTTTCCCCTGCTCAGTTCCTATTTTTTCCCCTCAAAAAGAGCCTCAGAGGAGTGAAAGGTGCATCTCTGTTGCTCAGACAGAATAAGGAGCCTTCCACTTATAGGTTCAAACACAGTTCGATAAACATTTTTATCCTGCGACGTCTGCCTGGTGGCCTGCCTGTTCCCCTGCCCCGCCTCCCAAGTGGACGGGTTCCCCATCACAAAGACTATCAATAGCAAACAGCCTTGCAGGCGACCTTACCAAAGGCCAAGCAGTGAGTGACCACTGTCCGCAGACCTTCACTGGTAGAGGTGGCATCCCAAAATGGGATTAACAGAGCAGCAGAACAGTGCACAGCAGTTTATACTGGCATTCGCTCCAGCTCTTCTTCTGTAAGTAAGAGATTTCTGCCAGCCGAGTGTCTTTCGCCTGCATCAATCTACCCAGACTCTGTCAGCAGGGGTATGTGGGCTTAAGTCTATTGATTTGAAACAATAATACAAACAAGAGTGCAGTCCAGTGTTCTTTTTAGTATTTCACAGAAGCATTACATGTCAAGGTCACATTTTAGATATTTGTTATATATTTCATTGTTTTCATCTCTTTGAGCAAAATAAGGTCCCTGTCTGTTATGATATCAGCTTGTAAAACAAGTCTCTCTTCTAAGTAGTCTAAAAGATCAATAATGGAATTTCTTTTATGAACTGTATTTTACTCAGAAATATATTCTGGAAAAAAATACGCCCAGTGTAGGCTTATGCTTTTAACACAGACAGAGCTGGCTCCATTTTTCAAAACCTCACTTACAGGACTGGTGCCAGATGTGGTACATGATGAACCCGAACAACTTAAGCCTAAGAAGAAATAAGCTCAATTGAGAAATACATTGTGAAAGAACTTGTTTGTTCATTCTTTGGTTCCTGTTCTTGCTTGCTTTCTTGTTTTCCTTGCTTTCTCTGAAAGCAACAGCTCCACTGTGTTCACTATGACAATTTATTAAGCGTCACAGTATATGAATCAGCAGTATGGCAAATGCAGTATGCTTTTTTACATCAGCTACATTAACTACTCAAAATATTCCTGTTCAAGATCTGCATAGAAAGTGCTATTAGTTGCTTCAGTATTCTCAGAACATTGTACTTAAATCTCTATCACACTTTCTCCCTGCATTTTACTGGTTTTAAGACTTAGATTATTTAATTATGGTATTTTTAGTAATAGGAATTTGTATTTTTTCCTAGCTTCTTGTCCTGATGAGAATTTCAGATAACTCCAAGGCCTTGCATTCAGACAGAGTGACATATCAGATTCTTAATAATGAAGTCTGAAGCCTCTTACCCCAGCAAAACAGGTTCAAGTTCACCCACAGTCCCTATAGACGACTGATCCAATCTGGCAAAACACTTTAGCAATGCCTAACTTCACATATGTGAGCAGACCATCGACTTTTGTGGGATAGCTCACACACGTAAAGTTAAATATGTGCATAAGCATCAAGGTCACAGCTCAGAACTAGACCACGTGACGGTCCCTACGGGGATCGATACTGAACGATTTGATGGCCTTGATCTAGTTGCTAGAGTTTACTGTGTACATGCATGCATGCAAGTACACGTACACGGTTTCTCAGTTAACACTAGGAGAACCCTTGTGAGATAGATACGTATTAAACAAAGGTTTATGTGGACAGACCATCTGGACTACCCCTTCAACGTTGAACTGGTCAGAATCGAATCACATTCGTCTGGTGAGTCTGAGAAAGATTCAACCCCTATGCCCGTTTCTCTCCAAGAAAGGGAAAGAGGAGTAACTAGCATAAATCCTGTACACCTTCCAGAACAGCTACATTCACTCCAAACATGAATGAAAATTAAAGCAAAGCCGTCTAGCAGTGGTTACCCACTCTCAAGGAAATAAGCTTGACATCTCCAGCAGTAAGAGTTTGGAAGAGGGCTGCTTGCCCACTGACAAGAAAAGAAAATACGCCTCAAAGCACAGCCTCAGAGTAGGAACTTCTGAGGTGAGAGGGTTCTGCAGGGCAGCCATCCCTGTAAGAGATCTGGAAATTAAACTTTCAGACAAGCAATAAGCCTGAAGCCTGAGATCAGCAGAACAAAATGACTGCGTTGCACTCCCTCTCTGGCTGGAGGTAACTAACACCTTCGGTACCGCCTTGGCAGGCCTGACAGCATGGTGGTCCCACAGCCACATACAGGATTAGAGAAGGGAAAGAACCACAGGGAAGGACAGCACCAGAGAGGGACCGAAGCACCTTCACCTGCGCTGCCAGTTTTGGCTCTGGCTTCAGCTCAAGAGCAGGCAGAGAGAATGCCCTGTCCAACACATATGGTGCAGCAGAGAGAAAGCAGGCGGCTGTGATTCTCTGCGATCGCCAGGCATTTCCAAACGGCTCTGCAAGAGCACAGCTCCTGCTCAGCCATTGCTCTGCTGTCCAAAAGCAGAAAGGAAAGAGGGAGCGCAATTTTTGGCTTCCTACCCCTCCATGAGTCAGCTTGCAGAGCTTGCTGGACAGGAAGCATGGAGAAATAAGCTGCTCTCTTCAAGGCTGCAATAAATTACCTGTCTCCATTTGCTGGAAAGAGGATTTATACTTACTCTCTGAACTGGTGTAGAGAGATTATGAAGTATTTTCCAATACATTTCATGCTTCTTTGCTTTTCTTTGGTACAAATAACTTGAAGCTATAAATACTTCAAAAACATGAGAGTTGCAAAGGTCTCTGTACTTTCAGTTCTATCTGTAAAAGAAATGTCTCTCCTCCTTTACAGGCTTCTAGGCTGCTGGGCAAAGCAAAATCGTTGGAATTTTCCTTTGCAGAGGCAAATCAAGACCATCATGTACAGCAAAATATCTCAAACTCTAAACATCCGGCAAAGGACACAGCAGCCGGTAGGTGGCCGTTTCCATACCAAACCTCTATGTCCACAGAGTCATTGCCGGCATCGCAATTTCACCAGGGTACCTGTGTGGCTGAAGCACCATGGGATGAGTAACAAAGCCATATTTTCATCAAAGTGTAAAGCTGTTTCTCTTCTTTTCAGGAAGTTGGTTCATGTGTTTCTCTGTTTTAATGTAATGAACCTACGTCTTCCACATTAGATGTGCAAATAGAAACAAAGGCAGAAATAGCCACATTGCACAAAGTTACAGATTTTTAAAGTCAGCTAGTCTTGTAACCTAGATTGAGCACCTGAATGACACAAGCTAGAGGACCCTGCCCCAGCAGTTTTTGCATGCAGCACATTGTTTCATTGAAAACAATCTTTCACTCTATTATCTATCAAGGCTATTTTTAGGACTGTGGCTAGATATTAACAAACTGCTTTTTTCCACTGCGGGGGCTGTGAATTTTAAGCTGGTTCCAGCTCTTGTGCATACCAGTCATGCTCTGGAGCAAATTCCAACGGGTTATTGCAATGGTGCTCTGGAGCACAGGGAAAACGACGTCAGGAAAGGGAATGCAGCCCCCGAGACCCGGAAACCAACTCACTGTCACTGCGAGACATATCAGAAAAGCAGCTTAAAGCAAATTATTGAAAGCAATTTTCTTGCTGGGGTTGGGTTAAATATATATAAACCTCTGCTACCCTAAAGCTGTGAATTGAGGCCATCCCCACCCAGCAACGGGAAATGGGTGAGCCCAGTCAATTTCACAGCTCTGCTTCCTTTCTTTGAGACTCCTAGGTGGGAAGTGCAATGGGGCAAGTGCCAACAGGGGTGGGGAGGTAAAGAACAGGCAGATCGAGTAGCGGGGCGGCAGAGAGGAGGGGAAAGCAGAGGATGTTTGGGGGTGGGGAGAGAAAAGGCACATTGTTCCTTCTCCACCTCCACGGAGCTTAACAAGGAAGAATAAAGCCGGGCACTGTGTTAGTTTTTTTTAGGGGAGTCTCTGCCTACGGTTCTTGGCCCAGCCATCACCAGTGCAAGAGGAAGAGAAACAAAGCTCTGAAATTGGGTGGTCCCTGAGGTCACTGAGATCGGATGATAAGGAAGGGGATGCTGATAACGCAGTTGCACTGAAATGGCACTGCCAGAGGTTGGGCAAGGAAAGGCAGGAAATGGGCTGAAAAAGTGTCGACCAGGCATCTGGACCTTCCAGGTCACGAGTGGGAGCCATGGATATTTCTGCAGGGAAGTCAAGCACCCAAAGGGTTCTGCAAGGCTACCCTCATGCAGACGACTTCTCATAAGCCTCTTTCCCCTGTATTTCTTTGCTGTGTTCTCTGGGGCACAGGAAAACAGCGATCTTGAGAATCCAGTCCCAGGCCAAATTCAATAATAAACAGCAGCACGCAGACTGTGCAAGTCTAAGAACCAGCTTCTGCACAGTCATAGAAAACACTTCATGCACTGACTGAAAACTTGGACAAAAGAGCATTGTGAGCCAATGTAAAATTAGTGCCTGGCCTTGTGCATTTGGCTAACACGTCTCCAAGAGCTCTCTCTTTCGGAGAAAAAGAGCAAGGTCAACACAATGCTATTGTTTCGGAGATTGTTACTTTTCAGATCCTGAAAGCCAGATCATCTCCATGGTGATACTGCCTGGGAGACAAGCATGCAGCAAAGTCCTAATTAATTATTTATAAACAACCCAACTCTATTGTCTGGGAGGCTGGCAAACTATCTAATCATCACGCAAGTTGCTCTAAGCAGTAAACGGTGCCATCTGCACCTAATAAGACCCTGCTGGTTTAAATCTCGGGGCTTCTGGACGTTTCACTTTTCCATTGCATGCTTGTTCATGTCATTACATGGATGTTACCAAAGACAAAACGCTGTTGTTCAAAGGCCAGCAGCTGCATCAACAAGCACATACAGGGTGAGGGTGCAGGTGCCACAATGCACCGGTTGCTTTTAAGAGGCAAAGGTGGCTTTCACAACTGCCTCATTCTCTATGGCAAAAGCATACAGCAAACATCAGCAGCTCTCTGCTTCATCTCCCTCTTCCCAATGCATCATCTAAAAAAGATTTTATTTCTGAAAGCTGAAGCTGATTTACTGCTACTTTATCACAACCTGTAGAGAAACTCACTCTTGCACCAAGGCATGAGACGTCTCAAGTCTATGTGATAAACATTAAATCAAAATTTTATTTACATAAGCTGAGGCACAATGTACCAGTGCCACTGGTGAGGGCCTGGATACTTTTATCTCTATTTTAATCCTCCTTTTCCAACTCTGCTGGATGTAGTTGCTGTTATCATATCACAAATGGTGATTCAGCAAGTGAAGAGGAATTTATTAACCATAAACAATAGGCAAGGGGGTTATATCTTCTTTCTAGTTCCACCTTTATTCACAACGAAAACTGCCTGTGGAACCAAGTTTTAATGAGCAGTGGAAGGTACCAGATTAACACATTTATGCTGTACATATACAAAGTGGGTGCCAGGAGGAACATGTACAACACCCTTCCTCCACTTCTTTCCTCACCCCCGCATACAGTGTCTGTTAACAAAATTTGTGTGCACATTTCCTGAGTAACTACTGCCTGACTGGAAAATTTATATCCCTTCATTGTTTGGCACCTGCTATCCTCAACTGTGTATATGAAGCCTGGCTTATTTACCCCATGCATCCTCTGACAAATTTACCTGGCAGACCTTTTTTCTTTTAATGCTGAGAAGCTTGGCCTTGATTCGTTCTTACTTCCAGAGGGATCTGACAGCTCCGTAGTAATCATTTCAGGACTGAATTATCCTTAGGAGTAAAAAAACCTATTCATCTGGTTTAGCAGAGATCTTCTTTCCGATAGCATTTAAAAACGTAGGTCAGCAATGTGGCTATTGATTTCTCATTTTGAGGCAGTGATTCTTCAAAACAGGGAGAAGAAGGGAGGGCCGCAGAATTCAGAAAGAAGGTCCAGCCCTTTCTTTCTAGACTGTCAGTGGTTCCGGCCCAGACCAATTTAGCTATCATTTGATAACTCTTGAATTTTGTAGTGTTAACTGCATTTCCAAAGGACAAGAATGTACCCGTTCAAACTAACATTTCTGTTGATACATGTCAGAACTCTGTTGAAAAACACCTTTCTTTTCCCAAAATAGAAGTTTTTAATATGGCATTAATGAAGTCCCAAGTTGTAGAAATGTTCAGTTTTAGAAGAAAGATCTTGCACGTAACCACTACCTTCTGTAATAACAAAGTGTTTCCCATGGTGCTAAATCAAGTTTCCTCCTCTCGCCCCTTCCCACTGTCGCAAAGGCATGCTACTGCATGCCTGCATCCACTTCAATCTTGCATGATGCACACTGAAGCAAATTTGCCCTGGTAGCAGCAAAGGTTACAAAGGATCTGCTGAAAAACAGAGATCTAACAAGACAGGGTTATTAGAGATGTTTGTGGTCAGGGCTGACAGGACTAGAAGCCAAGAGAGGCATTCTGGAAGAGTCACTGTAACAAGCAAAGTTTATCTTCCCAGTGAAAAGATCAAGCGTACTTACTTTTTTCCTAATTCACTTCTAAATGAGGTGGAAGGAAACCAGGAACTATTGGCCAGCTCTGTCTGAATATCCAAAGCTGCAATATTTAATACTTTAAAATGTTCATAACTTAGTGTGCAAAAAAACAGTCTTATGATCTAATTTCTGAAGAAGGACTAAAGAGAGAAAAAAATGGCCAAGTTAAAGTTTTGGGGTTGTCATGCACAGATTGATGGAATACCATCTATTTTCCAGAGTCTAATAATGCACAAATATTCCATCCAACTACCTTCAAGCTTTCAAGGAAAGTTCATGTCTTGGCACATTAGAAATTATATCTGGAAGGAAACTGGGGTAGGGGATTTTCCCGAGGCAATGGAGGTTCATAATTGTAATTAAAAGAAAAAAATGCTTTACAACCTCAACTGTGGATCACTCCTCCTTAATAGATGTTAACCAGCACAGAATGCCACATTCACTGAAAAGATGAAAACTTCATTTACAGTTAACTTCTGGTGAAGTTGCCAAGCAAATGTTTATTTTTGGCTTCCACATCTACTAACGCCAAATGTTACACTGAATTGGGATTTCACAAAGTCTAACTGCTTTTCTTCCAGGTTACAATTTCTTTGGAACAAAAGAAAAAAAAAAAGCTGACTTCACTTATAAGTTGGAAAAAAACCTGGTAGCATCTGTTTCTATCATGTCTGTTTATATCATAGTTTAAATAAGGTTAAAATTGTGCAATTATTATTGATTGACTTCCAACTGCAGCACAACTCCATCCAGCACATGTGCAAAAGAGGAAAAGTCACTGGAAGTGAATCATGTGTCAGTTTTTTAACCTCTGCAAGTCTGTGTGCAAACTGTTTAGCACTAATTAAAATACTGGGAAGTCAGGTTAAAGAGGAGTGAAAGAATTCACAAGCCCCAAGTTTACTGTTCCCAGTGTTATATGGGTATTACAGATCCGCCCTCCAAAAACTGGAAGATAGATTTCACATTAATTTGAGGCTTGATCTCACAACTACCATAGCTGCTGATGTAATGAAAAATGCTAACCTGGGGCAGCAGTGAGGGACTTTAATTCAATGTGTTTTTTTCCACTGTGAATAAGCAGTGAACCACACTGAAGTAATCCCCCGAAGTGGGAGTGCACACTGTTCAAGGCACTGATTTGGGGATGAAATGCAAAACCAAGATTCTGACTACTTGCTTAGAAAAAGCCCTTTATGACTTTCTTAAGAAGCCTGGATCTAGTTCCAGTCGGAAAATAAGTGTCCTGCAATTTCTCCCAATAATTTAAATTGGAAATGGGGTTATTCACACCCTCTAAGCAACTGTTGCAAACTATTGCAATGTGCTGCTAAATAATTGCTAAATAATGGTAACCTCACCAGTTACCAGAGTCTCTATAGTGATTTTGCATATGTTTAGTTGAAAGGTGCTATATCAATGCAAGACTGCAATTCACATTAAACAAAAGAGGGGGTTGGACACTGTTTAAAGTCTTTCTTGCAACTATTTTTTTCCAACAAGCCACCTGGCAGCACATTTTCATTCATTAGTAAGTCCTACTGAAGGAAACAGAGGGTAAATAAACGTAACTCAGCTTATTCTCTCTTTCACTAGAACATTTTATGAGTTCAGAGAAGCCTCAGAACTGCTGAGAGCTTTGTACATCTTTACAATGTCTCTTCTGTCACAAGTGGTAAGTCATCTGGTCTTGTATGGACATTTTAATTTTGCTCTCCTGGTTCTGCAGTCCTTCAAAGCAGGTTAAGAGTTAATTCAACTGTGAAAGAAAGTATTGTTTCACTGTGAGAATTACAGCAGAACATGGAAAACTTGGGAAGATTCCTTCTTCTTTTCAGAGAATTTCTGTACTTTTGGGCACGACAATGGTAATTAAAATCTAGCACCATGCTGCTTGACCACCTCAGATTCCTAATTAACTTAGCGAGATTTTTAAGTCTGGCAAGATTTTAAAGTTGAGTTTAGAGTTCAGGCTTTTGGGTTAACATTCATGAGCTGGCATTCATTATGCAAGGATGGTGGACCACAGAGATCATATGACAGAATATACACAGATATATGTAAATGGAATAGTCGGAGGGGTTAATGACACAGGACTAGCAACTCAGAAGCAACTATAACCAGGAAAATTCTCTAAATTAGTCTCAAATGGATCAAAAGATAAACACCGCTTCCTGGTGGAAATCTAGTGAACCATAGTCCCACGTCTTATCTGGAAAAATACTTTCAAAAACTAAAAGATTGGCAACTGTGTGTATGAAACCTCACCCAGGTTATTTTGCTCCAGGACTTGCAAATCGCTTTGTAATATTAAATTTGTTTTTGTAAAAGCACTACTTCAGTATTACATTGTCCAACCTGGATGTTACTTATTTAACGTTCCCTTTTTGGAAGGGGCTGTCCTAGAATTTATGGCAGAATATGGTGGAATTGCTACAGAGGGAGGAAAGGACTTTGCTAGTATTTTTTCCCCATCCGTCTCTGATTTCTAAGGAATATTTATACTCCTGAAGGTAAAGGAACCTCCTGTTGTTTCTTTCTATTTATCAAAAGTAAATTACCAGGGCCACCCCAATGGCTCAGTGGAGAGAGTAATATAGAAACAGGAACGCTCTGGCTCCCTACGGCCAGTTGGGCTTGGAATAGAGAGCGCTGTGACAGGGTGAAGAATGAATTATGCTTTCCGACAATGAAGTGGTTGGCTATCAAGCAGTTTTGCAGCCTTAAAAGTATAGTTTCTGCTTTCCCTGCTACAAGAGAAGCTCACGGATACAGGCTGTTGTTACAAGTAGTTACAGGGAGAGTTAACTTTGGAGGGAAGAAACAGCAAACCAAAATTTTTTCTTCTAGAGGAAAAAGCTTTTGGCAAAGGACTCCCCCAGACTGTGTGATTTCCAGGACTGCTGCCCCCTTCTTCAGCATGCACAGACACCTTTTTTGGCACGTGCTTTGGCCAGGGTCAGTCAAACAAGGGAGGGCTAGCACTCAGATTTCTGGGCTCCCTTTGCCAAAAGCTAAGACATTAGGTAGTGCTACAGCAGCAGCGCAGGCTTCCCACTTCACCCTGCCAGTGACCTTTGCACAGACTTGGATATACCACCTTCCTCAGGGTGAGGAGCAATTCCCTCTCACGCTGCTCAGTCCAGAAATTCATCTCAGCAAATACCACAAATCATGTCATGCTGAGGAGAACTATTAAAGTGGTGCTGTGCAATGTGAATTGCTGTCCACAAGGGACTGGAGCGAGAGACTGCCTAACCCATTTTGTTTAACTTTTACTTAAACAACCCCGAAAGGGGAAGCTGCATTGCTACTCTGGAAATTACAACTTTCATCTCATTTGAGCCACACATTCCTCAGCTGAACTGCAGAAATAATTTAAGAACAAACTCCCAAATAAGACTCTCTTCAACATTTCCTACATTTCCTAGAAATATATTACCTCTGCTGTTGCAAACTAAAAGGAGACTTACTAATTTAGGCAGGTTAAAGTTCTTTTAGTAGCCCCAGTAAACTCAAATGTCAAGCTAATTACACGGATTTCACTCGTCTTGCATTTTCACATTCCTCAAAACACCACCATGCCACACTGCCGTAGTGCTCATCATTTCCAACTCGATCCTGCCACAGCGCTTGTGTGTACTGCGTTACTCATTCTCTCGCAGCGCACTGTCCAGGGCAGGAATCGAGAGACCTACACAAGCGCCCTACTGCGAGTAGGGCAAACTTAGGTTCCCCTTAGCGACAACTGCTTCCTGAAGCCTGCTTTAACGTGCATGTCGCAGCTTAGAGGTGCCAACATTTACTGGGTTGTTCAAGCGCCGTTTAGAGTTTTGCTGGGCAGATAAGAAGAATAACTTGGGTGTACAGTGAAACAAAGATACAGCTGTTTGGGCCAAGCATTCAGTTCATGGCAATACTTCATAGGAATTATTCTCTGTAACAACTGAACTGTCATCTCCTACAACTACATCCCAGGCAACCTCCCAGCTGAGCTCACTAAGGCTGCTGTCTGATGTGCTCTACATACAAACACCCAGAACTACCCAGATGTTCTCTGTGTAAAACACTTGGTTTGAAACATGCAGCACTTCTTTCCAAAAAGCCATTACATTTGTTTAATGGACTCACACAGTTCATCTAAAATATCCTGGAGCAGACATTTGACTGCAACTCTACTCTACAAGCCCCATCTGCAAAAAGAAAAAAGAAAGAAAAAGTAAATGAGAATGCTTTACATGATTTATGTTGTCTTTATGATCAGCCAGTTCATAAAATACAAGCTTTGCTCTACAGACAATAACACAAATTGCTTTCAAGTGTATTGTTTAGTCCTTGCCTGTGTTAACCAAATACTTCAATTGAAACAAAGGGCCAAATTCTACTCTTCAGTTTACAACAGTGTTAATGTAACTGTGAGCAGCATTTTACCCATGGACATCACAAGGGATGTGATTTTTTTAGTTTTACACTCAAAGTGAGTGAATAATGATATCCAATAATGATAACCAGTTACATTCATGGCTACAGAGCTTTCTTTTCATCTGAGAAAGGCTGGAAGGAGGTTAAAGTACAGAATGAAATTCTTTTCCCTGATGAATTCCTCTCTAGTAATACGCAACCCACAATGAAGCATTTCATAGGTCCCGTTAGAACACATTTTCATAATGAAATGCCAGACAGGATGAACTGAGAGAACACATTTGTTTCACAGAAATAAAGAAATGGAGAGAAAATCCTCATATTGTACACAGAATAAACCTGTTGTTGAAAAAGAGGGCTAGTTCATGGCCTTGATGTAAATACACCAGGCAGTCTAGCCGAAGGCCCTTGTTCTTTCCAGGTCCTAAGGACTTGAAGTGGTATGGAGTAGTGATCAAACGTGAAGGAGATGCAGCAGCCTGGGGGCTTTGGAAAAGGTGGCACCATTGCTTCTAGCATGTGCCTAGAGCCATGAAAGAGGATGTTATTTTACCAGTTATCTTCCTGAGACAGAGATGGTTACACACATATAAGACAAGGCTAGACTCAGTGAAGCACTGAAGCCATCATAGATCATCCTCTTTGTGGCTCTGCCACAGATGCTCTGGATGACCTTAGAGAAACCGCTTACGCACTCAGCCTCAAAGTACAGCTGTAACAACAGAATCCTACAGGCGACAGAGCTTAAACCCACAGAAGAGTGTTTCTCTATTTCACCTTATTTCAGCACCCCAAAGAAAATACATACCACCAGGAAAGGATATCTCTGCTTGCCAGAACTGCTCCCACCGTTCAGCTCCTGCTCATCCTGGGTTGGCCCACGGTACAACTTTTTCACCTGACTAGCTGACCCAGCTAAGCTGATGCAACATTTAAGTATAGATATTGCCTCATTTCCTCTTCACAAAAATGGAGGGAATAATTCTACTTACTAAACAAAAGAACTGTGAGGCTATGAAAGAGTTTGTGAGGTGCTCTGATAGTAAGGTGATGAATGACACACAAAGCCTATAAATAAATACAAAAGAGGGAAAGTTGAACTGTACAAAAGGAAGAGGCAGCTTAGCATAAAGGATACCATATGACTCATGTATAGGCCTGGTTAAAAATTTATCATCCTGAGGGGTTAATGTGGATGTCTCTCAGTTGTACCCCTATGTAGGTCAGCTAAGCCCATGCCAAATCTATTCTTGGATTCAGAACCAAGTGAATTATAAAAATATGTACAGAATCCAACTAAGCTCCCCCAAAATTCCAGCTAATCCTATCACATTACAGTTGTCAAGCATAGGTGCAAATGCCCTGCTTACTACTGTATCTTAAATACTCTTGTGCTCAAACAGTAGTATTGCCTTCTAGCAGATATTTTACCGGCGTTTTTGTCTTATGCAGCTATTTCATGCTCCAGGCTGTGCAGGGTTAGAGCATTCATCAAGCAGAGAGGTTTCACTCTTTGGTATTTTCCTACCAGACACCTTTTTCCTGTGCCAAAATGTTTCAGCAGGAACAATGAACTGCAGCATGGCACTGCTGAAATCACTGCTAAGAATGACGTTGTTTCAAGTTTAAGGACATCTTCAGGTGCTCTAGCTTCCAGGACTACCCGATGGGCTAACAGGCATTCACGCCTTGCAACAGACACAAACTCCATTCTAGAAGTTACTTGATTTGATTCATGCAGAATAAACAAATAAATGAAAATCCAAACATATGCCATAGGAGTTGTTTTTCTAACAAATGCTTAGCAACCCTTCTCTGTTAAACTAACATGCAAAAGGCTTAATCTTTTAGTATCAATGACAATGAAACACTGTTTAACAAAAAGAAACATTTGTTTAGTACCAGAAAGATCAATTTTTATCCAATCCTCCTTGCTACCTTTTGTGATCAGCACCATAAAAAATATTCATACTCACTTTTAAAATAACACTTGTATCTCAAGTAAAGGGAGATATCATTCATCATCAGGGGTTTTGTGGAGATTAGAAATTGTAACAGAGATGAAATCCCTTTTTTGTGTATGGGAAACATGATATGGAGGCTTTGCGATTTCCATCTACAGCAGGACCCAAATCTTTCTGATCTATCCATGAATGGCTAAATTTAGTCTCCAAACTTGGAACAGTATCCTTTCACAAGAACAATGAATTTCTTTTCTTTTTTAAGTCTAATATCCCTTAACTACTGTCCCTATTCCAAGGCACTAGTGCTTAAACCCAAATATGCTGACTCAGCTCACTATCACAGAGAGACATTAGCATAATTGCAAGTCCCTCAAGCAGCCAGACCTCAGAGCAAAGAGATTTGGCTCCTCCACAGTTTCTGCTTAAGTTGTCCCATATGCCAGCAGCGGGGCCAGGGTAGCTATGGGGTTCTGGGCTTAACATAATATCTAGGGCTCACCACAGGCAGATGTCCCTGAGGAAGGCAAGGTGATAAGGATGGAGTTGCCTTTCCAGCATTAATGTGTGTTAGAGACAGCTCCATATGGCATGCGGGACCTCTCCCCTTACTCCCACAGCATCCAAAACTGCCCTTGGCCCGCTCTGAAATGGCGTAGTGGGAACAAGGAGGGTTGCAAGTGGCCTGCACAGGATTGAGTAGAGTTAGGGTTAAAAAAGACCTGGCTGAGCAGGAAGGTAAAGTGAGCAGGGTTGTGAAGAGGAGAGTTTTCTATTATAGATGGGGCTGAGGTGAGGTGGGAAAGGTAGTGAGCTAGAAGGGAAGGCTGAGTAGTCACCCTGAAATTAGTTGTGTTGGTCGAATATTAACTTGAACACCCTCAACTGTCTTCTTAACAATGTTTGTGGTCTGGTTAGTAGAGGTCACTGGAATAGATTCTGCAGCCATGAAATAAGTTATAAACCACTAAATAACCTGCATTTATTTTGTGATTTTGCCATTACCTACAACTGGCCTGGACTATTTTGAATATTCCAGTCATGTCAAGTCATTTTCCCACAGCTGCTTCATTGTTGAGTATTTATATATATATATTATATATATATATATATATATATATATATATATAAGAGGAACTACCCATTACAGTATTTTACTATTTTCCTCCATGTGTAAGAACAGAGACTGAAAAAAATCACACTTGAGCAAGATCCAGGACTTGCATCCAGTTGTGGGCCAGTGACAGTTTTAAGGGCTGACATCTTGTAAACCATCAAAGCTAGCAGGAAATGCTATCTGCCTTTGGAGAGTTAAGTATTAATACTATGCATTAGTTTAAAAGAATGAATTGAGGTGATTAGTTCAGGATGATCGAGATCTATGGTGATTAGTTTAAAATATGAAAAATACTGAGCTAAAATGAGAGCATTAAACAGTGTATCAGCAATAGATGGCTACAGTCTGGCACCCTCCACCCATCTCCCATTGTAGCATGTAGTAAAGGTTAGAGGAGGGCCTCTACATCTATGCAACATCTGGCATTTTTGGTGTGGGTCCAGGCTGTTTGATCAGGATGGCCAGACACCATAGCCTCATGCAATATCTCACCCAGCCCCCTAGTGTTCAAAGGTCTGGGATCCTCTAATTTATACAATGTACCATGTTGTCTGTGAAGACATGGTGATAAATACATTCTGTTTAAAAGCAGATACTTCTCAAATCATAACTTGCAGATGCTCAAAGTCTTTCATGTGGGTAAGACAAATGAGAGCCATAGAGACAGATTTTGTAGCCAGGGAGTACAGGAAGCAACAGCAGGAGAACACTATTGAAAGCCTGGATACACTTATGGCTTTAATGAATTGGTCATCAAATATAACAGTACACATATGCAGTTTTTACCTTGCTTTGTAGTTCGCTCCCTGCCTCCCCCAGCCCCAGCTTTCCCCATATATCTACTGAAGTGGAAATCATTTTGAGTTCAGTTTATTAAATGGACACACATGGTACTCACATCTGTTGGAAGATATTTAAGGGAAACACTGACAAATATCATTTGCATATTTAGTAACAGACCTTTTTATCTGAGGCACATTTCCTCTGAAATACCAACTATTCCAAGCACATTGGCCCATCAGAGGCAATAACAAGAATATTTTCTATAAAGTATCAGGTGCACACCTGGGCAGTTTAGGGACAAAGTCTGACTTATGAAGGAGGCAAGGAAGAGACGAGATCAGCACTCTGTGTAGGTCAAAGATTCCCATGCCATAATATGCGCATCCCTGGTGACGCACAAACCATCAAAACTGTACGTCAGAGCTGGGCACTGGCAGCAGTCACTGCCCGCGTCAGGAGCTGTGGATGCTCAGCTGCTCCGCACAGACGAGGAGCTGGCAGCGGCCACTGCCACTTCTTGCTCCCACACCACCTCACGCCTGCAGGCACACCTGAAGTTCTGGCTCAGAAGCATCAACTAGGGCCAAGGCAGAAAACATGTCTTTGGTCCCACTTTACATAGGTAGAGGGTGCAAGAGGTCAGCAAGGAAAACAACGGTGTCCTAGCATGAAGAACCTGCTTGTACAGTAGGAGGGGATGCTATGGTCCAAGCCTCCTGGTTTGGGAAGACGGATGGTACGTAAGTGTGGTCCAGGAGACTGGAGACTGAGGCTCCTGTTGCTGCCACCAGCCAGGGAGCTGCCCACATTAAGGCAAAGTCAGCAGTCAGGCAGACTGTGTTGATGAATCTCTGGTACATGGCATTGGAAACGTGCCCCTTACGCTCTACATTTTGATTATCATACCTTTACTCATGTTAACCTGTCTGTGTTCAAGACTGATATACCTGAGACTGTTTTTTAACCCACATACGGCATTCTTCCTTGGCGCTGCTGTGGCCACCATGTGCCTCTTCCCGATTCTTCAATCCAGCAAAAACTCTCTAGTTATTTATTCACCAGACAATACACAGACCAACTGCGATTACAGTTCTATAAAGGATAAACAATTGCTAGCAAGAACTGCACATTCCAAATGGTTTTATTCAATATGCATGACCCCGAACTACAATATATACAATAATTGTCTCCCCATGTCAAAGCTGCATTGTGGTTCTTAAAAAATAATAATTTTTAAAACACATGCCACCAAAAACGCAATATATTTTATCTATATCTAATGAAAGACATTGTACAAGCAATTTCCATTCTGTTGAGTTCTCTCGCATATGGTGCTTTGAAACCATTTGTAAAAATGCTTAGGCATTTTTACAGTGTTTTAAGCTGAGGACTGAATTATAAACATTGGCTCAAATTCTGCTGTGAATTTCAAATTTAGTGGGATCACAGCATATATATATATACCAGGCCAAAATTTGCCCCATTAATTAATCTAAATTCCCTACATTAAGTAGTACCCCCTCACATAGGGATATATTGAGACACAGGAAAGTTAATTGACCTGCTGAAAATTGCTCAATCTAATGAAAAAAGAAGCAACAGGCCCTCAAAACCTTCTAATTTGTTCACCTCTCTAAGACTGCAACATCTTTGAAGGAATATTACTTGATGCTCACTCGAGGCTGAGGAAGAATATATTGTTCTTTACTTTGGTAAAAGATTTGACAAGCTAATAAATTCGATGACCCCTTACTGGCTAGTCATTCATTCAGACTTTTATACCACTGAACTATACTCCTCTGAACCAACTGCTTCTCTAACAGGACTTTTCAGTGCAGAATACAATTATTTTGGACTAGTGTCTTTCACCTAATAACCTGCTGTACTCAGAAATTTCTGTTTGCAGCCCTTGAAGTTCAGTTCTTTCTCGACATTTCAGTTACACAAGTGTATATGTGAAGACTGAATGAAGTAATTTTTTACAACCTGATGGTAACTCCTGTTGTAGTAAGCCTACAGTATTCACTGCAAATCACATGAGATTAAATCCAGTGTTTTTTTCTCTTTTACCTTTAATTGAGAGTCTCAGAACCTAGCTAATAATTAGGGATGGAACAAACAACAAATTAACAACAAACTATACGGAAGTCCATATCCCCTTTCCAATTCCCATGCATTCCAGATTTAGAATTTCCATGCTTTGGTACAAACTGTACAGAAGGCGATCGAAGTTTCAGGAACACACCTTTACCAGCATTGTGAAAACGTGTCCAAATTTAGCCATGGTATGAGTCTCTAAAAGAACATAGTTTGCACATCTTCGGGGAGAGGTTAGGTTTGACACCTACGTTTTGCAAGAACAACTCTTCCACTGAGGAATCTCCAGCTGCACAGAGCTGTTAGGCAGCTGGAGAGGCACATGCAGGACCCACCATGGCCTGCACGGATTTTGCGGGCAGCTTCGAGCTGCGAAGCACTGAGCAAAGCAGCACCTGCTGCGCGGGTCACGGCGCTGGCACGCAGAGCAAAGGCAGAGGCAGCAGCACAAGCGCAGCACAGAGAGGTCAGCAACGAAGAGCCAAGCTGAATATCATACAGGGACAAAAGCTTCAGGCAAAGAGAGCGAGCAGCCAGCGGAAAGAAGGAGAGACTGAGCTCTGCTGCTCAGCTGTCATCTTTCAGACTCTGATGTTACATACTCTGCATGTCTGGGAAATCAGGTATTGGGTTGTGCACTTAAAACTAGCAGACACTTCTGATGATTTTGGCTTTAATCTACAAATTTTTCTTTCTCAAGTATAAATTGGGGGTAGTGATACAAGCCCTTATTACTATTATTCATGGGTGTTATCATAGCTGTAGAAGTCACATTCATGAATCAAGATCCTGCTGTGCAAAGCACTGTACAAGCACTTCACATCACAGCAGTGTTGAGTAGATACTTCCACCAGTGTCCGCAATAAAGGAAGATACTTCAATGAAAACAACAGAGGAAATCTCCAAAGAATAAACAGTTCTGTGCCAGATTTGGGCATTATTCTGCAAAAGATGCATACTAAATGACCAAGATAAAAATCAATATGAAGTAGTGGCCCATGTGTTAAGTGATGCAGAAGCTCTGAGGAAAAAAATGGGAGTATATCATGTCATTAAAATCATATGATAATTTGCATGCGTAAGAGGGAAGAGCGGGATACTGACATTTTCTATTTGTGGAATGCTTGACTTTGCAACATTAACATGCTTTTAACATAACTTCTTTATTAACTGGGAGAGTCCAGTTCTCGAAGGCTCCCAAAGCGCTCCAGTTCCTTGTACAGAAGATACACTGAGGAAACAGAGGAGAACACGTGTCCAGGCAGTCCGCAGTGAGCCACTGAACCACAGCGTACTGACTGCTAACCAGGCTTGAGGCTCCTGGCCGAAGCACTTGAAAGCAACGGACAGCCATCTTCCTCCCTAAGGCACCAGCAAAGCAGACAAGAGAATTGGGATGAACGTCCTACCTGGCTTTCACTGTCCCTGGTGACTCGTGAGCACACTTTTATCTTGCTATTTGGAATTTTTAAAAACCACACTGCAAACAAACGATTGGTTGCTCGGCAAAAAAGGCCTTAATTCCTAACAAGACAGAGCTGTCACTGCTGGTATTCATGTTTTGGTGTTGCCATAATACAGAGAAATAGTCTGCAAAGCAAAGGCTTCCTTCAATATATAATGTTTCTGTTTCAGAGTTTCAAAAACCCTGTGTGGGTTTTCTGAATCATCACAAAGCAGAGTTATTTCAAAGTGAAGATTTTCACTGGAATTGCACATGAAAATAGTTCTGTTGATCTAAGGCTTGTTTTGTGGGTTGGGCTTTTTTTTGAAGAAGAAGAAGAAGAAAAATGTTAATTTGGAAACCAATTTCATCTGGCAACATCCTTCCACCTGCATTTCTACACACACACACACACAAAAAAAGATAAATAGCATGCACCGCTAACCGTAACACGCCTGCACAAATATGCACCACATGCCTGGTTTTCATATTGGGCTGCAGCTTGTCATCAATTCCCCAAATAATTAACTTGCTAGAGGAATGGCTAGAGAAGAATAGTGCTTCCTCCACCTGCTGGTGAGGAGGAAGAAAAGATGTCCTGGCTCCGAGGCAGAGAGAGGGAGGTAAGGGGAGGAGCGGAGGCCCCCACAGCTATTCCCTGTTGCCTCCCCAAGTGCAGCCTCAGGAAAGAAAGGGAGAAAAGCTCCTTGCTTTTGCAGAGAAGAATATCTGTGCTGCGGACAGATGGTAACTGCAAGGAAGAGCAGGTACCGCTGGCTGTTTCATGAGAGGTTATAAAGAATGACAGGCAACACCAGCAAGCTCCGCGTCCAGTGCTGGAAGGGAGAACGAACGACTCCCGAAGAGGCCGGGGCATTAAACTGCTAAGCTCGGCTCGGCTGCGAGTGCTTCAGGCAGCACAACAGGCTTGCTTTCACCTGCTGTCTTCTCCGTTTTACAGAGCGACATACCGCTTTGCCAAGATTAACAGAAATGTATCCATGCAATATCAGGCAGTGTCTTCTGTGCAATTTCAGAACTAAAAAAAGACAGACAAAAAGATTGGAAATGCCCATCTGTAATTTAGAGTTGCATTGCAAGGAGTATTTACTCCAGTGGGACCCTTTACTCGCCACAGAATCGAACACATCTACCTTCTTTGTGTACCTTGTATGAGAATGGCAAGAGACGGTCGATATCCAGCAAACCTTCAGTATCCAGCAAATCTTATGCTGACATAAGTGTAACCGGATTTCTTGGCTAACAAATACTGAATGCATAACATGAACAAAAGTTCAGTTCTTTGGTTTAACATGTGCAAGATGACAAGTGGAGAAAACACCCACAGAAATGTCAACGTGAGTGCTACTTCACAGGCTTGCAATATCATCTCTTCATCCTTACACTTACTAACAGGTGCATTAATTTAAAATATCATAAGTTACACAGTGTATACTGAGCCAGTACTAATGAAGGAAATCTTGCTGGCAAAATGGGGCACCTCATACATCATGTGGTGGGCATTATTTTAACTGCTTCGTGCAGCACACAATGCTGTCTGGAGTTACTGCGGTAACTAATACACAAATTCACATAAGTTGTTTCCAATAACAAACTAAATATATCATACAATCAACCCTGGAGCATTATTGCAGGAAACTTTATGATCACATTTCAGTGAGATAAAAGGAAAGATAAAGAAACTATAGCAGTTTGAATAAACATAACCTGTTGAAAAGTGCCAAATATTACTTCCATTCAAGTCAACAGGGATCTTGCTATTGATTTTGCATGGCACAAGACTAAAGCATGTATGTATCTTTGACTGAACTGTCTTCTCACCCTTTTATTTCATTAACTCAAATTTGCCAATTTCTGTTTCACGCTTGAGCTGTTTATTGTAGCCATACAGATGGCAGCAAATCCAAAGTTCATGTTTCATATTAAAAGCCTGGCTAATCATGCAAATATCTCTACGAAATGCTGTACAGCTAAAGAGGTTGTTAGCGAAAAAAAACGGAAAGGCCAAATACTAGAATAACTTGGACAGGGCTGACTACTGGGAACACAATGTTGCTTCCAAGGTCCAGGTTTGCAATCTGTTACCATACAGCTTCAAATATCTGCTTACTTCTGAGTAAAGAAAAAGATGATTAGCTAAACCAGTAGCAGAATGGGAAGCAAACAGACTAGACTAGGGTGACCTTGGGACTCTTGCTACCTAGCTTCTGGTTTTAGCCAATTTGCATTGGAAGTCCTGACAGGAACGGTGCCTGCCACATTGCTTTCTCCGTGCATCCCCTGCTGGACACACTGCAGCATCTAGGCAAACTTTTTCACACTGTAAATGCTGGCGACTAATAAGAATAGAGGAGAAGAAGGGGAAGGGAAGGACAAAACCTGAAGGAAAACTCTGTCCTTCTCCAACCAGTCTCCCTGTCAGTGCTCTCTGCTCATCAACAGAAAGCAATTTGCAGGGGACAAATTAATGTTCACTGTAACAGTCAGACAAGGAAACCATCAGAAAATAACAAGTTTTCTCTATTCACTCGGGTTTAGCTGGATTCCTGACAACTAGCTTTTATTCTGTAAACAGACAGAATGTGGAAATTTTACATATACTCACAGATGTGGAAGTTCAAATAGAAACATTACACCCAAACGAGACTGTAGACTAGTTAATAATTATGAAGTGCCATACGCCAAGGGTTATATTACTACAATATAAAACTAACACCCCCGTAAGGATTTGTTTAGTTTCTACATACCCGTTGATAGAGTGGGTGTTACATTTTTATTGCACTTAAGATTCTATGAGTATTTTGATTTTCACTCTCTCCATTTCCAAGATCATATTAGCCATATAAATTCTGCTCAGACCATATCATCTAAGTATCATTAGCTGTATAGCTTGAGTACTTGACAGTTAACAAAATATGGAAAGACCAGATACGTTGTTAGCTGAGAGTGGAGATATGTCTACACTACATTCTTTCCTCTGAGAGAGCCCTTCCCAAAACCATATCTGGTCTAAACTACAGTCCATTTTTTTCAATTGATCAAATCTTCAAAAAAAAGGTATTTTCAGTATATTTGTTTATTTGCTAGATTGTGTAATCCACCTCAAAGTTATCTACCTATGAAATGATACTTAGTAAATAACATAGCCTAGAAGCTTTGTTAGCCTGAAACTGTAGAACAGCCAAGACAGCAAACTTTAAAAATCATACACTTGGAGTGAGCATGTGCAAAGATGTCCATCTCTGGTTTCTCTTTAGCCAGCCTCCAAATGAGCTAATAAACTGAAAGCATACATGATATGACTCTACAGCTTGGCTGAAACTCTCATTTTCACTGTCGACACAAAGCTATTCAGTTGCAAAGTAAACGTCCCTTATTAAAGCCATTGCATCTCCAGTTTCTTTTTCTGTTTTACAGTTGCTTCTGCCTCTCGGTGCGTGTTGAGCTTGCAGACAACCGAAACAAAAATAAAAAAATAAAAAATAAATGAAACAAAACCTGTAATGTCGCTAGAGAAATGCCTTGCTTTTATATGAAGTCTAGTGAAAAATCAATTAGTCTACTTCGTGTGAAAGGCTGTGTTAAGAGCTCTTTCAAAAAGCATCTCTTTCTCCGGGCAGGCTTTAAAGCAATCCCTGCCTCTCATTCGCTTGTCCTCCGTGAATGGTTACATATTTCAGCAAAGGCGAAATGACAGTAACTCTGACTAATGTGTACATTTCTTCAGCTGCATTTTTGTGCTCTGCTGGAGCACTGGACCAACGAGGAAACGCCGAGGCTGAGTTATTACAGGACAATCTCGGGGCTGCTTTAATTCCTGAGCCAGCCGGCACAACCGAGCGGGGAAACGGGTCGTAAAAACCAACGGGGCCCGGCTGCAGTCCCTGCAATTTTTTTAGGTGTCAGCAAAGTTCAGGTCACGAAAGTATGACTGAACCACGGCATTTTTAATTTAAGAACTGCCCTTTAACGCTCTGGCGGCGCCTTATGAGCTGCTCGGGTGAGCTGGGGAATGCGACAGGTTTCACTACAGCGTTAATTTCCAGTTGGGAAAGAGTAACTACTAGCGGTGCGCCCATGTGGGAAAATAAAAACAGTGAGCCGCCCTATTTTTCCAATAATAATGCACCATTTTTAAAAGCACTGGTGTGCAACTACAATACCTACCCCCCCCAAAAAAAAAAAAAAAGAAAAAAGAAAAGGGAAGAAAATTGCTCTCCAGGACTTGCACTGGACGCCGAGGAGGGCGCGTTTGGGCGCGGGTCAGAGGTGCTCCCGCCCGCCGCGGGCTCCGCGGGGCACCGGCTCGGGGATGCCGCAGATCGGCTTTATCCTGAAATAAGTGTTAAAAAGAAAGAAAGAAAAATCGCAGCCGAAGAGAGCAGCCCGCCTTACCACTCTGCCGGAAAACCTCTCGATGGCCCGCTTGACTTTGCCGTAGGTGCCTTTGCCCAGCGTCTCCTGCAGCTCGTAGCGGTGCTTCAGGTTGTGCTTGTGGTGATGTCGCTTCACCCCCTGCTGCTTCCTCGGCTCCGCCGCCGCTGCCGCCGCCGCCGCCTC
>NW_020447564.1:1359263-1391634 GCF_003343035.1 Apteryx rowi
AGGACTGGAGCTGACTGAGCCCTCGCCTCTGCTTTCAGGAACTTGGAAACGCGAAGGAGCGTCGTTTTTGCAGTTTTCCTCGTTTTGAAGTAAGCTGGTTATTTCTCTCACCAAGGCATCTTGAAAACTTAAACCAATGTAGGCACATAAATTATTGCCAGGGTTAAAATGTATCAGATGTTTCCTTTAGAAAAGACGCCTTCCCCGAATCTGTGACTGTGGAAGATTGATGGTCTCTGTTTTAGCAGAAGTGGGAATTTTTATGTGGAGTGAAATCACGTCAGTGTTTTCAACATGTGTAGTTTGCTGGACAGATGCAAAGGCCTACATCTGAAAATCTTCACTTTATGTCTCCTCACAGTCTTTAAGGTACAGGTTGCAGCCGGGACTGTCTGTTCTGTAAAGGTGATGTATAGTAGACCTTGTGAAATCCCAGGTTCGGCTTTGTGGCTGCAGTGATGTTAAGGCAGAGAAATTAGGGTTTCACTAACCCAAATACTTGAGTCCTGCTGGGGTAATATTCGTGCAAATGTTGCTCCGTGTGCTCAGCCTATTTGATTAGCTGGCTCCTATAAAAGCTCAAGTTTGTCGGAGGCAACTAGCTGGGGAGCGCCAATGTGATGGGATGACGCCAGCCAGAGTGAGGTGTGAGGTCTCTTGTTCAGCATCTCTAGCACGCCAGGCTTGTGCGTAAGGCAACCTTCCTCAAGGTTTCTTACTGAGATAGTGATCAGGAACATGCTTTTCTGAGGTTACAGCCTTAGCCCCTCTAACTTGATAAACTTGAAAACACAGGTTTCTCTGTAATTACTGTCTGTGTACCTTCATTTTAGGATCAGCAGAATTGCCTGACGGGCTCTGGGCAAAAGTCTGTCTAGTGCAATATCCTGTTTCTGACAGAAGCCAGCACCTTGCTGGCCATTTTGAGGGAAAAAAGAATCCCCTAGTGGTCAGAGGAGAAGTAATGCCTCTCACATGATCTTTGGGAGACAAGTACTGGCTTAAGCCCTGAAGAATGAAATTTAACATCTCTTTCACAGAGTGCATCACAAACTCAATACTGCAGAACAAAAAAGGTACAAGAAACCTCACTCTGTTATTAAACAAAAGGGAGAGCTGTGTCCTCCTGTAACCCCATCCTTTGCTTTAGTGTTGGAAAGGATGGAGATTCTGTGGCCTTCTCTTTGTAAGCAATCGGACTACATCAGTAGCTCTCAGTCTTTTTCTTTGCTTTATTTTAATACTCCAAAGTGCTATTGCATTCCTGCCAGCTGACATAAAATAGAGGAGTGCCTAGGCTACTTGAACGGATGGGAGAGGTAGGTCTGGCACTGCCTCAGCTACCTGCTGTGCCCACTCCCTGCACACCCCCAGTTTGAACCCACTTAGGAAGAACTTCTCAAACTGGGGGCAAGCCCCCACGAAAAGGACATGTGAAGCAAGAGAGAGCATCACTGCAAGTAGGGATTGCGCAGGGATGGGATGAGGATGGAGCAGCACTGAGGGGCCGGAGCGAGCTAGGGGAGGGACTGGCAACACAGAGAGCTGGAGAGGTGCCCTTGTCTGTCAGGAGAAGTGAGAAATTGTTTTGGCATGGTTTGCCTCAGTGCAACTTCACTTAAACAGATTAGATCAGAGTCTCAATCTTACTGAGTGCAAAGGAGAGGGCAGTCTATTAAGATGACATTAAAATTGCCTGGTGGTTTTGCATATGCAGTGCCAGCCCTAGTCCCGCCAGAAATTAGAGCAGCCTGGCTTCTGCCCTAGCCTGTGCCAGTTGACTGGGGTCTGAACTGCAACAGCAGCTCAGAAATGGCTTGTTCTTCCAGAAGGTGGCAGGGAGGAGTGTCCAGCTAGCTTCATCTCTGACTGTCCGGAAGCTCCCTTTAGGCTGGAATTCAGTATAGCCAAATCCAGGTCCTTTACACCTCTTGAATAGCCCGAAAGCAGTGATCCCCATGAAGAAAATAGTTTTCATTCATGTTATAGTCATGAGCCTTATTAATATTCCAAGGAGAGTATTCTCTTTTAACTACCCGGAAGTATACACCATCAGTTACATAAGGAAATAAGCCATGAATCATCGTTACATATTGTGATTGGACAGATATAAAGCATAATAAATTTCCGGAAGCTCCAAAATGAAAAATGCCATTTTTATAATGGCATAAGTATAGCCACTGTATAGCATTAGAGATACTACTTTTCCCTTTAAATTTCCGCTCTCTTGCATGTGAAGCCAAAGGTCATTAAGCAAATCAAATCTGTAAATTAAAATGGGACACAAGAAATTTTATATACTCATGTGTAGTAGCAATGGCAACAGAAAATAATGATAAATATAGAAGTACATACGATTAAATGGAAATAATTCCTTTTAATTCTTAACATTCTGTCAGCTTTGCAATGAGTGTTATCCTTGTCACTACCAGAATACTAATAGTAGAGCAAACAGTAAATCATGTCCTTCACAATATGTATAAGAATACCAAGAAGTGAAAAATCACAGAGGAAAGGAGAAAGAATGTTAGAATGGACATAGAAAATCTCAGATAATGCCTTTTTTCTGAATTCTTTAGACAATTTGCATCATCCTAGTTGTTTGTGTCAGTGTAAAGAATGTAGTATTTTGTTGTTTCTGAAATAAATATTTGGTAAGAATTTCTGCCCTCTGAGTTTGTAGACACCACCAGGGAATTCTTCGGTTCTGACATTATTATTTTATGTAAATGCCTTTCCTTGTTCACAAGAAGGAATTGTCCTCCCATTGAAACCAGTAGATTTCCGCTAACCATCTTCAAAGGAAATAGGATTAGGCTCTGATTTGCAAGACAGTATTGGAGGATATGTTGCACCAAATCTCAACTGTATGGATGATGATAATAATAATAATAATAATAATAACAATAAAGCCAATGATTTAATTAGGTTTTCCTTTCTTAAGTCAATGTGAGTTGGAAAAGAATCTTGAAAAATTGCAACATGTTAGGAATATAAATTTATTATAAAATTCAGTACATTTTTAGGATTAATTTTTCCTGTGTAGTTTCAAAATTGTACAACTTATTTCATATCTGACATAGAGACACTCGGGATAAAAAACACTGGCCTCCCGGCTTTCAGTCAAACATTTAAATCTTCTCAGAAAA
This sequence comes from Apteryx rowi, assembly GCF_003343035.1. Lineage (NCBI taxonomy): Eukaryota > Metazoa > Chordata > Aves > Apterygiformes > Apterygidae > Apteryx > Apteryx rowi. Next base: position 1,362,413 of record NW_020447564.1, read on the forward strand.
TCTACAACACCTAGAATGATACGTAAGATTGACAGAGCTGATGTCAATTCCTTCCATGTATTTCAGCTGGAAGAATTAATTGCCAGATTGCAAAGACATTTCCTAGAAATACTTATTTCAAAAACTGAGGCCAGATACTTTCTGTGCAACAATTACATGTACTGTGGCTCAGCTGGGTAAGGTGGTATTGTTTGTACATAAGCAAATTCTTTGCTCATAAGCACACTTGAGAAAAGTGTTAGAGACAGTGTTATTGCTATCTTGCGAAGCTAGAACTGAGGGGCCTGTTGGAGACCTTGAATACGTTGTTGGACTCTTCCCTACAGCCTCTATAAAACATAAGAGAGAGGAAAGAGGAGGTAGCAATGTTAAAGGGATTCCTGAGTGCAACGGACATGTATTCTCTAAAGCTAATGTGCTGCTCTTAGGTTGCAGTTCTGCCTGCTGAACTCTAGTCCATACCCAGAGAAACGCATAGCCATAGTTTTAAAGACTTTGGAGCAGGCACAGTACAGTTGCTTTGACTGCCCATGCTGGATGCTCAGGCTAAGTGTAGGCGTAAGCTTTTTGCTGGACCAGGCTAAAGTGCTCAGCTCATTTGGTTTGCAAATCTAAAGATTACACGACTGCTGGCAGGCGAAACAGGAGGACATCCTCTCCACAGAACTTTCTCCTCTATTTAAGTACATACTGATAGAGAGCTTTTTGGTGGGATGAAGTGAAAGTATGTTAATGTGTTCCACTCAATGATAGGGATTATCCTTTAGAAAGAGAGATGGCTGGCATCCATCTGTTTCCTGCAGCAGGTATCTGCATATTATCTGCTCTGACAGATCACATCCAATCCTGGAACTTACGTTCTCTATGGAAGTGATTTATAAAAATCGCAAGAGTCATGCAAGTTCAGGATTATGATTGTAACACTGATTTTCTCTGTCACGATCCATTAAAAAAAGAACCGTACTCTGACAAGTAGTGTTTTTTAAAGTGTGTCTCAACCAGGCAATCTTGTTTGCATACCACTGATTTCATTTTGCTATTAAAACAATACTTAATCAAGTAATGAACACCAAGGCCTAAGTCCAGATCTTGGATCTCCATTCAGGGTCCAAATTCAGAGAGCGTAACTTCCATCTAAATTCATGTATCTTCTCTTGTCTGTTGATTGCCTGAAGGCCTCTTGAGATGTCAGTGCAACAGGAAACCCTTGATACAAGCACTTAAGTGGAGTTAAGCCCTTTGAATCTGAATCCTGGACCCATCACAGGGCTTTACAGGCAATGAGAAAATGGAGAAATTGCTGTAATGTCTGTTGGGAGTAGGAGAGGACTCTGAAATGTTTATGTGGGGTTCTTCTTAAGATATATATTAAAGTTGCAATAGGAGGTGAGTCCTACGGCCATGAAACATCTTTAAAAATTCCATTTCCAAGCATCAGGTGTTTGCTGCAGTGACTTTAACTGAGAATTTAGATAACAAACGTGTTAACATTTTTTCATGCAGTGTTGGTTACTTCTTTTACTTGTGACTGTGTTTTGCTGGAGTATCCCCAGCGCAGAGGAAATCGATTATCAGCTGAATTTAGATCTCCAGATCTGAAGCTTCATTTACATATTTATATAGGCATGTGTATTGGTGCCTGTGTATGTATACACAAGCACATACATACATGATTTTGTACGTGTAAAACCTGCTTTTCTGTGCTCAACAATGCTGCATGACACCTGAACACCTCACAGCTGTTGCTAAACTAAGCCGTTCAATGCTGCTGTGAAGGGAGGAGAAACCTACTCAAACTTCAGAGGGGAGAAAACAAAAACGTAGGGGCCAAGGCCTAATTTCTCTTCTGCTGCAGAACACAGGACTTGATTTCCAGAAGGATAAAGCATACACGATTCCTTTGTTTTCTGTTGCTCTCGTATTTCTCATTCAGCTTACATATTCTTTCAGTAAAACTCTGTGATGGCATAAATGTTTATTGTGTTATTTATATATTGTTTTTTATTAAATAAATGAGCCATACCAACCCCCCTCCCTTCCCCTGGACATTAATCCTTTCAGGATTAGGGTCCACATACATCAGAGGGCTGTAATAAGGAAAACCAACATTGCAGCTTTCATCATCGCTAGAAGGGAGTTGCAGTGAGTTACAGCTGCTGGATTGTATATCTCACCAATGGAAACCACAACAAGAAGTGAAATAAGTAATTAAGTCACTCAGCACCACGTTCCTCTCCTCTCATCACTTCCCTTTCTTGCCTTTGGTTACCTCCCTTCCGGCACCGCTGTTTTTCTGCCTGTATCCTGTGGCACAAACAGGCTTTCTTGCTTTCAACCTCCAGCATTCAAGGCCACGTGCACACAACCGGACCTCAGCTCTTCACATTGTGCCCACCATCTGATCTGAAATCCAGAGCAGCCATCACTGGCGCCACTTATCCCCACGCAGGATTTCTGCAAAGCGCTACAGGCAGCGGCCATCCCTCCGCCACCGTTTTGCAATCTGACACTGTGCCTCTTGATGCGGCAGTACATGTGGTGAAAAAAAGCAAATCGTCTTCACCATGGTTTTTGGTATTGCTGCCCCAAGCCCTTGGAAGGTGAACGGGGACAGGATTTGGCAGTGGCTGCGGGTGGCTGCGGAAATGGGTGGAGTTGGGCGGCTGCGGTTGGGTCTGGGAGGCAGTGGAGGCTGCAAAGGGGAAGTGGCAAGCGAAATGCCACTGTGACGCCGACTGATGCGGGGCATCCTGCCACGGGCTCCTGATGTGCCCCAGGGAGCTACGCCCTGGAGGAGCCTTCGCTCGGAGATGTTTGTATGGGAACGTAAAGGGGAAGCGTGAACTTTTGCCATTCTGACCCCTTCATCCTGGATGACTCATGGATGAGACGGGGCAGATACATCCCTACAGGACTCTGGGATTTCCTGCCCCGTCTGATCACACCAGAGCTGCCTCCTAGCCTCGCTTGTGGCTTTTGCAGGGCGGTCTGTGCACTGGTGCATGTGCTGAAAAAAGCCACAGGTATGTTTTGCTCAAGATGTTTGTTTTCGTGTTGAGGTCTGGGGATCTGGGTCTAGGCTGTATAATTCTTTTCATGCAGCAATTAGATGTATACCTTTTCTTTTTTTTTGAAATTTGATGAAAGCCTACTCTAGTAATACAGGGAGTAAAAAACATGTATCTTTTTTTTTTCTTATACATATCTTTCTTAAAGTGAAGAAGCTTAAGCACAGTATCTTATGCTAAGACTCATGTCGGATATAGCATCAATCAGTTACTGGATGTTAATGCCATTGGACGCACTCATCTCAGCCAGCTTTTCCAGGACACTATCCCAAATATCTGCTGCTCAGTGACAATGACAGCAAATCCTGCCCAGTTACTGCAAATTGACCACATGACACATAGAAAATAATATCCACCCTGATACCTCTTCAAAAAGAACAGCATTCATTTTATTCAATTGGTAATTTGCATCACTTTCCCATGTTCAGCCCTGGCTTAGTGACATGGATGTGCAATTCAAGTGTAGAGATGAAAAGAGCATTACATATCTGTTGCTCCTTTTAGGAGATAAATATGTGGGGAATAAACCACGAAGTGGCTCTCTATTGCCTCTTTCCCACATATGCTACAAGCTGGCCAGCAAACTCCTTCCCTCAGTAGACCAAGGGGAGCAAGGACTGAATTGTCCCTTCCCAAACAGCTGCTCTTTCTCTGGCTTGGGATGTTTCTGGGAACAGTGGAGGACTCCACCCCTTGCCATGGCCTCCGTTCTAGGGATGCAGCCCAACTCCAAGAAATCATCCCTTGGTCCCCACCACCCTCAAAATTCCCACTAAAATATTGGAATTCAGCACAGTATGTATCATGGCTCCACGTCATAGGTGTAATTCAGTCTGCATTTTTTCTTCACTGATCATTAGTTCCTCAAAGTCAAAACAATACCAAATTAGCAACTACATTCAGCACAAAGGCTGCCAGCTTCCTTTTGTTTACTTTTTCATTTGTCTGCAGCCATTTCCTGGCTTTAGAAAACAGCGTTGTCTATGACTTGTAAATAAAATTAGGTCAAATAATAAAAACTGTTAATGGCAACATAATCGTTTTATGTCAAGTGATTACAAAGAGGTAAACAGAATATTATGATTTTAGGATATGTAGCAATGATACAGAATGCATTCCATAGGCAAAGGACACATGCAGAAATCTGGGGCAGCAAACTACAAAGAGCAGTTAAATGGCATATGGATCTGTTCATGTATTGATGCCCAAGAATCAAATATAATCTTCCATTAGATCTTTTTAAACTCCCATCCTTTATGCATATTGTCTAACAGAGAGAACCCATTAAATCAATAGTGAATTAGCTAAGTGACAAACATGATCAAAGACTCATTATGCATGAAAATTTCATTTCACTGGCTAGGGAATTGCAAGGGGGGAGACTGTGTCTCTCTGGGTTTCCTTTGTGCTTCTGCTGCCGTATAAAGAGAATAGGGAGCTTCTGAGTCCCCACAGCAGACATAAGGGAGCAAGGGATGCCCCCGCAGTGTGCCAGCACCTGTGAGAAGCAGTGCGACAGCCCCTCTGACCCCAGTGCTGTCCTCACGGCCGTGTCCACAGCAGGGTGTCAGGGCTGGGGTAGTTTTAGGGATGGGGAGGAGAGGCCAAGGCAAACTACATTCTTGCGGTGTTGAGATGATAGGCTGTTTTCTTTGGAGTTAGGGTGAGCTGGTCGGTGCGACAGCCACCCATGGGCTTCTCCAGCCTGCGCTGAGGCCACTGATGACACTCATGGCTCAGCAGCCCTGCAGAGGCAGTGCAAGGAGCCAGCCCTTCAGAGAAGATGCAGCCACGATCCTACAGGGAGAAGCAAGGCAACATATCAGTGCAGCCACTTTCCCCTACCAATGAGAAGCCCATGCTGTGCTGAGTAATGCCAACTGTTGGAAAGAGCTACCATCCCCAGCAAATCCCTGCAGACGCTGTAAGACTCCTCCCTGTCCTCCCCGAGCTATGGTGAATCAGAAAATCTGGCCCAGTGCCTAAAACCACTTTTAAACTTGTCTCTCCTTATCTCTCCTACAGAACTGGAATACTCTTTCCTGCCTCCCAAGAATTATACAAAAATAATTCTTCTCAGATCTGCAGAATGCTTTGCTGACACTAATTGTGTTATAAGAAAGAAACAAATATATTTTTAATGGAACAGGGCACTCATTTCTCCGAGGGTCTGTTACCAAAATAAAAGTAGTATTCAATGCTAATAAGAGGAGCAATGTGACCTCTGCCTATTTCCTGTTGCTTTAGCAAGGCCAAATCCTTCTCACTTTACCTTAGCTTGTGCTAATCACCAAGAGGGCTCCACACACAGGAGCTTTTGCCAGCGCATGAGCCTACAAAGATGATACCACTTAGCCTGCTTAGAGTCAATCAGATGCTACTGCAAAACCACCGGAAATTATTAACCTTCTCTCTCCACTCATCTACCATTGCCATGATATTGTCCAAAGTCTTGTGTCTGATCCCACCACACTTCCCCTCAGCCCCCAACACCACTATCACTTGCCGCGGGCAGATGTGGCAGGTCTCTTGTAGTCATCTCCCCCTTCGGACCTAAGCATGAAGCTTAAGAACATTGCTATACCAGGGCTTTCCTTGCCTTTTTGGCCTTGCTTGACAAAAAGGAGGGGGTTGTTTGGGGCTCCCTTCTCCCCACTCGCCTTGACCCCCATGGTCAGGTGGCACCCACTGAGTGTGCCTGGGCTCTCCTGTGGGGCCCAGGAGAGCTCAGTGTCCAGCTCCCACTGGCTTCACACAAGATGGCATGGAAAGTGTTCATTTTTAAATAGGTGAGCTCTTAGGGGATGCTCCTCCCTCCCCCTGAAATTTTCAGTATGATCCACAGCCTGAGGTTGCAGCTTTGCGCACATTCAAAGGACAAACGTGACAGCTGGATTTCTAGGTTTTCAACCTGACCATCACAAAGGCAATGTTCATATGAGAGAAAAGACAGGGGAAAAGGTTAAAAGGTGCTTCTTGCCACAGCTTTATCTAGTGCGATCTGTGGCTATCGTTCATGAAAGAGAAGAAGCCTGCTTTGCTTTGGAAAGGGAAGCAGACCCTTTCTGTAGCACCACCAAGTGGTTGAGTGTCTGCAGAAAAATCTGTCAGCAAAAAACAAAGCACGCAGCTGTGCTTCACAGCAACACTTACCAACTACTTTACAGCATTTGAAGTGGTAAATCTTATTCTCTGCGTGCAAGCCTGGATATGAATTGGGATTAGCTTCACTGAAGCCAGTCAGAGTGTGGGCGAGGACAGTATCAGACATGCTGAACTCAAAGCTGTAGGAAGGAGGCTGACAAAACCTTAATTCCTATTCACTGTTATCATGGGTGAACTGATGTTTCCAGTTGCAGATCAGGACCTTGCTGCATTAGGAGTGCTACAGGCACGAAGTGAAAGCCAGGTCTCTGTTTACAATGTTTTTCTTTGGAAAAATGGTATCAAGAATCAGTAGTAGATGAGATCTTGTCATGCTTTTTGAGCAGAGTTTACCTTTCTTCTCTGAAAAAAATTCTGTGTGAATTTGTAATCAGATTTTGAGACCTTTGTTTTCATTGGAAATGAACACAGCCTATGGTTCCTGGTTCTGGGAAAGGCTCCTGGTGTTAAATTGCCTTGTATCAGTGAAAAATGATCAGTGAAACTTGTTCATATTGCATGACATGTGCCCCCCTGCAGCAGTCTGTACGCCCCCTGCTCACTTCTCCCATTGCCCAGTACCTTGCTGCCAATGCCACATCATGCTCGTCTCATCCCTGAGCAGTGGCAGCAGAAGAGGCAACATCAGTAAATGGAGAAGAGAGACGTTTTGGGGACTCTGCATACTGCTGTGTGCTACTCAAGGATGACTCCTTTGCTTTGAGGCTTCTTGTGATGGAGGGGTCCTATAACAGCTTTCCTGCCCAATCTCACCCCAGCCACAAAGGGATTTGCAGGGAAATGGAGTGCCTGGGGTGTCCCTTGTAAAACGTGGCTCCTGGGGTAGTCCTTGGGAGCACACAAGCACCCAGCGCGTGAGAGTGTCCACGTTGCCACTCATATGGTCCTGATTATGAACCAACAAATCTAATTCATGGAAAGATTAAAAATACATCTCCTGGGACCAGACCATGAGGCTACATCTGTGTAAAATGAATGTAAGCAGGCTTCATCACACCAGCAAAGTCCCCATGCCTGGGATAATTAGGCTTTAGTACGGCATACTGTGGAATATGCCTCTCAGCTGTCACATCCCCCCTTTGATTGCTGCATTCATCAGTTGTAGGTATCATTAGGTCTCAGCCCACAACAATTTGCTTCTTGGCCAAAAGGGAGGACCCTGAGACTTGTGTTCACGACAAGCACCGACCTTTTACAGTGTCTCAGCAATGTTAGCCCCATTCTATCTCCAAAAAGACAAGAACCAAAGGCTTCTCTGCCCATCACAGGTGCAAAGAGCCACAGGAGAAATAAAAGAACATCCTCTTCTGTACTAATAAACATTCCTGTGCTTAATAAAGCTTAATAAAGCAGATGCTGGATGGCCAGTCTTTTTGCCTGCCTACAAATGTGCAATGCAGCCAGAGACGCCTGAGGAGCTGCTGTTTGGAAATGCAGCAGAAGACTGTGGACTCCCGATAACAGGGACTTGCTTTTGGAAACACATTTTTTAGCACAACAGGCAAAGCTCAAAGGAGCCTTTTCAGTCTGAGGTGAAGCTTTGCAGATTAACTTTTCAAGAAAAACAGCTCCAGTGGTATGGTTGTTGGACTCGGATCCTCCAGTGCTGGGGAGTGCCAGGACCCTGCAGAAGTATAACAGAATATTTTTATTTAAAAGAGAAACAGCAGCAGACCAATACCTGTCACAAGCAGACTTGTAATTTTTGGAAACGTAGTTTTCAGAGGAGGTGACTGTGCATGGCTGCCACTGCATTTGATGGGAGCAGTGGGTATTCAGCACTCCTGAAAAGAAGGTGAGATTGACCCTGAGGGAAAGTAGATAAACTGTCATGGCAGTGTCTAATTTCCAAGGGATAATTATAACCAATAATAACTGCATGTGTGTGTGTCCTTACTGGCGAACAGCAGTAAGCCTATATATGAGTATATATAAAAACAATAGTATCTACATGTATGTATGTACACATGCAAGCTCATACTGCTTAAATAGCTATTCTAGAAATCCTGTCAATGTTAAACATCAGTATTAAACATCCTTTCTTGTTTATTTTGATGCTTGAGGGCCTGCAAGTAATACCAAAGCCAAAGTTGACAAGGAGCTGGAATAATTTTCACTGATAGCTCTAAAACATGTAATCATGGTGGAGGACATCATTACGTTTAAACCAAAGTCAAGCTGCCTGTTTTAACACAAAGCTGTGCACCCCATTGTAGCTCTAGCCATCTGCAAGTATTCTATATTTAAAATGGAAAAAGGCCTCAGGGGAAAGTGAACCAAATTCACCATGGGTACAAACAGGCATGGATCCTTTGAGGTCTATGGAACACATTTGCTTACACCGGTAATGGATTTAATCCACAGACCTTTGTTCTTTATGAGACCTCATTTTTCTTTGTGTTTATGCCAGTGTAACTCCATTTTGATAGAAATGATGCTAATTTATACTAGTGTAAGTCACAGGGAATTTTTATTTTCTTTTCAACAGAGATGCTAGATAACAACATTCAGAGCCTGTTTCCTCTCCTGCTTTTCTCTAGTTTTGCTGCAGGTAAATCCCCTCTGATTTTTATAGATTTTCTTCAGGTTCACTTAGTCTCAGTGAAAAGGCAGTCAGGCCTTCGGTGCCCAGATCCAATCCCTTCGCCTTGGAGTGGATGTTTTCCCCTAGTACGTATCCCATGCCTGGTGCTGGGGATTGCTCTGTTCCCTTCCCCCTGTCACTGCAAGCCATCAGAGCCACCACCATGCTGGCAGGGAAGGGCTGCATCCTTCGTAGTTCGTAACTGCTGCTTGTTAATTGTCCAAAGATTGGAGACCGAGGGGTCAGGCTCCATGCGCACGAGGCAGCCCTTCTCTTCCTCGGGGGCTGGCTGCGCAACCTAATTTTCCCTGGAGGAATAGCTTGTAGTTAATAACATAGGCCATGTTGATGTAACTAGGTAGCAAATCACAGAATGGTTTAATAGAATAGTAGTGTGCAAGTAATAGGCAGCGTTGCGGAGCGTCAGAGCCGATCAAAAGGGCGTAAGATTTGGTGGTCCAGAGAGCAGACCAGAATGAAGGTAGCCTCATCTCCGCAGGCAATGCAGTTAGCAAGAGCAAACATGCATCTATCTTTGTCTCCTTCATTATCACATTTTGCCTCTCTGGACTTAAACTTTCACTGAATTCCACAAAAAGCAAATTTCTATTTCCTTAAGGAGCCAGTTTTGCTTGCTGAAAATTGGCCGCAGAACAGGCAGACTGATTTGAACTGTTGACTTTATACAGGGTACTAAAAAGAGAGGAAGGCAGAAAAGGCTACCTAAGCATCATGCCAAGGGTGCAGTAGAAAAGGCTAAAGTACCAGCTGCCTTCCTTAAATGCCTGTCCTCTTGCTGACTGATGTCTTTTCCCCCGGTAGCCCCGGCATTAGCCCTCTCGCTGGCTGAAAAACGAGTCCCCGAGGAGCCTGAATTAAAGATGCCCGTACAAAAGCCACAGGGCCTGACCCCTTGCAGCTGTGCCGGGGCTAGTGCTGCTTTGCAGTGCCATGGGCGCAGGGCAGAGCCGGGGGCAGGGAAGGCAGGCGGGGGCCCTGGGGGCTGCTCGCCACCTCTCTCAGGGACACCTGGCGTACCACCTCCGCCTCACGCTCCGGTGCTCCCCACTCCCAGGGCGCAAAAAACCCACGGCTCCTTTCAAGAGGCGATCGGCATGGGCCCGACAAAGAGTGGCATTAAATCCGCAGCTGCCCAGGAAGAGGCTTTCTCCGTCGGGGGGTCATTAGCGAGGAATTCGGACAAGAGACCTCAGCGAGGGACCCACGCTGCTGTGTCACCTCCACTTAGGCGACTGGAAGGAGGCATCCGCACCTATTTTTCTTCTTTTACATAAATCACTCAGGCCACTCTTTATCCGGGGTGGACTGTCATGACTCCGCGGACCCAGTTTAGCTCCTCAGTTTTATGAGAGGTAGGTGACCCGCCGCATCCACTGCATCTGGCTGCACGACCAACAGCGCTCGGGCTGCGTACAGACTGGAGGAAACATTGGGGGTCATGATGGCGGTGAGGCCAAACACCCCTATTGCAGCTCTCCCAACCACCGTGAAGTTGCACCGAGGGCAAATTTGAACTGACAAGGGCCAACTTTTCTTCCCAGTTACCCCAGAGAGAATCTGGAATAGCTTTATTAGCCCCTAAGGAGTTATTTGGGATTTGCACAGGCATAAGTGAGAGCAGAATCTGGCACCAAGTTTAAAGAAGCAAAACAAAGAGAGATTTATGTAAAACTGGAACAGTGGCAGCCAGCACATAAAGGCTATATAGTCCCAAGTTTTGAACAGAAAAGAAACATAAAGCAGAAAACTTTTGAGGTGACTAAATATATTTTGTTCTTGAATCCTCTGTGGAACCAATCAGTCCTTTGCCTTATAAAAACAGATGCAACAGGTGTTAGTTTGAAGACTTTTCTGCCTCAGGCTAAGGGCACTAATGAGAAGTTTACGGTCAGTGAAACCTAGCAGAGAAACCAGGATTACAGCGGCACAGTCCTGGTCCACTACCTCAGCAGCCACCTGGAGCAACGCCGGCAAGCAAGGGAATTTATACCAACCTCTCGAAAACTTTGCATGCCTGATCGTCATTCACGTTATCGCTGTCTAAATAGCCTCCTGCTGGTAGCATGATGTACTTCATCGGTGGCTGCTCCTGATCTCTAAACCTCACTCCCTCCTTTCAAGGCAAAGATGAGGAGGAGTGTTCTTATCTGATTTTCTCTTGATTTCCTACTTTACTCAGATGTGCTTCCTGTGTCTGTTCTTTGGGCACATCTACTAAATTGAGGCTCTTTAAGACAGCCAAAGACAAATTGCCTCTGAGGGACCGGTGCTAGCCAAGCTAAAGCATGGGGATTTGCACACTAGGCAAACAGCAAGATGTGGAGCCAAGAGTGGAATTTTCCAAGCTGCCCAGGGGAAGTGGGACTGGATCCCATCAGAATTGCAGCAAGCCTTGGCAACCTTGCTTTTCCTCGCCGCCTTTGGGCAAATCCCAGCACAACGCTGGATTCCAAATCTTGCATGAAGCAGGACGCGCTGCGACTCCCCCAGGGCCAAGTAAGTGCTTCGTATTGCTATTGCAGTAGCTGCGTTGGAAGCTATAGACGAATCCCCTAGGCACAACCCCCATTAGCCTATGCAAGGGTGTAAGGAAATACAAGGAGAGTTTTGACATGGCCTGAAGATATTATCAAGCAGACTGCTGGCGGTCTGTCCAAGTCTGTGCAGGCAAACCAACTAGCAAGATAATTGCAATACATCCCTGTATTTGGGAAAATCTGTACATGTTTGTAATTGGGCTATATTTATAAAAAGCGGTCAGTGTTCTGCTTCGGAGATCCATGCACGCTTTAGCAAATGGTGTGTGAATTACGCATGCGATCTCTTCTTCCGCCACAGAAAACCTGGTCAACAGCACCCTGCCTCCCTAAGCAGCACTTAGGGCAGCAAATGGGCAACTCTGTTCCAGTTGGAGAATACTAAGAGATTTAGAGGCAGTTAATCAACATGTTGTTTAGCCCAGAGATGGGCATTCCCAGGCCTGTTCTCCACAAGATCTTAAGTAATCTGAGATCTTGACTGATTACGGGATCCTTTTGACTTTAAAGTACATCTACACTGCCAGAGTGATGGGAAAGGACTCTAATGTCTCAACAAACCAAGGTGCAGAATGAAGGGCTTTACCATTACATCTCATCCCAAGGACCCTGCAGGCTTCTTCTGCTCTCTGCTGCAGGACCAACGCACAAGCAGGAATGTGCACCCTTGAAGTTGAAGCTCTACATCCTGCTGCACCCAGATGCTCTGGGAAGGTCTCCCACGTAACTATTTACTCAAATTTAGACATTTAACATCTTTAGATCACCGTAAGAAAGTACATTTTCCTCTTGTTTGCAGGTATGCAAGAGTTTCTTTGGTAGATAACAAACCTGCTTTAAAGAGGTTTATTTTTGTCCTTGAAAACAGTAAATTGAGTTGAACTGATTTGAAATAAAATATTTGTCTGTAACAAATACTTCAACTGAAAGGAACAGGAGAAGGTGGGGAAAGAAGAGACAGACCCTACAGTTAATAAACAGTTAATTAACCAACAGTTAATACAAAGTAGAGAGGACTGATATTAAAGAAAATACTTGTTTAGAATAAACTTACCTGTAGAATCTGCACAGAGAACTGCCAAAGCACCCAGCTGTTTTCCCTGAGGAAAAGGAGGCTCAAAAGTACAGCCAATTCTGATAAATTTCTTTATCAGAAATGTGCATACAAGGACTAAGATCAAAACATACAAAAATATTTCAGCCACACTCTAAATGTTGCCATTATTATTGAAAAAACAGGATATTTGGTGGTCCTGAGTCCTTTGCTGTACTTAGGATTTTTCTCCAAAGGAAATTTTCCTTAACTGCAAGGACTCGCTAAAACTTACTTTACTGGGAACAATGTAGGAAAAAGGGGTTCTCCTGCAGCAAAAACCTTTTCAGTGGGTGCATTGGTGAGGAATGCCCATGACCTAAATAGGGAGAAACATGTAACTAACAGGCTGGAACGGAGGGAGATGGAACAAGCCAACATTAGAAAAAAAAAGAAAGAAAAAAGAAAAAAAGCTAATTACAAACATATGTGTAAAACATATGGCAAGAAAAAGCAAACATGGAGAGAATGGCAAGGATCCTGTGGCAAAGTGATCAGTGGTGAGCTGTCATGCCCAAAGCCACAGGCTGAGCCCTGCAGCATTTATTGCTCCCTGGAAGTCATTTTTCAAGTCAAAGAGCAATACTTCTCCAGCATAAATGAAAAATTCCAGGCAGCAGAGGGTAACTGAAGCCCTATTAAAACAAAAGCATCATTGAAGAGGGACTAATAAGTCACCTATTGACTCGAGGTTTTCATTTGCAGTGGAGAACTCTTTCAAAGCAAGTCCCTGGGCCGAGGCCATCCCTGCGGTATTAACAAAGCACTTTGAGGTGTGCTTATCTTTACTCAGTGCAAACTTTGGAGGGACATAAGCATGTTGCATTGGGCTGGAAGTTTTGACTGTGCTGGTGGGACAGAGAGCTGTTAGCCGAGCCCCCAAGCCCTCTTTGCCTGTGTAAACCAGTAGTCAAGTGCTGCTTCTGCTTTCTGGATGCAGACGGGGAGGGGAGAAAGCAGAGGGAGTGCAGGCTCCTCTGCCCAAATACCACTCTGAGCATGGGCTTTTTTGCAAATGGTTTAGGCATGAGGGCAGTTTGGACTCAAACACAAGCTTGCGCTCACACTCAAAATATAGTTGTTACACTTTTCAAAACTCCCTTCCCTTTTGCTGACCATGGCACTAAAGTTGCCTGGATTCACTAAAGAACGTGGCAACAGGCATTTGCTTGTTGCTTTTTTGAGTGCTTTTTGCATGAATCAGGTGCAGATAGCCAGCCTTAGCCATAATCCTGAGAAAAATTTGGCTCACAGGTTAGGTCCAAGGAACATTGAAATCAGTGCTGTATTAAACCACCTGACGGCTTCTAATACTTCAGACAAAAGTGCAAACATTAACCTTCAGCTACTACAATGCATCTTTTCTCAGCTTGCTTCTCTTTGGCCAACACAAGCAAGCACACCTAGTCCTGAAACTGGATTGTGCAGTGAACATTGTAACTTGGATTTATTTCATTGCTCTCTGAGAGCAGGATGACTTTTTGTTAGGGTGACATGGGAGAAATTGAAAAAATGGAAAACAGTGTTCCAAAAACTCTTTTTAATAGATGTGCTTCTTTTTATAGTTGAGATACTTTCACATACAGGAATTTAGCTCCACGCAAACATTTGAAAGAGCAGCTCTGTTACTGAATTAATTTTAGAGGTAAAGCATAAATATGAAACAGCAAACCTAAGGAAAATGAAAAGCTTTGTGAACAGAAGTAAAGACAAATCAGGATCTGAACAAAGGATAATATAACAGGACTCGTGGATAGATTAAGGTTTTTTTCCAACGGTTAGTGGTTTGGGGACAGACCTCCACATGCGCAAGACCTGCATTACTCAGCTGTGTTCAGTAGACAGCCAGCAGGCACACTGCAAGGTGCAGGACCAGGTTCAACGACGCATACTCCTCTTCCAAAACTATTCCCAGAGCTTCTGCTTCAACAGTACAATTAAATGCGGGTAGTGACACCCCCCCCCCCCCGAAACTGGAAGAACAAATGAATGAAATCTCAGTGATCTCTGCAGACTGGTGAAAATACACTGATTCCAGAAAGTTCAAATGTGATTTCTGTCTCACCTTATGGAGCTGCCAACACTTCTGAAGCACTTCTCTGTGATGCTTAAAGTCCTTGATGCCTCTTACATGACCTGAACCAAACACTATTTTGAGGGTTATATTTAACAAATAATACTGCAATTCCACTACCTATTGCCAGCTACATTGTAAGTGCTCCCTGTCCATATTGAAAGAACAGATAGAAGAAATAGAAGATTCTTTGCCCTGGGAGAAGTTACTAACTGGTAAAGCTCCCAAAACACTGGAAAATATGTAGTGAGGCAGGAGACTGGAAAGCAGAGGTATCCATTCTGTTTGGTCCTTGCAAACTTTGCTCTGTAACCAAATTCTTCACCCTCCCCCATCCCATTCCTACACGTAACTCATCCAGTGACTATGGAAATCAACAGAGAGGGATCCATCAATGTCCTTTGGCCTCGGCTCATATCCCATTAAAGGTGCGATTCCAAGGAAGGCAGGCAGGGGAGACTGTAGAAACACCTAAAAGTTAACTTAATAAAACGTAACGGGTATAGTGGCTGCTGCCAGTCACCTGGACTGGATGAGCTCCCTTTGTTGTATGCCACATCCCTTTAGCACACTTCATCTTCAGTCCTCTACTACTCTTTTTGGTTGATTAGCTGCTTTGGGGAGATTGTCTCCTCTTCTGTGACTCTACAATGGAGGGAGGGAACAGTGGTACAAGGGACAAACGTTGCCTGCACCCTTGTTTCATACAGCTCCACAGCTACATTATTTTTCTCCTGTTACATTTTCCCCATGTTGTTACAGGATAACTCAAAAGTGTGCATGTGTTAATGTGTGGCACTCTAAAAACTTTAAGATGTCCTGCCCCTGGTTTAGCAGTGCCCCCGATGCAAAAGAGGCCCCTAGGAGTCGTCCTGCTGCCTCTACAGCTGCTGCTGCTTTAAAAGTGAAATAACTTAGGGAGCAGGTACAGGGCTTTTTCCAATCCTGCCACCAACCTGCAGTCACAGAAAAGCCCTGACATTCTTCTGGGATGTTGTAATGCAGTTTGATCACTGAACATGTTCAAGTACA
Source organism: Apteryx rowi (assembly GCF_003343035.1). NCBI lineage: Eukaryota > Metazoa > Chordata > Aves > Apterygiformes > Apterygidae > Apteryx > Apteryx rowi. Next base: position 1,377,987 of record NW_020447564.1, read on the forward strand.
GAGGTATTTTTCATGGATCTAAGAAGTTATCATCACCTCTGTTAATTATCTCTGAGGATTCAGACTCTAGGAAGCGTTAATTATCCCTCCATCCATCTCATGTTCACAAAGGCTTAACAGGGCTATTTTTAGAGATACAAATATCTCCTTCCTGAATGGAGAAGTTGTTTCTTTTCCTTGCATATCTTATTTTTGAATGTTGAACACATTAGACAGAACTGAATTTTTCCTCTGTCTTAGAAACCATCCTAAAAATGTACAATAGTTAATGAAATTGTTAAGAACAGTACCACCTTCAGACTTGAATATATGCTGTTAGAAACGGTATGGGAATGAGACAAAAATGATCAAAATGGGCTGCTTGGAGTCCACACTTATCCTACCAAATACGCCTTTGGGAGAGCTGTTTGGTGCCCAGAGCAGACAGGTGCCTAAGCAAGTCTTCTCGTCCAGTGCCGGCTGTAATAGAGGTTGAACCTCCGGGCAATGGTATTGCACACACAACATAGGAATAACAATAGTTTCATTCAGCTCCGTCAATGTCCCTTTTGTTTCCAGCTCTGCGGGTCATGATGGGATCTATGAAAGCATCAGCTGAACGTGTACCAGTGTAGTGTGGCCTCCAGACAGCTGGAAGCAATCACATGGAGAAGGCTGAACCTCAGTTAGGTATTTATTCTGGAGCCTAATGATAAGCACTGGGCTGTCTATATTGTTAATACTTGCAATCATTTGGGCAGAAATACCTAGTAAATATGCCCTGAGGCCCAGTCTGCTTCCCCAAGACCATATAGCATATTTGTCCTGTATTCCCCCCTTTGACAATGTTCTTATGTTGCTGTGTCTAGACCCTGAGAAGGGGACTTTAGAAACAAAAGGCTCAGTATGGGTAGATCTGCTAGCTATTAGATATTCTGGTAAACAGCTCTTATGGGCTCAAAGGAGAGGATAGGATTTTTGGAGCTTTAGGTACTGGAAATTATTCCTGGGTATATTACACACTTTCTGTGTGGCTTTGGACAAAGTGCTTTGGCCTTGACTTTGTACCAGGAAAGGAAATGGGAGTGTAGCTACTGACTTCAGTGGGATCTGGATCAGGACCTTTGTCTCTCCATAACTTTTAAGTTTCCCATCTACACGTAGGAACTATAAAGGAGTTAGTTAGTTGGTTGGAAATTTTCTTTTAAGATCTCACTGTTTTCCATTTACAGACTTTGAGCATGCTGCAGAGATAGCCCGAATGGGGCTTCCCAGATTCCAGCTCTGATGGAACCTCTTGTGCTTCCCGGGGCTCTGGCTCCCAAGCAGATCTCCTTGCAGGTTGGGTCACACTCCCTTTAGCAGAGAATTTTGAGTTTCCAAGGTGCTGGAAGGGTTTTTTAGTCAAAGTCTGAAATAATAGTCAAAACACATTCTGGGAAGAAATTACATTTCTCCTCACTGGAATATTTCCTTTTTACCTGCCAATAGCAACTCTGTCAACTAATTGGTTTAGATAATGTCTCTTGTGGTGATCTGTCTAAACGTGTGGCTCTGTATGCTGCCTAACATATGAAGCCCAAATTTCCTTGTGGCTTCAAATTATTACTGTAAAACGAATGATATTAAAACATCACATTCTGCATCTCCCAACACATATATATTTATAGGGGAGTTTGGTCAAAAGGGAAAAAGCGGGGGGAACATTATCAGAACTTCATTTGAAAGTCAGAGCCCTAAAAGAAATTTTGGAAGAGTTTCAAGGTAACCCTGATTCTTTCTTTGCTTGTTATGTTTTCCATCCTTACTCATAACTGTAGGACTCCATCCCAACCCCAACCTAAGCAGTATTGACAGGAAAGGATTATCCACAGGAATTTGACATATTTACATCTAGAGAGTGCCAAGGGAAAATCTTTCTGAGTGGAACAAAGCCGGCCTTATTCGAACTAGCTTCTTCCTCTGGAATTGTGGATGGACACCAGAGTGGGGTACAGGATTTAATTGGGTAATAAATATTTCATCTAAGCTAATTTTTCTAAACGGGATAGGTAGTAAAATGAGAAAATGTTTCTTTGGCTTTTAATTCTGATTTTTTATTTCTAGCTTATTTCATGGTGAAATAAGAATCTCTTGAGAAAAGATTTGTTCCTCAACACTAAGCTGAGCATCTAGATAGCATCACGTTGGGAGGGATTCTGAAATGTAATATTTATATATCCATATCAACCAAAGGATCACCTGCTCCATGCACTCCAAAACCAAGAAAGAGCAGAGTTCAGGGATCTCTGTCTTAGGTCTAGCAAGCTACAAGTGCGACACTGCATTATACATTTTTTACTGATTCTGAATAGCTCTGGGTTTTAGTATCTGCATTATAAACATAGGAATCATCAAACTCTGTCCCTATAAACAGACTTCTGCTTTCTCCTTTTCAGGTGTGAGCAAGATTTGACTCCTGAGAAGGTTTATTATATTGGGAGCTTGCAAAACGTTTTATACTAAGAGATTCTAGAAAGCAAACCCTAGAGAGGGTTTGCTGTGTGAGCAAGCAGAAAATACACTTTTTGCTTTGGTGTCTGAGGCAGAATTACTCTTTGAGTATCCTTGGTCACTGTTAGACCAAAGGGATGGTTGGGAAAAGGAATCATTTTGCATGTTCTTTGACCATCTCATGCGAGGATTGACAAATAAGTGTCGATAAACACCTATATGTAAATATCCTGACTCTCCATTGCTGATATCCCTGAATATCTGCTCATGGCTGGCCAAGAATGATGACAACTAAAACGTATGCCAGAAGGGCAGGGTAACAGCAGTGTAGGAGCACTTTGAGGAGCAACAGGGATTAGCCTCTCACACGGCTAAATACTATATTTGGATGATATTAAAAACAAAAACAAAACAACCACGACTTCCCCCTGCCCAAACATTCATAAACTAAGTACTTCATGACACAACAAATGGGTCAGGGACCATCGCCACTGCTTCTGCTGAAACGCGACTTTTAGCTTTTACATGGTTGTTTTGCAGGCAGCGGAGGCGGAGTGCGGCGGCCGCTGGCCCCCATTGGGCACACCAAGCCCAGGAGCCACCGCCGGGTTTGGAGAGGCTGGAGGTTGCCTCAGCTGGACCCAAAGTGGTGGGCAGGGATGGCAGCAGGGTCGTGGACTGGGTGCTCCTGCTTGGTGGCAGGCCGCTTGACCAGTTTCGCTCCCGCGCTGGCCAGGGCTTGGAAAACCCGACACGACCAGACCCCTGGTGCAGGGCAGCCCTCTTGCAGCAAAACTGTGCTGCAGCAAGTGCCTTTTCCCGGTGAGCAGGGATGGCTGGACCATGCTGGTACTGCGCCTTGCATTTGTGGCTGTAGCCTCACTAAGAGCTCTTCACAGATGTAGCGTGCCCACTCGGCTGAAGCGGTAAAAGCAATAGGCTATTCCTATACCAGTGGATTTAACATGCCCAGCACACGTCTAGGCTAGCAAACACTCTTAGCTCCAAAAATTTCACATTTTTTTGTTTTTTTGAATTTGGCAGATAAATTCTTTGACTCTAGCAGAAGTGACATGGTCTACAAGGTAAGAGAAAGATATGGAGAATCAGGACTGCCAGATCCTGCTCCTGACCTGTGAGAGCCCTTCGTAGAAGTTAAGGTTTGGGAAGATCCTTGCAGGCCCTTGTCCAGGCAGGCACACACACACACACACACAAGGCTGCATCAGCTATACTTGTGTCTTAAAAACTGTTTGCCCCACATACGCGTAGAGGCTTGCAGCGATGAAGACTCTAGCCTCTCTAGTGCCATTATGCTATCCTTGCCACTGACTTCTTGCATTTCTGCCCATAACATCTCACCCTCTCCATAATGAGTTCTTTATGTTTTGAAAGTCTTTTATGTATTTGGAGATTGTTTATTGTTTCCTCCCTCTTTTCTCTTCAATCCATTTTTCTTTTTTTTTAAGTCTAAAAGGGCCAAATTGTTCAATCTTTTCTCACAGAACGTTTGACTTCTGATCATCTTTCTTTTCTTCTTCTAAAGCCTTTCCAGTTCATCTTTCTTGAAGTGCCCAAAACTGGACACAGCCCATCCTTAGCAGTGCTGGGCAGAGCGAAGAGACCATGCTGCATGCTTTTTAGGCTATTCTGGTGTTTGCTCATATTAGTATGCCTTTGTCCCTGTAGTTTAATTTCTCTGCAGCTTTGTTTACAGTAGAGAGTTTTACTGGCTCCGTTATGTTAAATAGCATGGTGAAAAAAATAAATCACTAATCCTCTAACATACACATTTATGCCAACAGAAATTCTTTTTACTATTACAGGTTATTTCACCTGAGACAGCAGTCTAACCCTGCAGGAAAAGTGTCTTTAACAGCACGAGATTTATCTCCATCCATCAGGTTTGCCAGTGTCGTTATTTGGGCAAGCCCTTTCAAGTATAATCAAGACCACAGTTTCTTGGTCTAATAGTTTCTCCATTTATAAGAGGATGAGAGCTGAAAATGAAGACAAATGTTAATGAACTGACTCAATCAACACTTAACAATCAATTGGACAGTTCCAGGTGAAAGCTGATACAGGAGCAGCATGTATTGATGAATTACTGCAAATGTCAAAGAACACTGATAACAGACAATGACTTACTTGAGACCTTCTCCACTTCTTCTGTTGGAAGCTGTAATAACAATGTTGAAGAGCAGTACTAGGTCTTGATGTGCTCTGTGAGCATTTACTAGTGAATTGGGAAGCATCTGTGTTCCACGAGGCTGCCAAACCAAATATAAAAGCTGAATCTCAAGCCTGCCAAGAGATCCTTTCAGGCGATCCCTACCTCCAGCCACGTGATTATTTATGGAAAATTATTATTACTTATTTAGTGAAATAAATAATTTCAATAGTTTGCCATAGGATTTTAATTACTAGAAGTGTAGCTAGTAATTTTTCATCTAATCTCTGAGATCTAGCTTGGCCTAGCTGCACCAGTGACTTTACAATGACTTTAAGTTCCCTCATCATGGGACTACTACCTTTCAAAGCCACTGCATGCTCATGGTCAGCTCCCTGCCACCAGATTATGTTGTGTCTTTTCTAGATGGAAGGGCTTGTGTGCTTGTCTGCTTTGCCCAATAGATAGGTAGTCTAATAACAGGTATTACCTGTCTCTAGAATTTGGCCTCAGGTACTACCAGGGCATGATGATGCCCATGCTCCTTTTTTCAACACTGTAAGCAGTACAGAAGAAACAACGTTCGGCTCTCACTATTCTAAAGCTACTTGTAGGGTAAATTTGGGTGCATCTGTGTGGGCAATCAGAATGAAGTCAGCCTTTCCCAAACTTTTGAAAGCCAGGTTTCCTTCATGAAGATACTGCCAGTTTATGGCTCTCGCGATCCAGTTTTCAAAGCGATCCAAAATGAGCAGCCGCTTTGGAAAGGTTATGTAGGTCCTTTCAGTACATTATTTCCATTCTACATGTTTTGGGCATTGAGAAAGTGGTTAAAAACAGCATGATAAAGCCTTGTTGGTGGCACCTGAGTTAGCTTTCATCGCACAAATCATGCATATCCTACCTCAGAACAGTCTGGCAGCTTCTGAGTGTTCTAGTCAACAGCGCTGCATTGATCAGGCTCATCTCCTGTTTTCAAGAGTTTCTTCATAGCCACAACAGATAAGACTACCTTTATGTTCCCCTGTGAAAGCTGAGAACAAATAATGGGCTGTGTCCCCTCTGAGTATAAAGTTCTTACACTTCCCCCAAGCCATTTCCAGTATCCCACTGGGAGCATTCTGGAAAACACTATGTTAAGTAAGCAGCAATCAAAAAAAAGGTGCTAAGAATGTTCCAAATGTTTATTATGTATTAAAAATACTGCAAATAAGCCATACAGTTCATTTTCACAGTAACCTAAACAACATTATTCAAAAACTTGAGAAGTCAACAAAGAACAGTGCAGTTCAATCAGTGACAACAAAGTTATCTCAATGCCTGGGTCCCTCCTATTATGTCAGCAATTTTTTCCTGTTTACAGGGGGAATAACACTGGGTATAGTTGAGTATCTTATTTAGCTAAGGGAACTTCTTTTTACCGGTGCTGTTCCCACAAACTTACCACTGGTAAGAAATAGCACTGGAGGTGCTATTTCTAGGAATTCCTTTCTAATGCAGCCAAAGATCTGGCTAGTCCAGGCTGAGGTGGTCATGATGCATTCTACAAGCCAGCAGTGGCCATTATTTCCAAGATATCCACATACAGACACCTGTATCAAATCTTTGGATAACATTCAAAACAAAACTTTAAAAGGAGGGATATTAGAAATCCTTCCCCAAAAGACAGAAAACTAAGAAAGCTCCACAAGGAAGTGGTTTTTAAATGAACATCAACATCTGGAGTTATCAGACACTTTTTCTCATTCTCAGCTAGTCAGTAGAGGGATCCTTTACTCCCAGTGTCCCAGGCAGACACCCAGTGACACCAGTGATAAAGCATCAGGCCTGAAGTCCTGAATGTGACAATAATAATTCAGGTCACTGCCAGCTATGGAAGAACTTGGAAATGCATATGCCTTAGAAGCAATTCTGCTGATTTCATCCTGATTTTCCTCCTTTTGTGTTTTGGTGTGTATTATTATTATTAGCATGCTTGCTGTATGAGGAACACCAAAGTTGTGATTTCAGTCCTTCTCTCTCCTCTTTCCAATTTGTGATTGTTTCTACAGAAAGTCCTGTATCACAGATGGGGGTTTAGGACTTTACCGGAAAAACACAGCCTCATCACGTAAACAGCCCAAAAATATGACAAAAATGTTACTGTACTCTCTTGAAACTAATCTCATCCTTCAGCTCAGATGTCCCTTCTCAGCACTGATCTTCTGCATCAGCAGCTAAAGATGCTGGGAAAGAAGCCTATGATCGCAATCAGTAAATCTCTCCAGCCATGCAGTGCACCACCTCTCAGCATCTGAGTGAAGCAGCGCTTCTTTCTGTCCCCGCTCTTCTTTGCTCTTGAGTGCAACAGTCACAACTTGCTTCTTTCTTCCCACTGTAAAATAGCTGTAAAACAAGCTACTACTGCTTAGCAACTCGCCATGTGCCAGCTGGGCTGTGGTAAGTGTCCACGCGTACAGTCTCAGCCCCAAGCAACGCCACTTACCTCAAGCTGCCCTCATGGTGGGTTCAGCTAACGCCTGTTAGCTCCTTGGCAGAGATTAAGGACACACAAAAATGTACTACAGCTCAGCTGATGCATGGTAGACTGACCATAAGGCTGAGTCCCAAACTGCAGAAACGGATGAGTTACTTCTGGCCTGCTCCACACTCAAGTTTACCAGTATAACAGTTTTAGCTAGAGATGTAGTTTTGTTCACTTGTTTCTTAATCCAAACACACCAGTCAAATCCTCAGTGTGTACAGCAGTATGGTTTTCATACCAAAACAGCCGTAGCCCTCCTGTGTGGGATATCTAGTGTCATAGTGTGAAACACCTTCATACCATTAAATATGTGCCCATGCTAATGAGGCTGTAGTGCCTTAGCTACACCACAATAGTTACAGTGGCACAACTTTCTAGAGAAGATGAGCCCTTAGAAACTCAAACCCCAACTAAACTCATGTTTTCATAAAACAAAACAAAAAACTACACAAAAGAGAAATAAAGGAAATAAGCAGAACTGTCTCTATTATTAAAGTATTCTTATTCTCTTTGGAGGTATCAAATTGCTTTTAGAGAGAGTAAAAAACTGGGCATACAAAAGCTATTCTCTTTAATCCAAAATTTGTACAAGGAGCACTGCTACCTAAACTTTCTCATGTATTTTTTCTACTTTCACAAACAATCTTTCCAGATCATTCCTCAAGTCATCTATCGAACTCTTCACAGACTCCAAGTTGTTCTCATTATTTTCAATTTTCACTGAGTAGGAGACTAAACTATCCACTGCAGTTCTTATCATTTTCAAATCAGAATCAACCTGGCTGACAGAAGATCTCAGTTCATCTACAGAGCCTTCAACAGAAGAAAATTTTTCGAGATAGCCTTGAGAATGTGCTTGACCTGTCTGAAGATTTCCTTGATCCAACAAAGTACTAATTTGTTTCTGGACATCCTGAAGAGCACCAGAGGATGGCAGGTCACTGATACTTCGTCTCAAGTTCTCCACATCATTGTACAGTGAGGTCTGTGATTCACCAAGATTTCTCAGAACGTCTGTAATTGAAGTTACGTCTTTATCTGAGATTCCCTGAAGAGCGGTAATGCTTTGTTCTAGGGTACTGAGCTTATCTTCATATTCTGCCTCCTTAGAAAGGAAAGATTGCAACTTTTCAGTATGTTGAGCAGCAACAGAAGTTAGAGACTCCAGGCTCTCTTCTGTGTGTCTCAAACGAGACTCCAGTCCTTCACTGTTCTTTTCAAAAGTTTCTAATGCTTTTCTGAAGAGTTCATTTTTTTCCCATTTGTTGAGGTCAGCTTTAATTTGCAGTAAATCTTCATCAAGTCTTTTAATGTCACCGGGGAGCTGCATAATAGAATCCTCAGCTCTAAGAACTTTCTCTTGTAAAGCTTTTAACGAAAGGTGTTCAGTGTCTGCTGCCTCTTTGAATTTCTCATGTTCTTGTTTGAGGTTGACTAACTCTTTCACTTCAGTATACACATCAGATTCCATGGAGTCTATTGTACTTTTCAGGGCCTCTATGTCCTTTTCTTTGGTTTTCATGGAGGTCTGCATCTCATCAAAAGCATCTTTCAGCACCTTTATTTCATGCTTATACACATCTGCTTCTTCTAGAGAAACAACCTTTGCTTTCATATTGTTGATTTCATCTTGGCTCCTTTGCTGGACTTCAGTGAATATAGCGATGTTATCATTTATTGACTTGGTTAACTCTGTTAGTCTCTCTTCCACAGTGTTTTCCAGTGATGTGAAGTCTCGTTCCCTTGCATCCTTTACCATGTGGATGCCATCAGACAAATCTTTCAAGATTTCATTTTGTAGCTTCTGAAGCACTTCACTGATACGGTTTATTTCGCTCTCCCCTTCCTTAACAGCCTTCTCAGTAACTTCTTGTTTCTGCTGAGTGATTTTCATCATGGATTCAAACTCTCCAAATGTGGCTTGAAGGGAACGCACCTGAAACAGAAATCCATATCTTTAACACTTACAATTTCATCCTTAGCTACATGCCTATCCTTTGTTTTTAAGGTCCTTATGGCCCTGGTTATCATATGAAATGATCACCACCTTCCAGTCTTTCAGGCTTCCTATCTGAGGCCACCCTATGACCTATATCTATAGGAAGTACAAAAAGCCCAGCACCTTCAGCCTCAAAGCTCTATATATGCACACCTTCTGCTGAGGATCCTGGGTCTCACTGACCTGCCATAGATTATCCACAAAGTCTGTAGCAGTGAAAATCAAACCTAAGTCTTCAGAGTTTGCACACTGACCTCTGAGCCATCCCTCCCTCTACAACTCCTTGGGGTTGGTTCTATGGGCTGCAAGTCCTTAATTAGGGCAAAAAAATAAACAAAAAAAATCCAGCACCAGCTTCTGTGTGAATTTTGCCTAAGTATGGAGAAACTGGGATTAGGCTTTAACAGGTGATCAGACCTTAGGCCAATACCTGAACATGAAAGAAGTTTCAAACCACTTGAGGATGGACAACAGGGAAAAAACAGGGAAAAAGGGGAGCTAGGAATAGCTGGTGAATAGAAGTAGTAATCGTGACATTTTGCTGCTCTTAGACATCAGTGTAATTCTGGAGACAATCTTCTTGTTTGCTATTTTTTAAGATAAAAATATAGAAAGGCTTTAATGTTCTAAAGACAGTACCACATTATTCAAACACATGCCTATACATACACACTCTTAGCGAAAAGGGGCATAGGTGCACGTATGTGTATGCAGGCATAGAAGAAAGTTGCAGCAGCTGTTAAGGGGACCAACTCACAGGAAGCTGTTACTATCCCAACTACAAGTTACCTTTACTGCTGGCTTCACTGACAGCAATAGGGAAAAGGGCAAGGGTTAAGTGGCCACCAAGTTAAACTACTCTCACCTCTACAGTTAAGACACAGGCACACCAAAGGGGAAGCGTGCATTACCTAATTCTGGGGCCAAGCAGCGTATCAGTCTCACGACTGTCAAGAAGTCTTTTGTGGGGGGGGGTTGTTTTTTTTAAAAAACATTGCAAAGTAATGTAAGAATGCCCACTGGCTGCAACAGGAATCCATCACGTACAAAATACCTCAAGGCTTTGGCAGAAGGGCAAGTGCTGAGTAATGCATGTCGCGTTGCTTCACGCTCCTCTCTATGTCTGAGGGGTATATTAATCAGTCCTGCCATATGGGCTGCCATGTTTACTGATTAGATAAACAGCTGGAGGGGTGGTTTTATTTTGGAAATGGAAGGAAGCATACTTTATATATCCTTAGAAAGAATTATACAGAGGTCTTTTTTATTTTTTTCCTCTTTAACTGAAAAGGATTCCAGCAGCTTTCAGTCAGCCTCTGAACCTAGAAATTCATCTCAAAAGATCTAACAGACTTACTAATTACTAATTAAGTTATTCACATGTATTTTTTCTGAATTAAATCCTTGGTCAAAGCCTCCTTGATTTTAGTGGAGGTCTATGCTGTGAAAGAATTGTAGTTTGGTCATGAAACTTTCCCTTGCTCCAAGAGATCCCTGAAGTTTGCAGAATGCCCATAAAAATGACTTCCTTCCCCTGCCCCCTGCTTTTTGTAAAAAGGTTTGTAGCTTTACTTTTCCCATAGCTTGTAGTCTCTAGATCTCACATACCAGGCTAAGAATGAATTAAAAGGTGGGGGGGAGCAGGGGAAGCAGGTAATACTGGCATACAAATTGCTGCAGGGCAACAGCCATTACACTGACTTACCAACCTTACTTTCATTACTTCGTAATTGTCATTCATTCTGATTTTTTTTCCACATAGAGAGCTCTTTCTGTATCCCTATAAATGGACTTCAGGACTCTAGAAGGACTGCGCAAGAAAGTTCGCCTCTCCCTCTTACGACAAATCATTTATTTTCCTTGACACATTCCAACTAAACCACTAAATTTATATTTGCAATCAACCTATCTTTGTATGTCAGTATTAGAAAAGGCACCAGAAATGTCCAGGGGAACTCTCTAGAGTGTCAGGAGGTCTCTGCTGGTGTAAATCTGACAGAGAGGGATCCCACCCCTCACATATGGAGAGAGGGGTATGCACAGTGTTGGAGAAACACCGCGGTGGAAGTACTTGACGCCTACTCCTCTACTGCATTTGGGCAATGCCCGTGGTGTAAGTTAAAGACCGTTCCCTATACTTCTAGCTTCTGGTGGAGCCAGCCACAGAGCTCTGATACAATAAAATGCACCAAGGTCCTCAAATTAGACCAGCTTCTAATCTGATCTGTCCTAACATATGCTCAGCTCCCCCAAGTACCACCAGGGCCCCAGACAAATCCCTCGCAAGAGAGGGGAAAAACCCACAACTCCAAAGTAATAGCTCATCTTCACTACAAAGTTGGTTTGTGTGCGCACCTATGTGCCTGTCTGCCCATTTGCTGCTCATGGCTGGTAACTTGTGAAACCTTAGCCCTTGAAAGGTTTACTATCCTAAACGGGACATAAAAATACCTCCATAGCTAACAACTGTGTCTTCGCAAAGCAGTCATACTATCTCGTCTTCTAACACCAAATAACCTTGGCTTCTCAAACGTGTGCTATACTACAAGGACTAGATTTCCACATCATTTCCTTTCTCCTCCTACTGCTGATGTGTAAAGCAGATGAGCTTATACAACGCTCCTGACGGTGGCTCTGTGCACTGAAAGCCGAAAGGGAGCTCCACGTAGCAGCCTGTACTGCCCACCCCTCCGTAAGCACTGAACAGGACCCTATGCTTTTGTAAAGCAGTATCAGGTCTCCTCTTCCTCAAGTACGTTCTTCTGGAAAGACAGCACAAGAACACAGCAAACAAAGCTTTCGAGGGTTGTACTGAAGCTCTGTGTGATCGCTTTCCTCTGCCTTTTATTTTTGCATTGCTGCACGAATGGCTAACATCAGCCCTCTGCTATACACTGGCAGATAAAGTTTCTGTCCTCTTTGAAATCAGCTCTTCATAAACTTATGTTCTGTACCTTTCCCTTGAACACATAACATACACCTAAGATTTTTCTGCAAGAACGCAGAGATGGAGGGAGCAAACTATATCTACTCCTGCTTGGAAGAGTTTATATACTGCTCATATATCTCAGTCCTCACATATAATACTCACATATTATAATTCTATGTCCTGTACGCCCTGCCATTGCAATTTCTTCCTTCCTATAGTTTGTAACAAGGCCTTAAAAACTAGGAAAAAAACCCCAACCCTTGCTAGTTCAAAGCGTGACCCAGACAACACCGAGTTTAAAAAAAAAAACAAACAGGATTTAAGATTAGCTTCAGAAATAGTCCTGCATTTTTACAACCCTTTTTTCACTGCATACAAATGCTCCTTTTCCTCCTTGCTGAGAGAGAGAGGAAGCCCCAAGACACTGATCCTACAAATTCCACGTGTACAGACTGCCGCGCTTCCGGGCAATGCCGTGCACGGTCTGAGAACGCCCGGCCCCAGCCCAAACTCGTCATACCCAGGGAGCGGGGAATCGGTACGGCTGCACAGAGGCAGCTCGCAATGCACAACACGGTCGAGCTGAGGCAAGATTTTCCCCTTCTCTCATCTGACGCAGTTGTAACTTTACATACTGCTTTCAAACCGATTTACCTACTCCCTAGACAAGTCCGACTGTATTTTAATGCGATCATGTGCCCTCACACACAACATTTTCTTAAGTTTTGGGCACCCTGAGACCTATCCGGACAGACACTGCCATTTGTGAAACTCCAGCTCGGGGGCCAGTAAGGCCGGAGGGGAAAAAAAGTAGGAGGAAAAAGCGTTTTTTCCATTCGCTCGAGCCATACGCTCTTTGCTGACTACTTCCCCGCCCTTCCGCGAGCCCGGGCTGCGACGGGCGCTCGGGTCCGGCTCCCCCGGCGGCGAGGGCGGCAGGAATTTGGAAGGCGCCGCCAGGCACAAGCGCGACTCGGCGTTTCTGGCGCTGCCTCCGCGCTGCTCGGTGGCACGGGCCGGGCTTTTGCCGCCGGGGGCGCGCGGCGCATCCCGGCGCTGCCCGAAGCCGCGGGCGGGCCCGGCCGGGACGGCGCTAGTTCCTGCCACGTCCGACGGCGCGCACCTGCCCGCGCCGCGCTCCCTCTCGCGCTGCTTGCAATGGCGGAAAATATATTAAAAAAAAAAAAAAGAAAGAAAGAAAGAAAAGACGCGTGGCAGGCTCACAGGACTGCAAGTCCTGCACTTCCACCCACCCGGGCGTGTTATATAAAACCGCTTCACGTTCAGGAACGAGCCGCCCCGCCGCGCCGCTTTCAGCATCGTAAAAGCGGCCTTTTGGCTATGCTTCCCAACAAGCCGGGCTATGCCCTGACCTGAAGCAAGCACGGCGGCGGGGGGCTATGCAGCACCCCCCCCCCCGCCCCGACGGCGCCGCGCTACCTTCTGCACCACGGCGTCCAGGGCGGCGGCCAGCTCGCCCCGCTGCCGCGCCGAGGCCTCCCTCTCGCGGCTGCTCCGCCCGACCTCCTCCCGCAGCTGCCGCACGTACCAGCC
>NW_020447564.1:1392055-1512581 GCF_003343035.1 Apteryx rowi
CGCCCCGGCCCCGCTCCCCGCCCCGGCCCTCGTCGTGTTCTGCATGGGGAGAAGGGGGGAAGAATGTGTGCTAGACCTGCTGCGTCCGGGTGGAAGGGAGATACCACGTGGGAATAACTTTAAATCTTCTTTTGAAAAATTCCTCACATTTTCCAGCATCACACAGTGCTGCTTAAAACCTTTTCAGAAACTGAGTAGTTATGTCTTGCTATCCTGTATTTGTCTGATTGTGGAAACTCGAAAAAAACCCTACAAAATAGCTCCCCGTCTGTCTGTTTTGGGATGGACTATAAGACAAATGATACCTTAGAAAAACGTAGATGTTTCAAAAACGTGCCTTGATTGCACCAGTATCGTACCCTTTTTTACATCCTTTAGCCTAACTCTGGACAGGTTACGTAGTGACTATTGTTTGATAGGCATCTAACTGCGCTACCAGTTCCCTACACAATTGTATGACGATTTATGGTCTAGACCAGTCAGTCCAGCCCTGCTGTTCAGTGATGTGTTAAGAGGGAGTTAACTTATTTTTATGTAACGGTATCCATGTATTGTGTGCATTGCAAGACCAAGGCGTGCCACTGCATCTTATTTTTGTAACTATGGGTTACAATTCTGGAAGTGATTCCTAATGACGAGAAGGAACTGAGGCATGTTTTTTCTTTTAACTTCAATAGGTACAGTGCAGGCAACAGCAATGCAAAGTTCTTCATATACTAGTTCATAGCATACATTCCTCCTGTCATTGCTTTGCCTTCCTTAGTTCTTGAGCCCCCTGCGCTGATATATTTTTCATTGTGCCCTTTGCAATCGGAAGCAAGGCTTCCATAAAATGTGTTTTGAGAGTTGCCTAAAGATTCAAGGCAAGATTCATACTGGAGCTTACTATTTCAGGCTTAGTAGAAGCTGGCTTGCAATCGTGTGGTGTCTGCAAATTGCTGGCAGCTTCCAAGAGGCGCTTGGATCCCGGATTCGGCACCCAGGGCATTGTTGTGACAGCAAGTGTCCGATGTGACGGAGTAAGTAATTGGAGAATCCTAAAAACAAAAACACGCACAAAAATCCTCTCCACTGGTTCTGTGCCAACATTTCCCTGTGCTTCAGACAGAAAGGAAGCTGCAAATTTTCTAAACACTCCCTTTCTAATATCCTCCCACCCTCTAGACATACTCGGTAGCTATGATGTCAGGATGAACTCTGTCAAGGATTATTTAAAACTGCCTTTAATTTCATCGCAAGATGGTGAACAAAGTAAGCTGATTATTGCCCTTATCTTTCACAATAGTTAACACCATTCAGAGAGACTTACATGGTAGGCTTTTATTAAAGCAATGATGGATTTAGATCTGGGCTAGGAGCAAACAACTGCTAGACAACCAGTAGTAATGGCAGTAGTTTCCGAAGGCTTTTTTGTTTGTTTGTTTGTTTTAAGAACAATGTCATGAAAAGTTCTCAGCAGTGTGTTATTCCCTTGGATGCATTACTCTTCCTCCCTGCATTTCAATATGTATCTTTCTATCTCAAGCTAACTTTAAAAAAGTCTGTATTC
The DNA here is from genome assembly GCF_003343035.1 of Apteryx rowi. NCBI lineage: Eukaryota > Metazoa > Chordata > Aves > Apterygiformes > Apterygidae > Apteryx > Apteryx rowi. The sequence goes on from NW_020447564.1 coordinate 1,393,605, forward strand.
ATGTCTGTATCTGCTAATATTTGCCCTTATTAAAAATCTGTGTGGGATGAAAGAAAAACATCACTTCTGTGGAAGACATACAGTGAAATGAAAATAATGCTTTAAAGTTCTACTCAAGCATCTGTGCAAAGATCTTAAACATGTAGTTTTGGTTTGCCAAAGACACTACAAAGTGTTAGTAACAAGAAGTGTTTTCCAGCTCTGCACAAAGGCTGTGCATTGGCTTGCCAAGAATCATTCTGTGAATGGAAGTTCATCGCAAAAAATGTGCAAGCTGTAACTCCCTGCAAGATAAAGGCTTAGGGTGCTAATTGACCTGTTTCTGCATTTGATTACACCAGAGAAGTCCGATATCGTTTTGCCTTGGAAGATATTTACTTTTCTTTCTTGGTCTTTGATTCCTAGTACTTTTTTTTTTTTTTTTTTTTTTTTTTTTTTTTTTTTTTTTTTTTTTTTTTTTTTACAAATTTTAGGTTGAGTATTCAGAGACAGAGAAACTTAAACTGGGGCAGGATCACAGTTCCTGATTTGAGCCTGCAAATCCAGTTTCATTTAATATTTATGCCAAGGTTTAGGCCTGAACTAAACTGTTAGGACTGTAAATGGTGTTCTAGTCAGTAACTACTAGCATGGATGATGGAAGGAAAATTTATAGTTGTTGCAGGCATTCTGTGGCCATAATTCTGTTAAATTTACAGATGTGAGGCAAAGAGTCATTAGGTGGAGGGGATGCTGGAATGACTGCAGGCTGCAGACTTCACGAAATAACTTCCTTAGCTGCTTGCCCTGACCTGAACAAGGAGCACTGACACGGGGTCAGTAGGTTGTCTTAAATTCCCTCCAGAGGTGACTGGTGCAGATACGAGTGATCTTGCACTGAAACGGATGAGGAGCTCTCAGAATACTCTGTCCTCCTGAATACTGCGTAAGTAGAAATATTCAGCAGTAAAACAAGCAACTTAGAAGAACTATAAAACCAGAGTTTCCACAATGAACATCTAGCTGCAACCTTACTTATCCTGGGCCATAGGATAAGGAGGATCTTGGGTTTCTATTTAGGACAGAACTAGAAAAAGTCAGGATTTCTTGCAGTAACCTAAGATGAAGGATTTGGGCTCTTGAAGCCATTTACTTCGGAGAGCTGACCATAAGAACTCAGCCTTATGGGTGTTATCAGAGGCAATAATCAAGAAGATCATCAATGGTAAGCATCAAGGGTTGTAAATCTGTTTCAGGTAGTAAGGTAGTGTAGATAACCGGTGTACTGCTTCTCCTTCTCCAGGTTGGCAGTGACAAGGAAAATGTTTCAGCAAAGGACTGAGAATAATTTTTAATAATTGTTTCTAGCAGAGAGTAACCCCAAAATAAAGAAAATGGCTTGGCAAGGGTTAGTTTTGTAGCTTCAGTGTGCTGCCTTTCATTAAAAGACTAGCTAAGACTTTTTCTTACCAAGGAGCCAATACAAACTATTTCTTGCTGATCAAAAATACCATTCTACAAACAACTCCTCATTGTATTTGACTCAGTAAGTCAAACTTGTTTTTTCCCTCTGTACAGAGAGAGAGATTACTAGTGCTGAGGGGAGTGTGCATGAGGAATTTGCTGAGGTGATAAAGTAGCAAGATACTGCAGACTAGAGTGGTTGGGTAGTTTACTGATGTGCTCATTTCTCTCAGAAGCTTCAGTATCCTGTCCTGCCTCTGCCACTATGTGAATCTGAAGCCGAATACTTCAGTGGCAAGCAGCAGAAATCCTGTTTGCTTCTCACAGGACTGATTTCCTCCTGGTATACAGGAAACTCAGCTGAAGAGCAAGCTGAGAAAGCATCCTTACACCTGCTTTGTAGACTTCTTTTCTCACTCTTGAGCCTATTATCTGGGCCTGATGGTCTCAGTCAGCCTAGAGTTTTAACATCCATCCGTTAGAGCTAAAGCCAGTCTGCCTGGCTCAGTTATTAGGATTAGGGCAAAATATCTTGTGACTTCAAGTTATGTTCTCAATTTAGTTGTCATGGGCCCTGGTGTAAACAACAACATGCCCTGCCCTTTCCTTCTCCTTCCACACTGGCCATCGTCGTTAGCCGCATACTGGGACATTTCTGACCTGAGGGGCCAGGTGCAGCTGCACTCCTTACCCACTCAGTTGCTGTGTTGCTTTTTGCTGGGTAAAGCAGTGCATTAATTGTAGGCTTTCTTGTCCATGCCAGTTTTACTGGTAACAGGAAGGAAAAGTTATGAGCTAACTTGCTGCAAAGGCTGAGCACAAAATAGTCCTTCATTTGAATTTACAGCAGTTTGCTAGTGAAAGGTGTAGAGCTAAGGCCAACTGGAGACACCAGTGAAACTTCTGCCTGCGTATGCCATAAAGACACATGGACATTGATCTTCATAATTGGCCAGAACAGATTTAAAGGCAGTACAATTATGTTGCTTGACATTGCAGAAGACTTAGACGTTGCAAAATGAGTGTCGTTTCTCTGTGCAGTAAATCCTCCACAGTAAGGAATCTATGTCAAGATCCATATAATGGCCTATAGCATCATTGTCTCTGGATCATGAAGGAATAGAAACCAAGAAAGTGGTTAAGTGCTGACTACTGTAGAATCTAACTTCTTGGCCTCTGGAGTGGAATTTTGAAGCATGTCGTAGGTGCCTCAGCTATATATACAGATACATCTCTATATAGAGAGATGAAGAAAGCTGGATACTTCAGAATGGGCTCCAAGACAAAAAGCACGCTCTCAGGGGGGAAGAGGGGCACTTTAACAGCTAAAAAAATGTTTTTTAAAACCATCCCTGTCTGGAATTCCATGCAATGCTCAGTGTTGCAGGGTGCAACACTACCTGTTTTGAAATACCTTTCCCTTTAAAGTTGACCTTTTATATAAATGTTTACAAGCTAGTCTACTTGGTGGAGCTAGGGCATTCTTTGTCCTCTCTGTGGAAATTGGGCCACTGAGCACCACTAGATTACAGAATCACTGGTCCACACGCGCAGAACACACAAAACGGACCTTGAAAAACTGGATGGGTGCTCCAACAGAAGGGAAGAAGTACTGGGCCTTGGTGTTTGCTGCAAGTACTATTTATGCGGTTTTACATGATACAGCCAGTTAGTTAGTAAAAGGCATTGGCAGCCCTCACAGCAAAAAACAGAACTCAGGTTTCCCCCACTCCCATACCTTTCAGGTGGCATTCAAGCTAAAATAGATGTAAAAACAATTAAAAAATACATCCTTGGCAGTGAAAAGAGTCCTGTACAAGGCACTCCAGCGGTAAGCCATCACAGATAGTCTTTCCCAAAGGTCTTTTGAGCTTCTCTCACACTGCTGCTGCCATGTGACATGCAAAAACTAGGGCAAAGTAGTGCAAACACAGCTACTTAAAACATCCTCTTCCTTATGGAAGCTATTAGGCTGTTCAACTTAATCCCATCTAATCTCCCTGAAAGCTCGACACAAAGCAGCACAACTCTGCATCTCTTGGAAAAGCACTCCACCCCACGCAGGATGCTTGCACGGCCAATCTCCATTCCCCACTTGGAGCTCTCGCTGTATCGCTAGCACCTATGGTAGACTTTGGTCCATCTGAATACAACATCTACCCGCATGTAGTTTTGTCACACGTGCTAGTGATGAAGTAATTATCTGCAAGAAGGGGAGGCCTGTGCCTTAATGAGGAATGAGGCTCAATGCAGCGAGCACCTGCCTCAGAGGTGACTGCCAGCACTTGCTCTCCTGTTTTACGGGCAGGTGCGGCAGTGGTGTTAGGCAGCTCCCGTGACAGGAAGGGACCATGGCCCCGGCACGCCCTGCTACCCCCGTGGGTGTCTGAATCGGCTGCACGGGTGAGGCCAACGCAGCAATAAGCAAAGCATTTACACTAATAGCGCCGCGCTGCTTCATGGCGCCGCGCCTCCGTAGGCGCTCGCCCGGCCTCGTAATGCCACAACCGTGAGCAAGGCCGGTGAGCCACGGCGGACGCGGCCCCGAGGGGCTCCCCCGACGCCAAGACGGCGGGGGGCGCCTCGCCCCGCGGCCGGAGGGGCGCTGGCGGGGGTGCAGCGAAACCCCTGCGGGCACCTTCACAGCTTCCTCGACAGCGCAAGGAGCCGAGCGGGGCCAAGGCGCTCGGGGGCGGCGGTGCCCGCTCCTCCCCTGCCGCAGGCAAGCAGTTTGCGCCCCCTCGCCATGTGCAAACCGTCCCCCCGGCTGCGGGGGTGAAGGGAGGGGGGAGGGGCCGCCATCCGCCCCCCCCCCCACCGAGGAGGTAGCCCCGGAGGCGGGGCTGAGCGCGGAGTCCCCGCCCCCTCGGGGGAGGGGCGGATCGACGCGGCTCTTCCGTAAACACCACCCGGCCCCTCCTGTCGCCTTCCCCCACCTCCCGCCGGCAGGGCCCACATAGCCGGGGGGGAGGCGGGATAGGCGTCTTGCCCTGTAAACTCGTATTTCTCCTTGCTTAGCGCTGGGCTCCAGAAAAAATGAGGACGCACAGATGATTTGTGTGGGGGTAGGGGAGGGTTAACCCAAGCCCTGCGGAATAGCTCGCTGCCGGCCGGCAGCAAAGTGCTAAGCACCGCCCTGCCCCCGGCAGGAGATGGATGCGCCCAAGGAAGCTACTAATAGTCCGGGCCGGGTATATAACTCGGGGGGGGGGGGGTGTTTAAAGCCCCAGCGAGCGCCGCTGAGCAGGACGAGCCGCTGTCGCCGCGGTGAGTGGCCGGGGGGAGCTGGGGTAGGGCTGCGGCCGGGCCGTCCTGTCCTGCAGCGAGGCGCACGGGCGATGAGCCGTGGGGTGAGTGTTGGCCCGATCCGGCCGGGCGAGGGGGGCTGCCCGGGCTGCTCTGTTCTGCTCTGCTCTCCCCTCCCCTCCCCTCCCGGCGCCCTGCTCCGAAACGGCCCCGGGCACCCGCTGCGGCCGCTGGGTCTTGCAGCCTCCGGGCCCGCTGCGCGCCCCCTGCCCCCGGGGCCGCCTCTTTCCGTCCCCTGGTCCCCGCTGCCCGCCGCGGCTGCCGTCCTTGCGGCCCCGCGGCGCCTTCCCCGGGGTTTGCGGAGAGGGTCCCCCCCGCTCCTCTCCTCTCCTCTCCTCTCTTCCTCCCCTCCCGGGCCCGTCCTTGGAAACGCTGTTTGTTTTGGTCTGCGAGTGCCAAACTCCTGCCTCTGGTAACTTAAAAAACATGGCGTGGGGGGAGGAGATACGGGCCTAAACAGATAGAGGAAGAGGAGGAGCCCGCGGCGCTTCCCCCCTGCCCCCCGGAAGGGAGGCCGGGCCGGGTGGGGGGAGGCAACATGGCGGGGGCGGGGGGTCGCCCCGGGCCGCCGCTGAGGGGAGGCTTTGCCCCTCGGCCCGGCCCTGAGGTGGGCACGTTGCATCAGCGCCTGCAGTAGCGCGACTGCTGTGGCTGTCCCTGTAACCAGGCGTTTGGAAAGCATGTGCATCTCCCTTGCTTCCCTCCCCCCCCTTCAGCAAGAGCTGTTCCTATTAGAAAGGGGAAAGCCCCACAGCTAGAAAGCTCAAGGCGGGGGGGGGGGGAATGTCTGTCACAGGCTGTCAGAATTGGGAAGGGAGGGCTGAGGCAGTGCTGTAACTCTGCTAACAAAGGCTCTTTTCTCCTCCTGGCCCGTGGGACCGCAGCCCGGGTGCTGACAAAGGTGGGGCCTGTGAAAGGGAAACCCTAGCCCAGAGGAGAGCCAGCAGGTGCCAGCTGGAAGGTAGTGAGGGCATAAGCCCAGTGGAATAAGCAAAATCAAGTTCATGGTAGTAAAATGGGACAGAGCGCTTAGAAAGGGTGCACAGAAGGAGGTCTCACTCAAGCAAAGCGGGGCTGTGGGAAAACTTGAAGGTATCTGAAGAGAAACAAAACCTTCCCCTTCCTCTTTCCAAGTGCTTCATAAAATAACTTAACAGAAACACTTAGGAGTAAAGGGGGGGGGAGGGGAGTTGTTGTGAGCCAGGTACTCCCAAATGGTAAAGAAGTGTGTTGCTGAATGTGACTGGAAGATGCTCTAAAACTAACCTGATCTTGCGATCCAGTTGCTTCTCAGTGAATGATCAAGTTGGGTGAAGTAATGACTGTGTAAGAGCAGGATGCCTTCAGGAAACTGCAATGTTGTGCTCCGTCGCAGGTTTAGTAAAAGGCATAATCTAAAATTGTGTCTAAACAGCAGCAGAATCCATGATAATTTAATTCTTCCCTGTTAAATTAACCAATAGCTTGGTTATGAGGGAGAAGAGGAAATGGACTGATGCTTTGGGCATTTAAAAGTTGTTTTAGCTTTGTCTCACACCTAGAATTTATCCTCGAAATACTGCAAAATGAAACTTCTTTTAAAGAAAGAAGAAAAAAAAGCATATGGCAAAATGAAATCCACTGCCAACCTATCAAACCTAAAATAAAAGTAGGCATTAGTTGTTTTTTAATACAGGAAGGGTAAAGCAGGTTGTAACCAGAGTCTGACACTTTAATAGAATAGGTAGGATATTAAGTTGTCTGTTAAAACAACAGCCTAATATGTAATTCCCCATGAACAGCTTACAAATAAGAAGGTGGTGTTGTCTAGTCAAGATGGTGAGTTACAAAGTGATTCTGGAAAGCTAAATGACTTTCTGAAATAATTTTTACTTGGTAATTGTATTAATCTAAATAGAAAATTACACATGAACTTTGCCCTCCATAACTTCTGAGGAGCCCTAAACTGTCTACAAAAGCATAAGGAAAAGAAGCTTTTCCAGTGTGTGCTATTAAGAAAGTACTAAATAATTCAGTTCTCTATTGTTATAACTAATTAGAAAAGCCTTCTTCAGTTTGCGATTTTCTTTGATATACTCAAATGAATGTTCTCCTTTGTGCTTTCTAGCTGTTGGGCAGCATATTAAAAACACTAGATTGCATATCCAGAATCTGCTTGCATATTCCACTTGTTTCCTTTGATGTGCTTGCTGCCTTCCATAGCTGTTAAACTTGCAATGTAGCAATAATGTACTGAATCTGCAGAATATACCCATTTTCTCCCTCACCATCCCCTTGGGAAATCCTACTGGGAAATCCATTTATTCTGGCAAAGATTGAAATCTTTTTTTCAGTATGTTGTCTCATGTTGCCTTGTTGGAACTTCTTAATGAAACAAAGTCCTCTGAAGCACTGTACTAGTAAAACTGTATGAACAGGTGTGGTCTCAATACATCAAAATAGGTTATGGGTCTCTCTGAAATGCAGATATTTGTTGCTGAAAGATGCTTTACTGGGAGTAGTATGCAAAGACTTACTGTGTATGGAAGTTTATTTAATTTCCACCTTACCCATTTGGTGGTCTTGACCACCCAGATTATGGTGGAATATGGTATTGCTGACTTTCCTCCACAGCTCATTGCATCCTTTTTTTGCTAGGATCACCTTGCAAATCTGAATCTTTTAGACTGTTATCAGAATTAACATACTGACAGTTGAGAAGAAATGTTTTTGAAATGATGATGTAAAAATTGTGTGAGGATGGGTTTTTAAATGGTCATTTGATGCCTTCATGTTCATTTCTTAATACCTAAATCTAAGTAGTAGTGATCTGAAGTGCTCATACCAGGCAAGTGAATTTCTACCTTGTGGGTTGATATGCTGCTAACAGATTCTTCCCTCCCCAATCACGGACCACATATAATGCTAATGTTTTACAGGTTAGTTATATATATGAGCTTTATACATGATTAAAGCCTGGAAATGGGTGGTTTTGATATTGATCCAGAAACAATAGATACAAATACAATGTTTTGCAGGCTCTGTAGGGTTGCTATCTTTAGGTGAGTGGTTCCACAAAAGGCACCTGGAATGCATTTCTATGGTTTGGTTACTTATTACAATTAATTTCTAATCAGTTCTAGCTTTGACATCTGTACAACAGATCTTAGTGGAAGATGGTTTTAGTCTCTTGCATAACATGAGCTAGTGACTCATTTGTAATTGTAACTTAGGAAAATACAATTTTCAAGTCAAAAATATCTCAAAGCCATTTGGTTTTCCAGGATCACTTGCAACTTGCCATCTTGTCTAGACAATATCACTTAATATCTAGTTGCTCTCAATTTTTTGTTAGAAATGATAAATTTGCTGTTGTAATAGAACAGGTATGATATTAAAGATCACAACTAAAACTGTAAGTCTTTATCCTATGACCTGTTATACCTTCATCAAAAAATCTCATGACTTCTCCAATAAGTAAATAAACTGACGACAGCGTTCTTGCTGATGTATTTAATTCTTTCCACAAAAACCAGCCTAAAAAAGTACAGAAATAACACACTCAAATGGATACTCTTTTCTTTTGTGGAAGGCTGAGAAATAAAAGCATAACAAGTGTTAATTATCTCAATTAACAAGGGAGTATTCCTCAATGTAATACCTCATCAAGTTACAAAGGCTGATCCAGAGTGAGCTGGTGCCCCCCAAAAAACAAGCGCTCTAAGCTGTGACTAGGTGTCTACATAACCAACTAAACAAAAAAAAAATCTTGTCACCATCCCTTTTTCTTCACGTAGGTACACACAGAGGTCATCCTTTTGCTGCCAAAAGTGGCTTTTTCCAAGTTTGACAGAGTTGCAGTGTGCAGTGTTCTTTGCTTTCTGAAGTTGGTGCTATTTAATCATAAATGAAGTCGTCTTGGTATCTAACTTAAACTTGCTGATGGAAGACTTGTTGACTTCCTGTTCGAGAAGAGCTAGTGATGTTGGCATTGGTGACTATGTTCATAAACTCTACTACAGGATATTTCATGGCCATAATGAAAGATGGACAGCTAGCTTTGGTATCTGGGGCAAATTCCTTTGGGAGTAATTATGACTGTTGGCTTCCGGTTTCTAATTTTAATGATTAAGGGATTTTTCATTTCCTGTCTTACAACTATTATTCATGGGTATCAGTACTATGTAACTGTCCGAATTCTCTGCAGTTGCTGGTTATTTGCCTGGGAAGCAGTTTCTGTATGGAGACAAGTACTGTGAAGCATGACACTTTTTGATGTTGTCATGTAGGCTGAATGAAATGTTAGAAGCTTTAGAGTTACCATTTGGCTTTTAAAAAAAANAAAAAAAAAAAAAAAAAAGCTCACGCCCCTCCCTAGGAGGAGTATTTCTGGGTCTGTGCCATTGTTAATATGATTCTGCGGCCTGCTGCTTTAGCTGGGTCTTTGCAGACTTCTGGATACATACTGCTATGAATTATTTGCCCCTTCTCCTGTTCTCCCCCAGCAACTTCTGTTTGCCTCAGAGTTCCTGCTCTCACTATACTCAGTTTGTGGAAGGAAGCTAATTGCAAAGACATCACTTGCTGGTGAAATAAAAAAATCAAGTTATTTTATTATTAGGTGGGGGATGGTAACATGAGGAATGCATTTATGGATTCTGACCACAAGGAGCTTTAGGGATTATGGTGGGTGGCCTTTTACTTTTGAAACAGAACTAATTTACAGACTGGTTATGTTGGAGATACTAAGGTATGAAACAGCAGAAGCCCAGATATAAAACTCTTGCAAAATAGGTAGAGCTTATCAAAAGCTGTGTGATTCTGTACATGACAACCCAGATCCTTTCTGTAACACCTTCTTAAGAAAGGTAGTAACTCGTGGTTGTTTGTTTGTTTTGCAATGTAATGGTCAACATCTGACTTTGAGAAACAAAAAATTCCAGGAAATGCTGGTGTTCTGGAACGTGCATTTGTCTCTCCAGGTTTTGGTTTGCTGTACCAGCTAAAGTGAATCAGAATGCCTCTCAATGATGACCAGAGCAGTGATTCAGATTCTTCACGCCTCTCTGAAAGCACAGCTTCTTCTAGTGACTCTGAGTATTCAAGACAGAGCTTTAACAGCGATTCTTCAAGCAAACCCAGTTCCCCAGCCTGTAAGCCTATTTTGCCCTTACCTGCACTGTGCATAGAGACACATGGGGCTAAGTTATCCCATTAATTAAAATGGCAAATTATTGCTGTCTTGGATGGAACTTGGAATTCTGAATTTGTGTTTGAGAGAGTATTGGGAGAAAGGTATAGCTTTCTCTCTGCTATGATCAGGGCATCTCCTTGCATGTGGACCACCACCAACAACCGTATCCATGGGGTCTGCTTGTGCACTCCTTCAATTCTGAAAGTGCAAGGAAAAGCATGCCACAGTGGACATCCTAGTCTTGCACTAATCTTGCCACTGGTACCCACCCTTTGCACACAAAACTGTATTTAGCTGATTGGGAGAATGTTTTTCTTCCTTTTGCTCCATACATTTCAAAATTAAATCTGTAGTTCTAGTTTTATAATATGTTACGTTTAAATAAATTTCTATGAAGTTAATCTATCTTACTTTTTTACAAAAATATTAGGATCAAACAGAAAACACACATTTGCACAAGGAAGATATTTTGAATAAATAATGATAAATAATATATTGGTTAAAATGTGTTTAATTTTCATGTCTGTAAGCATTCTCAGACCATGTATGGTTCTTCTTTCTTTTGTGTTTTTTTGTGGGTTTTTTTATTTGTTTAAGTTCAACTCTTGTATTAAAGCAAGCTTGTTAGTGGAGCTGCAAGCTAGTGTTTGCTCCCTGTCCTTCTGTCATTACCAGACTTCAAAAGCATAATTCCAAATACTAAATTAAATAACAGAATTTTGGGTTTAGATACTTTGAGAATTTACTCTTGCTTTCAAATGTATTTTAGTTTTTTTCTTTTATTATATCCTTAATACATTTTTGTTAAAAAAGGGGGTATAATCTGAGGCATCTACTAAGGAACATAAGTGTGTTTTCTCAAGCCAGTAACTTCTGAACCCTCTCTACTGACAGTTAAATCACAATTTAGCCATTATCATGTGCTCAGGATTATAATGCATGTCTGGTCTCTCTTACTGCCCATGCTTTAAGTATGTTGAGTTTTGCATAACAGTCAATAGGCGATCTGAGAAGCATAAGTTCCTGTTTTAAAGGGAAAAGATATCTTAGATAAGATACAGAAATAAGAGGAAAGACTGCACTTCAAAATATCATAAGGTTTATGTCGTCCCTCCTCCTGGCCTGGATGAGCTGAGAGTTCACTGAGTTAGTGTATTAAGAAGATATAAAGACTGGATAATCCTAAATTGCTTTTTGTAAACTGCTAGAGTCCACTTAGCAAGAAGTAAAACTTCTTGACTTGTTACTTGCAGTTAGGCTGCTTAATTTTAATATTTTCAATTGTACTTATCTACTATAGTCTTTTGACTTGAATTTATCTTGTTTGTCCCAGCAGCAAGTCCTCCCAAGATGGTTACATTTGATGAACTGATGGCAGCTGCAAGAAATCTGACAAACTTGACTCTAGCTCATGAAATTGCTGTAAATGCAAACTTTTGCATAAAACATGGAGACCTCCCACAGAACAGGTAAGAGCCTGAATTTTGCCAAAAGGAAAACTGGGCTTGTGAAGAGAGAAGTAGAGGAGCAGATAACAGAAAGCATCTTGGAAGGTTGCAGATTGTATACCATAACTCCAGGAGTCACAGTCAAAGTTGTCTTTCTTGGAACATGTGTTGTAGTCTAGCTGAGTTGATGTACTGTCTTGGAGCATATGATGCTTTGTCTTAAGTGTAATGTGGAAGATGAAAGCAATGCAATATGAAGTTTCATTGTGAAGATGAACAGTATCAGTCTTTTGTGCAGCTCCAAGTTCTGTGGAAAAGATGAACACCTACGAAGAAGCCCACCATTTCATTAGTTCACTGGTCCAATTATGAGAAGAACATATAGCTCATTATGAACACAGCTCTAAGCTACCCCAGAAAAGATGCAGAAATATCTGGAGATCTAGAGAAAGTGAGAAGTAGGTGATGAAAACGTTCTTGCTCAAAAATGTTCGGCATCTTTTAAAATGGAACCTGTTTTTCCCTTTGAGGAAAACTTGCAAAAAGATTTCTAATTGCCTAAGTCCCTTAACTGATAATTGATTATGTGACAGAGAATAGTTTTGAGACAGCTTAGCACATAATGCACCAGGTTAGGAAAACCAATACAAAGTTGATAAGAAAAAGGCAAGGTAAATTCTCTTTACCTACCTCTGAACTGTCAGCACAACTTTCTGCAATAAGTGTTTTAGGAAATTTCTTAGCTCAGGTCATGGTCTGGGAGCTGGTGATCCACAGCCCAAGACAGATATCGTTGCAGGTCATGTTAGTTAGCAATGTGATGCGTGTTTCCCAACAAGCCACTAGGCTAATCTAAAACTTTTTTTTACCAATGTTGAAATCTATCTGTTGGGAATCCGTTTTGTTTTCTAATGCCAGCTGACTTATTCTGCAGCTTTGTGGGCACAGTGAAACAAATTCTACACAAGGCATTTTGGGATTGTTTGGAATCAGAACTGAATGAAGATCCTCCAGAATATGAACATGCTATCAAGCTCTTTGCAGAAATTAAGGAGGTAAAGTTTTTTTGTTTTTGCATGTGCCTCCCCCTAGTTGTTTTGGCAGCTTAAGTTTGAGGGTCTTGTACTTCACTGAAGGTCTGTTTACTCATAGTCAATCTAAAGCACCTTCAAGTTCTTGCTTTTAAGATGAAACAGTGATTATTCGGAACTATAATAGGCCTGTCTTTATAGTGTTTTTGTATTAACTACAAATATGACTGCACAGATGCACAGACAGCAGCATGTACAAATAGCTATATGTCCACTAAGCTTTGCAGGATCATCAGCTGCAAGTCGGCTCTTTTCTCTAAGCTGCACATCTCTATTAATCTCCGTTCAGCAACATACTATGAGTTCAGAGTATGAACAAGAGTAGAAACCTGCCCGTACCTGCCTAAATACATCTATTCTTTATGATCGTCACACAAGGGAACGCACGAATCCTCAATCCTGGCACAATGTTAAGTCATTTAAAATTTTAAGTCAGTAAATGTTTGACTGTTTTACAGGGAGGTCTCCAAGTTTTTGAAAGAGTCCAATTGTTGACATGCTTTCTGATTTACAGGTTTTGGGTATTTTTGCAGAACTGTGCTGTGACCATTTCAACAGCTTTTTTCCCTGCTACCTTAGATAATTTTTAGTCTTAATGTATCTCATTAGTCAACTAAATGTGCTTGACATACTATTAGTAAAATTTTATTTCACTATGTTAGCTAAATGTTTAAGGATTTATTGATCAGTTTTTTCTTTTTCATTTTTTTCCTCCTTTAGATTCTTCTTTCCTTTCTGACTCCTGGAGCAAACAGGATTCAAAATCAAATCTGTGAAGTTCTAGATACAGATCTTATAAGACAGCAGGCAGAGCATAACGCTGTTGATATTCATGGACTAGCAAACTATATCATCAACACTATGGGAAAGTTGTGTGCTCCAATAAGAGATAATGATATAAAACAGTTAAAAGCAACTGGCAATATCGTAGAGTTATTGAGGTTGGTATTTGGGGTTTTTCTCCCACCCCCTCATTTTTATACGAGGAATACTCTTACTCCGAAAGAGAGCGTGCCTAGGAAGTGAGAAGGGAACTGCTAATAGCAAGTAGTGGCAATACCTATTTTCAAATTAAAGGATTTCTTTTTTTTGTTGGGAGAAGCATTGAGAGGGAGGGGCTATGACGCACATGGTGACTGACATGTTATGTATACCTTCCTTTTTAATGAAACAGCCAGATCGAAAGCTAGCAACTCTGAAGCACTCTCACAGCAATCCGTGGTAATCTGTGGTGTTTTTGAGACTGCTGTTTCAGTCTTACTCACCCTTACAAAAGTTAAAGGCAACATTCTTACTGATCCTTCTTGAACTATTAATTGCATGCTTCCTCTGGGAGGCCAGGCTCTGGACTTGACATTTCATTAATGAAGATCTTATTATTGGAAGTTGAGTAACGCACTTGCTTAAAGTGCAGAAACCAGCTTGTGTCTGCTTGGGCATATTGTATTACTGAGAGTAAATGGTGGTTACTGCTCTATTATGTTTTTATTGCAACTTGGATCATATACGAGGACCAAAACAACTGGGTCAGAAGGATTGTTTCTCATGGCAAAAAAGTTAAAATCTTTCATCTGGGCTGAAATGTACCAACTGATACAATTCTTGAAAACGCTTCTATTTCTATTACTGGCTTGTAGTGTTTAGTTAGACAACATATTTGTCCTGTTCTCTGTAATTTATACTAAGACTTACATGCAATACTTTTCAGGATATTTGAAGGAGTTGAGTAGATAATGTTATATCTTTTGATGGCTTTTGCACTGAAGTACTAATAATGGAGTTTACTCCTTCCAGAATTGGAGTTACAGTGCTAATGTAGGTATATCTCATGTGTACTGTTTAAGATCAACAGAGACCATCCTAACTGTTGGACTTTTAAATTCTCTCTCTCATCTTTCAGACAAATATTCCATGTTCTGGACCTAATGAAAATGGATATGGCTAACTATACAATTCAAAACCTTCGGCCGTATCTTCAGCGCAATTTGGTGGACTATGAAAGAACAAAATTCCAGGAAATACTTGAAGAAACACCAAGTAGGTGTTGTGTTACATATGTCACTAAAAGGATGTCTTTAAATAGCCAGACTTGGGGGCGGGAAAAAAAAAAAAAGCCTGTCAATTGTAGTTAATTTAGAGGGGGGAAAACTCCATTCCTTTGAGAGATCTAAGGAGTGTAGGATTTCTTTGGCAAGCAAGTTACCAACAGTCAATTGCTTAACTTGCTATTAGGTATGCTTATCTGTAATCTGGGTTACTTTCTGACAAATTTGTATTTGCTAAATTGGTTGGTGTGTGGAAGACAAGCACAATGACTCTTTCTGTCTGGAGCAGGAAGCTTCACATGCTGAAAGATGAGACTCTTATCTCTTTTGTACCCAGCAAGTCTGTTAGTCAGAAGTAAACATGGAAAAAAACAGTGTACCTGAAAGTAAGATGAGACAAGATCAATTTTTTTTTTTAATAAAGCAAAATGCGTTCCTTAAGGAAAATCTATTTAGATAATGCAAAGTCAACTTGAATCCACTGTTACAGGGTTTATATACTATAGCTAAGCTGTCCTTAAGAAAATGTATTTTGAAAGGGGAAGAAAAAAGTAAACTTAGATCTGGAGCAGGGGTTTCTAAAATGTAATACCTGAGCCACTGATGTGGCCTACAGTGCTTGTATATGCAGCCTGCGAAAGAGTTCTTTAACTGTATTAACAACAAACAAATGCTGTTAATGTCCCCTCGCTTCCTCTCTTTCCAGTCCTGTACTCTCCCCCCCCCCCCCCAGCTAAGTGGCCTCTCTGAACAATAAAAATGCTTTGGGAACCTGCACAGACTCTATTGAGGCTTTTCTCCCCAAAATCTTGGCTTAAAGCTAACGATCTGTTGCTGGGTTCAAACAAGCTATCTAGAAGATTCAGCTAACCAATGGAGATGGTTAGTGAAAAAAGTGGGGAAGAGAACTGGCTTTTGTGAGAACTGAACAGTCCACTATGTTGTTTAGGCTTCAGAAGTTCAATAATCATGTCTGTGTATGTAACTCTTCTCAAGTTACTGCTTACTTTTATCAAAGGATACAATAAATCTGTGCTGATTTGCAATGCTTAGGTGCTCTGGATCTCACAACAGAATGGATAAAGGAATCAATAGAAGATGAATTGTCTTCTACTTCTGATGAATCTTCTTCATCCCCTGGTGCTGATAGTAGTTCTAAACCAAATCTTAGTCCTACACTGGTGCTAAACAATGGCTACTTGAAACTGTTACAGTGGGATTATCACAAAACAATTCCAGAGGTAAGTGTATTCCAGTGTTCTCAAATTTCTAACTATATGAAAATACTGGTATAGTAATAATCCTGCTAGTAATGACAGCAGAGGAAATATAATTCTCCTTTCTCTCTCTCTCTTTTTTTTTTTTTTTTTTTTTTTTTTTTTTTTTTTTTTACATCCGAGTAGTAAATTTGGAAATAGAGTATACTCTAGCCATGTTTTCAGAAATGTGATATGGGCAAGTCAACAACTAGAAATGTTTAATTTTTTTTTCCTGTATGTCCAATCATAGCTCACTACTCTACCTAAGGGTAGAGTACTCTAAGAGTAGTCTTGGCCATGATCAAAGGCCAGGGCTTGTACTGACAGCACTTGGCTCTGTGTCTCTTTTTGAGAGAGCAGACTATAGCATTTTGTTATCTTAGCAGCAGCAAGAATTGGTGGGATCAGGCTGAAAGAATCACTCATGCTTTATAACAGTTGATTAAAAAATCGTGACCCTCCAAATTAGGTACTCGCCCTTTCTTAGTGCAAGTAAACTAGTTGCTTCAAGCATCACTATTCAGTTCTCCCTCCAACACCTGAATACTGACCTCTGCAACTTTCAGTGGAGCTGGTTTGAAATTGGCCATCAGTCAGGGCTACAGGTATCATCTGCATAGTGGGAGCCTGAGCTATATCTGTAGCGGCCTGGCAGAGAATTTGTGACCTATATGAGAATGTTCTTAGTGCCCTGGATGAGTAGAAGGAAAAGAAGCCACCTTTCTTACCTGCATCCCAGTTTTGAGTATGAGCTAGACACAGGTATTCTCTTGTGGATCTAGCTTGTCATAGTATGAATTACTATGAACCAGCTGAAGGCTAATGCCCCTGTGTTTCTCAGTGAAGTGTTTTGCTTAGGATGAGCTCTTATCTTAAATAAAACACTCCAGCTTTATCTTGCTGTGAAATTTATTTACAATCTTGGTCTGAGCAATTGGCTTTTTGCCTGTAGCAGGCTACAGATCACTCCAGCCTCTCTGGCAGTTGAACTAGTGGTTGTCATACAGAGTTGCTCATCACTGCCCATGTGCTTCAGATTATGACACTTTCCAAAAGATACAGCTGAATCCAAGACTGTAACAAATCACTACAATGTCCTCTGGATCCCCTGAGCATTCTGCATCTTGCGCTGAATTGAGGACCACAGATTGCTGTGAGTAGTGATGAGAAAAAAATATGCAGTGTCCTCATAGTTTTTTTGCACTGGAGGTATCGCCTTTCCTCCCTACCACAGACACACCTCTAGTACTTGCATGTAATGCTGCTTTCTGCAATACTACCTATTCAAGGTGTTTCAGTTGCTGCCTCTTCTGATTTGGCATATTTGTGATTAAAATGATTAATGCTTTACAAAAATCTCTTCTCTGTCCTTATCCCTGCCTCTCTCCTTCTGTATTTCTAAATTGATATTGCTGTTTCAATTCTAGACTCTAATAACAGATGAAGTTCGTCTTCAGGAGTTGAGAGAAAAGCTAAATCAATTAAAAATCATAGCTTGTGTGTGTCTCATAACAAACAATACAGTGGGTGCAGCAATTGTAAATGTGCCAGATCTTGCTGATCAACTGAAAAGGACCTCTTTTCCTCTTCTTGAAGGCATGAACAAGAAGTAAGGCCTTGTTTATCACTTTTTTTTTTTTACATAGGAGATAAGATACCAGGTGCATCTGAAAAATGTAAGAAACAGTTAAAATGTCATAGCTTGTACCTGATAATGATAGGATGATAATGAATCTTAATAATCTATATCTATATTCACTACCATATGTCCACTGCATGTATTAAGTACATGTTTTCAAAGTTATATTTTAATTGAACTTTTAATCTTGACCTTTTAACTTCCTGAATTTGGAGGATAGCACTAAAGTTTATTAGCCTCTCTTTCCAATAGAGGAGAGACTGTGGCAGTACGTTCACAAAGTTGTCTTGCCAGTTGCTTCAAACTTGTTCTAAAGGTAGTTTAAGCTATTTGGTTGCTGATATTTCTGCTGCCGCTCACGCTACGAGCAAATCTGCTGCTGTCTGCTAGAGTCTCACTGAAGAGTGGGAAACTGTTTCACTTTCCTTATGATATGCTATGAATCCAGCCCAGGGAAATACTTATGTATATGATCAAAGTGAACTGGTGTTATTTGATGCTGCATATTAAAATAACTTTCCCATTTGCATCCCAATTAGCATCCTTATTTTATGTTGCAGATGGTAATGGGTCCTGTATCTATGGATGTAAATCTGCAAAAGCAAATGATAAGCTTCCTAAATTTTCTCATTGCAAGGAGCATCTTGAAAATAGCAGTGGGAAAGGAGAGGAATGAGTTTAAAAAACTTGTAAACTATGCTACAGGAACTGCAAAAGCTAATTCTTTTTCTTTTTTCTTCCAGAACTTTTGATTTGAAGGAGGCTCTGAATGCTATCAGTGTCCAGATTTGCAGCCAAGTGAACCGGTCCCTCTCTGAAAGAGGCCTCCCCACTCTTAATACAGAAATGCAGAATAACTTAATGGGTCAAATTGCTAGTATTGTTGAGGAGAACAATCCTGTCAGTTCCTTAATTGGTTAGTAAGAGAATATATAATTGTCTTACTGTATGTATCTGTATATAAATTGTTAGGTTAACCTTAAAGTTTCTCAAGCAAGTTTAATCGGCTGTCTATTTTTAAAAAGCACTTTTGCACTACAGTAAAATATTGGGTCAATTAAGAGTGAAGAAATGTTGTTTACCCATAGACTGTGTTCTTGTTGTATTGCAGAGCATGGTTAGTCACAGCTAGAAATAACTTAAAAATAAAGTGTCCTTACAAACAAACCTAGAAGTGCTAGGATTTCAGAGGAGAATTTGGAAAATGAGTGATACTCGGTCTCCCTCTGTCAACTCTGCATTTAAACTTGCTTTCTATTTTCTTTAGGCAATCTACTTCATATTAGGTCATGTAATTTTGTTTCAATATGCTTATGCTGTTTCTACCTTGCAGGAGCCAACTCTTAATGTAAGAAGTTTTCAGTATTGTTTCTCACTGCAGTGAGGGCATGAGAAAGTATTTGTCTACATTGTTGGCTTTCTTGCTGTGCTAATGTGCAGGGTGCTTGTAAAACGAGTGTGGCTTCATCTTGGATTTACATGTGTTCTGAACATACTTTATATTCTGTTTCAGATAAACGAATCCAGTTTTTCATGAAAAGCTTGCTTGCTCTTCCGAGCTTTCAAAAATGTATGCCTACTATGCCAGGAGGCCTTTCTGTGATTCAGACAGAGATGGAGTTCGTTGGATCTCAGTATGCAAGCATTGTAAACTTTAATAAACAAGTGTATGGACCATTCTATGCAAGCATACTTAGGAAACTACTTTTTTCTGAAGCACCAAGGGGGAAAGCAGAAACAGAAGCACCTGCCAATTGAAAAATGTGACCTATTTCTGTACCCTATTCTTCTCCCTTCATTCTTTATAATAGAGACACTGTGATCTGATTTCCCTACTATGAATAACCCACTCCAGTGACTATTAATGAGGGAGACAGATCTTGTAAAAATGTATGCAGATAAAGTTTCTGAAATCCACTGGAAAGAAATTAATTTCAAGTATATATATTTTAATAGACTAAATCTGTGTAATGGATTGTATCACTTAAAATAGCCAGTAAAATATTGGCTTCCAAGGCAAGCATTTATAATGACTTGCAGTGGGGAAGAGATGGCAAAGTACTTACTGTTTTGCCACCATTAAAATATAATCAATTTTTTAAAACTTAAATATATTTACATATACTGATGCAATTATGATGTGACAAAATAATTCTAGATAAAATTTATTATGTTTATGTATATATTTTAGGATAACACCTAATAAAACACTTCTCTTTTTTTGAAAAGACTTTGAAGCAAAAAGACTTTGAAGCAAAAAGTGTAATATAACTGCTTTTGTAACCAAGAACAGGTTCATATTTGGTCAAGTTCTGGTACTCTTGCAATTACTGGAACCAGAACTTAGCCTATGTTACATTAAGGAATGCCAGTATTATAAGCTGTTTTGAATAGAGCAGTTACAGAAGAAGAGTTCACTGTTTAAAGCAGGAACTACTCAGAGCTTGTCAATTGTAATTGAGGGATTGACAATAAACTTCTAAGAAAAAAATGATCATGGAAAAATAAATGTCTGTATATAATGTCTGTAAGCATTTTGTTTATCCAACGGAAGTCATGCAGATCTCAGAAGTCTAATCTGCTCTAATATGTTATATGCTGATCCTTGATCTTAATTGGGTATTAAGTATTTCTGAGTAAAGGCTTTCAGACCTTTGTTCTCACAGGGACTTAACTTTGAGAGTAATCTTACTGAGTACAACAGAGCAATTTACCTTTCTGTAGTCTGTTGGATGAGGGCACAAGCTTTTCAAAGGGTATTTTTGGTACTCTTGGTTCTGAAAGCAAGAATCCAAACTGTTAATTGTTCTTGAAAATCTAAGCACTCTAAGTGATTAGATTGACTTTCACTGGGCCTCTGTGGGAAATACTTCAGCCTTGCCCAAATTCCTTGGAATAGGCCCCAATACTTAGTTCCCATTTAAGACAACAGGAATTTTGCATACAGAAAACAGGTCTGAAATTGAGAAGTATATGTAAACTTTCTGATGTTTACTTCCATGCTATATTTTGCATATTTCAGATTACTGGGAATAGATAGTGCTAGAATACTCTAGTATAGATGTGTTCTTGTCTATGAAAACTGAATCATAACTTACTTGAAAATGATCTTTTAATATATTATCATACAGTGGTCCTTTTTAAATGCCAAATATATAAAGTCCATGTGGTACAAGTTAAATAGCTTGTTTTTAATATTTTATATTACAATCTATTTTTATTAAGAAACAAATATTTACCCATAAAAGCTTAATGTGCCACAAATTGTGTATATATGTCTATCATAAAGGTCTAAAAAAACCTGGGCATTATTAGCACTGTGGTTTTGTAGTCCCTTTTTACAGAATTGTGTATCCTTTTTAAGGGAAATGACTTCTAGTCAGTCGTTGCTCAGAATGTCCAAGGCCTTTGGCCACATGTACGTGGTATGAAAAACTTTCTTCAAAATGTGTTGTTACTGAAAAAAGTTCTAGTGCACTTGTGTTCTATCCCTTGTAAGAAATATTGCACAAAATAAAGATGAATGCATATTTTAAAGGGAACTGTTTTTCTTGAAGCCTGAAAAACCTGAGAAGGAAAGGAGCTCCTAGAATATACCAATTGTGCCGCTAGGTAAAACAGGTTTGTTCAGATGAATATGAAATTTTGACAAGTAATTCAACATCATCAAGAGAAGAATGCATTTCAAAAGCAATTAAGAGGAATTAAATCTTAGTGATTTGCTACATCTTTGGAAATAGCTAAACTGTTTTGAACCCTCGGCCAAAAGAAGCTTTTTATGAAAATTAGAAGAACATTTATAAATTTTTATCATAATACTTTATATGCATTCTAGTGTAAAATAAGTTTTAGTGTGACTATTGGCTTTTAATGTAAACTGTCATACTAGTTTTTACTAGAAGATACTCAGAATGAGGATTTGTTGTTGGGTTTTATTTGGCAATTAAGGCGACTTGCGAAGGGCGTTTGACAGCATGGCCAATATTTCCAATGATTGTTTAATGTATCTTAATTTTTATTAAACAGATGCAATGTCTGTTTGAAACATTAAATGTCTTGTGTTGCATGATGTTTACACTTTCATGGCTGAAATGCGTGTGTCTCAACTTTGAAACCGTCTTTGATAAACAAGATGCTATTTTGTAGCAGCTTTCTTTGTTGAAATATAAGTACTTGTGAGGTTTCATATGCATTAAATTTTGTTTGTGATACAATTGTGGTGAAAAGTCATTTATGCAAGCTGTTTCTTAAATATAATGGATGTTAAATGCCAGCGATAAATGACTGCACAAATGTTGTTGTGGCTCTTTCTTTTCCTGTAACTCTTTGGTTGCAGCTGAAGTGTAGAATGTAGCTTTAAGCCCATTGCACAAATTAAACAGCCTCTTGCTTAAATCTGACTCTTTGTAAGAAGACAAATTGTCTATTTGATCATAGCTACCACCATCAGGCATGATTAAATAGATTAGAGTCTTCGGACTGCAAAAGATTTGGAAAGGAGTATGAAAGGTCTACAAAATGGTGAGTGGCAATAAAGAAAGTGAAGAGCAAATAGCTGCTGTTTCTTTGGATGCAAGAACATCAAAGAAAGGTGGTAGGTTTAAAACAAAATGTGTTGTTTCACAGCAATGTTTAGATAACCTGTGGAACACCTGCCCAAAATCTGAGACTATTAAAAGTTTTTAGACAAATATTAAAAAAAATCCAACATTTTTAATTAAAAGGGATCAAACTTTTGAGTATTTTACCACTGTTGTTCCTCTCCTCATTAGAGATGGTAGCTATGCTAGTTTTGCAGTGAATATATCACCATAATGCCACCCTTCAGCTTTTTTGTAGCTCAGTCTTGAAGTCATTATTCAGGCCTTTTGGACTGTGTATGAATTAAAAAAAAAAAATTGCTAGGTGGTAGTCTCAGGGTGTATATACAACTCCCTAGCACCAAGCTCTAGAGGTGAGGGTAGGAATTGTTTGGAGAAAGGCTGAATACTTTAATAATAAAAAAAACTTAATAAAAGCAGCTGATGGCTGCAAATTGCTGCTCTTCTCATAGCATCATGGAGAGTAACTGTGTACAATCCAGTCAGTCCTGAAGTGCCAGATGTGTCTGGATCAAAGGTGGAGATGCACAGAATCTGATGCTTCTTGAAATGTGTTTAGTGTCCATAAAATAATGTCCATAAAATAATGACTGCTACTCAGTCATGTCTGTTTTTGTTAATTGATTCATGTTTTGACCTTTTGTAGACCCTGATTTTTAACCCATGTGTGAACAGCTTATAGTAGCCCCAAGACCAAATCATACTAAAGAGGAATACCTGACAAGGACATAGTGCTGAACTTCCAAATTTGTAAAGCCAGAAAAAATTACTTTCAATTATCTTGGTTTTTGTGTGTTTTTTTTTCTTTTGTCAATCATGCAGTAGGAGCAAACATTTTGGAGTAAGCTCATAGTTGAAAGCTTGTGCTGCATAAAAGAGCTCTTAGGTCTTCTGTTGCTGAAAATAACATCCTATCTTTATATATAACAAAAAAAGGGGGACAAAGACTTTATTTTTCTAAACCAAGTGCCTATTGCGGTTAGTTAAGAAACTCTTAATCCCCTGACTCCCAATTTACTCTCTTTTTTCATTATGGAAGAAAACGGGATCTCTGGTCACGTGCTAACCACAGCTAACAGACCTGAGAGCAAGGCAGTGGGGTCATCAGACTGAAACAGTATGTTCCCTAACCATGGCGAGTATAGTTGGTTTGATGGAAGACCTTGTAGAATTTTGTAGAATTACAACATTTTTAAAGAAACCGCTCCACGATGACTATTAATTTTAGACTTGACATTGAATGGAACATGAACCAACAGCTGGTTCAGACTGTTACTCTTCTTGTGCTTAAATGGAAGCTGAGCCTTCATTTCCAGGATGTGTGGAGCCCAGACCAAGTGTGGTGAGCTTTATTCATGTAGAATCTAAACCAGGTCTGAGTTTAAAAAAGAAAGAGGAAAAAAAAGCTTTCATTTTCTGCTTTTAAATGGTACTTGTGTCAAACAGATGGGAGAGTAACTATTCTATGCCTTCTACGTTTTGTGGCTAAGTATTGCATATGGCTGCTGAAATGCACCTCCTGCATACGCTCGAGTGTTTAAGCAGTGCTATAGATTTTCAGTTCCCCACACGGGTCACCTTAAAAACGTTGATTAGAAGCACGAGTTGGGGTGCGGGAGGCACAAAGTCTGTTTCTGGCTTTGCCTTGCATTTCTTTCGTGATCTCCGCGAAGACCATCGTGGCCCGTACAACTAGCCAGTCCGTGACGGGGAGCCGGCGGCGAGGGGCTGCCGGCGCCCTGCCCTGCGGGGCGCCGGCCCCAAACGGCTGCTCCGTTACGCGTCGGCGGCCTGGGGGCGGGGCCACGGCCAACGGCTCCGCCCGCCGGAGCCGCGCGCGCCCGGAACCTTGCCGCGCCGCGCCCGCTGCTGCGGGGAGGGACGCGTTTGGCTGCTGCACCGCCGCTCCCTCGCGGCGGGCGCCCGCTGGCTGCGCCGGGGCCTCCGCCGGGCTCGTCATGGAGGCGCTGGCGGCGGAGCTGGGGAGCCTCACCCCCGAGCAGGCGGCGGCTCCTGTGAATACGGTGGAGGTCAGCGGCGGCCCTGGGCGGGGGAAAGGAAGGGCTGGTGGTAAGGGACGCTGCCGACGATCCCTGAAGGGTAGAAATGGGGTAAAGCCTCTAGGAAGCTTGCTTTGCTTGTACGTGCCAGTACTGTGTTTGGGCGGTTTGGCTAAATCTTTGTAGGAGCTGGGATACTGGTGGGATTTACGGATAGTCCTATCTGCAAGCATCACCCCCTGGAATGAGATTCTGCATGTGTTTTGTAGAGTCGAAATGGTAGTTAGCCTTCCCTTGCCAAAAACATACTTTAAAGTGTTAACAGGGCACTAAGATTCCTGTTCTTAAACTGGGATGTAGTATTATGGAGTTTTCCAATAAATATATATTCTTACATAAGCTGCTTTTAGGAAAAAAAACAGTGTATGTTTGTGCCTTGAGTAAAAATTGCATAGTACATACGGCTTACTAAGGTGCTCCGAGTCATCTCCCTGTGTTGTTTTACTCAGCTAGATTGGCTTTGGGCAGTCTTTTTTTCTAAACAGATCTGACTTTAAACACTGTCATTGTTTTTTAAAAGAAACTAAGATTCTTAAATGTTTGTTCACTCTTTAGAAAGCTACTTCAAACTGTTTTTTGGTTTCAGGAAAAATGGAGACTTCTTCCAGCATTTCTAAAGGTTAGTGTTACGCACTCATTTCATGGTGTGAACATTCAGTCTCCTTTCTAACCTTCCATCCCCCTCTTCTGCCTTTTGCTATTTCCCAGAATCGCTGTCCACCCTCCATCTGGGCTTTGCAATTCGTTTACATTCCCTGCTCCCATGGAACTGGGGATAAGCTTGCTATATAAATTAGTTCCTTGGTTAATAAGATTAATTTGAGGAGGCATCCTTTGCCTCCTCAGGTTGGCATTTTTTTGTATGGTCATTCTGAATGAACAGTATACATGGGATAATATTTTCAGATAATTTTACTGTTTCAGTGGCACCCAGAGACCCCATTCATGGTCTTTGCATAAACTCGACATAAACACTGAGTAGGTAGTTGTGTTTGTCATAGCAAGTATGTAACTGCAGACCTGGATTCTGCAAAGGCTTAAATATATGTATGTCTTCATTCATGAATGTCAGAACTTGACTGAACACGGAGATTACTACTGTGGTAATTTGAGTGCTACCCATGCAGTTTGGTCCTAGCTGAAGACACAGTTATATTTAAAAATGCAATTACGTGTAATAACAGGAGTACAAAACAGTTGGAAGTGAGAAGGGAGAAAGACAGTAATGATATTGTATCGTAAAGATGGCAGGTAAAGTCTGTGGTCTTCACAGGTACTTTCGGGAAATTGTAACCACCTCTGCACCCATATCATCAGTCCTTTGAAATGTTGCCCACTTCAACAAGGCTCTCTTCAGCCTAATTTTGTGAATTCCCTTCCTTCCCAGTGTAATATCCATGCACTCTCTTTCTGTTACACCCTTCAGTGTTTCATCTTTGCAGGAAAACAAAATTCAAAGGTCAGTTATGGATTGTATGCCTTTTCACTGTGGTTCAGGGCTGTGAAGATGTTTTGGGGCCCTCATGAATCCTATTGCTATGTCTTTCCTAGCAACCCTATAAACATCCATCACATGCTTGAGCTAGTGATATTGTCTGAATTCGTGAAACTGTTAAAAAGAGAGGGTTGCTGATGGTGAGGTGCGATTTACTGTGTGCTTTATGCCAAGTGTATCCATCCCACATGATTTCCAGCCTGTGAGCCCTTTACTCTAGGACTGCTGGTGGTGGTCTGGCCTTTTTGTTGCATGTTGTTGTATTTATGCCAGTAGTGTTACAATTGGACAAAACCGATGTTGTGCATTACAGTTTCTATAGTAGAGCTGTCTTTTGATAAAGCTGTTGACATCTCCGTATAAAAATTAAAAGAGGAGCTATCCTGACTTCTAAACACTAATAAACTCATAATATTTTCTTGCCTATGTCATATGATGTGTGATGTTTTTGTAAGATAGCAGAACTCTTACCTAAAGAGTTTTGCTCTGGGGTCATTCTTCCTTTGTCTTAACCTGTGGAGACTTTGCTGAGCAGCTAGGTATATGATTCCAAGTTTCCTGTTTTTTCCTAACAATTTCAGACTGAGCTGTTGTCTGTCATGTGAACTACATAAATACATTTTTTGTGGCCTTCAAACAAGATCAAGAAATCATTTAAGCCCAACCTTTTTAAAGCAAAATAGGCCATTAAAAGTTCCACGTTACCTGTGAAGTTCCTTGTCCTCACAGCCTCTTGCCCTGATCTGGGATTGTTGCTGCTGGTTCCCAGTCTTCTGTCATGCAGTAAGCACAGGTCTGGCAGAGCACAAGCTCTGCATCTCACCTGTACTGATGTGGGGTGCTGCTGGTCTAAGCCATCCTTACCTGCTAATTAGTTTGGTTTAGTTTTTATCTCTGTTTTTTTCTCTGGATTCTTCTGTTTTCTGTATGGAGTTTTAAACTTTGCAACCTTTTAGCTGTAATTGAATATTTAAAGCCTAAAGCCATCTGTGAGCATATAAGCATGTGTCTCAAAATTGGCTAGCACTTGACAAGCTGATGAAGTACGGGCTAGATAAGCAGACAGTGAGGTGGACTGAAAACTGGCTGAACAGCTGAGCTGTTGGATTGTTGTGATCAGTGGCATGAAGTCTGGTTGGAAGCCAGTAACAAGCAAGGTACCCCAGGGGTTGATGCTGGGTCCTATACTATTCAGCTTCTTCATTAATGACCTGGATGATGGGGCTGAGCGTACCCTCAGCAAGTTTGCTGATGATACAAAACTGGGAGGAGTGGCTGATACACCAGATGGTTTTGCTGTGATGGTTGGCTGTGAGGGGGACCTCAACAGGCTGGAGAGATGACCAGAGAGGAACCTCATGAAGTTCAACAAAAGGGAAATGCAAAGTCCTGCAATTGGGGAGGAGCAACCCCAGGCACCAGCACAGGCTGGGGGCTGACCTGCAGGAAAGAAGTTCTGCAGAAAAGGACCTAGGGGTCCTGGCGAACACCAGGCTGGATGTGAGCCAGCAATGTGCCCTTGTGGCTAAGAAGGCCAATGGTATCTCGGGCTGTTTTAGGCAGAGCATTGCCCGTGGGATGAGAGAGGTGATCCTTCACCTCTACTCAGCACTAGTGAGGCCTCACTGGAGTGCTGGGTCCACTTCTGGGGTCTGCAGTACAAGAGAAACATGGAGCTACTGGAACAAGCCCAGCAAAGGGTCACAAAGATGATTAAGGGATTGGAGCATCTGTCATATGAGGAAAGGCTGAGAAAGCTGGGATTGTTTAGCCTAGAAAAGAGGAGGCTCGGGAAGGATCTTATATCAATGTGTACAAATACCTGATGGGAGGGAGTAAATAAGACGGAGCCGGACTCTTCTCAGTGGTGCCCAGTAATGGGATGAGAGGCAACAGGCACAAATTGAAACAAAGGAAGTTCTGTCTAAATATAGGAAAAAAACCTTCTTTACTGTGAGGGTGACTGAGCACTGGAACAGGTTGCCCAGAGAGGTTGTGGAGTCTCCATCCTTGGAGATATTCAGAAGCCCTCTGGACATATTACTGGGCACCTTGCTCTAGGTGACCCTGCTTGAACGAGGGGGTTGGACTAGCTGATCTTCAGAGGTCTCTTCCAACCCCAACTGTTCTGTGATTCATTTTAATGGCTTTAAAGGCTGTATTTTGCATTGCAATTGGTATAGCTGCACCTTTTGTTTCTGAAACCTCTGATCTATTAGCAGAACAAATGCTTCTCTCAGTATTCTGTCAAACTGAAATCTTTATTTTTTTTCTGTAATCCTAGATAAATTTAATTATTATAATTCCCCTTCTTTTGATTGCTCTAAGTTCCTTAATCATAAATCCTGAAAATGTACTGCATCAATTCACTACCTAGAAGAACTGGGTGCTGTTTATTCTGTGTGATGTTACCCTTGGGCATGTTCTCTGACTTCCTGTTGATCTGCAAATCCATTTCAAATTTATCTTATGAGTATCATGTCCTCCTGTGGCTGTTGTTTGCTTGCTTATTGACTTCTCTTTCTCACACCCCACTTCTGTTCAGTCACCCCTGTCTCATTGGCTCTCTCTCCATTTCTTCTTTATTACAATTGCTTTTGTTAGGGTTTTGTTAGGGACAATTTCCTTCTTTAGTAGCACAAATGATTAATAGTACTATACATGATTAAAATTATTTCAAAATAATGGCAAACTGACAAAATATGTTGACTCAAAATGCTTTTGCTTATATGAATTTCAAAGTCCGTTGTGTGCTTACTTTGTTTTAATTACTGAATTACTATTTTGACTCTGAGAACAATGACAACCCCGGTGCAAACCTGGAAACATACAGTTTAGAACCAAACTAATTATCCAGGGAGTTTTCAGAAATTCATCAAATGAAAGATTTTAGTGGAGATCCAAAAGTGCTTATAAATGCTTAATTCCTTATGTCTTTTACAATAAACATTACTGAAGCTAATTTTATTTGCTGCATGCATTTTTTTTTTTTTAGGTGAAAGGACTTGTGAAGCAGCACATAGATTCATTCAACTATTTCATCAATGTAGAGGTATGCTTTTTTGGTGGGAAGGGGGTGGCACTTTGTCATCAGAAAAAGCATGTCACTCAATTCTTTTCCTTTTTTCAGATAAAGAAAATCATGAAGGCCAATGAAAAAGTTACAAGTGATGCTGATCCAATGTGGTACTTGAAGTAAGTGTAAAACTGATTTCTGTATCAGCAGTAGAATACATACTATCTCACAGGTTTGTCATTGACTATAAAATGTATATAGGCATCTGTATGGGTATAGCTCAAAAGAGTCTTCTGCATGACTTAACTGTTATTTAAAGCATAAAAAGATGTAGAGGCTTAAAGAACAGTCATGTTAAGCAGAGTTGTTAACCAGCTGTTAACAGTACTTTATATCGCTATTTTTTATAATTCAGTAATCTCGGACAACAGGGGACTTTATATCACTCTATTTGCAAAGGTAACTTGGGACTTTTTGCATACGCAGTTTAAATTTTAACTTTAACTAGAATGTAGGTCAAATACAATGGGTTACTTTGGGAAGAATCATTGCTCATTATTAATCAACCTATATTCATCAAAGGAACTTCATTTTTCAATATAAGAACTCTTCTTCCTTCAGGTCACCTGAAAAATATTTGGGTCATTGCTCATTTTAGAAATGTTTGTATTACAGGTACCTCAATATCTATGTGGGTACTCCAGATGTGGAAGAAAGCTTTAATGTGACACGACCTGTATCACCTCATGAGGTATTAATGATTCCATTGTAGTTTTTTTGTTTGATCTTTGGAATGTCTTGGTTAGTGGCTGCATATAACTTTTTGTTTTGCAGACATCCCTGCTACTTGACGTTTGGTGCTAGTCTTTATATCACCTTCAGTGTAGAAAGAACCTTCAGAGATTTAAACACCATGTACTATACTTTTTTTTTTTTTTTTTCCCAGTGCTCCCGGTATGTACGATTAGCTGTATTCAGCGTTTTAATGTAGCTATATTTGAGTGGGTTTCCATGGAAGTAGTGAAAGTACTTCTCTTGCTTAGCCCGTGGCTCTCCTTTTGACAGATTTGATGTCTGGAGACTACAATGTGGTGCTCTTTGATATTTTTCTTAAACTTTTTCTAATATTAGCATAGCTACTTTCTGCACCATAGGTCAGTTCAGTCTCCCTTTCCCTCCCAGTCTTCTCTGGGGATACATCTTTTGTTTTTTGCTCATGATTTTTAAGAGAGCAAGTGTGGCAATTTTGAGCAGAATCAGATGAAATTTGATACAATTCTTAGAAATTGCAGAAGAGCACTAGCCTTATGGGGAGTGTATTTATCTTCTTTGCTCTGTTGTAAGTGTGTAAGTTAACAAATGGCTGTGTACTTCTGCAATAAATACGTATGTTGGAGAACAAATGCTGGTGTCACTGAAATCAGTGAATCTGTTGCTTTTGGTAGAATATAAGGTATAAGGCAGAAAGTATTCCTCTTTTCCTGTTGTACTTTGAGATTAATATCACTGCTGCTGAGGAACTTCTAGCTTCTTTTTGGCCTCAGAAAGGGACCCGAGCTTTGGTCTTGCACCTTCATTTTCCATTTATCTAAATACTGCCAATTGTTAACCTTGATTAATCAATTCACATTTCAGCATGCTTTTTTCCTTGCTGTATACATTTCATACATGATACTGGATCGTTTCCTTCATGTAATGTATGTGGCATGCTGTTTTGACTTTAGTATGGAAGACATTCTGTACTTAGGAGAGATTTTGTAAAGAAGCCATCTGGTGGCTGCCTCTTGTGCCTAGTCACTTTGCAATCTAGAAGCTAACTAAAGTCTTATTTAGCTTAATGGAGTAATTTTAAGGTAAATAACTCAGCCATTAACAGTGCAGTTAGGTAAGGCAGCGCAGCTCGTGGTGCTCACGATTTTTGTAGCTAATGTTAGCTCAGTAGATACGAGGGTGCACAAAATGCAGTAGGAAAGATCTTTTCTGTATAAATGAAATTGCATGCAAAAAATTGTTTGTGGCTGAGAACTCAGACCCAAGAATCCAGATATTAAAATTTGGGCTGGTTGTGTTTTCTTTTTTAATCAAAATTAGTAAGTAAAGTGACTGTACATGCAACAGAAGGCAAAGTAAGTGCTTCATGGGGTATATTAACTTTTAATTTAGAATATCCTGCTCTTGCATCTCAGGCATATCTCACTGCTACTTACTGCTAGTGCTTCATTTTTTTCAGTGGATTATACATGTGAAAGCCATGGTTGTCTTCTTAAATAGGATGCTGATTGAGTGAAACCATGGGTGCAATTGGGGAAAAAAAAAAAAGACTGGATACTTAGGTCGTTACATTTGTCTGTTAAATGCTTATGAAATTCCTTCCCAAACACAGCTAAAATGATTGGATTTTCGTAAACAGTCTGAGTACTTTACCTAGTTCCAATCATGTAAGATCTTTTAAGTCCTTGGCCTCCTGGAAGATCAGGTCATGCGTACAAGTGCCTGCCTTTGAGCTCTAGGTGTCTA
Source organism: Apteryx rowi (assembly GCF_003343035.1). Lineage (NCBI taxonomy): Eukaryota > Metazoa > Chordata > Aves > Apterygiformes > Apterygidae > Apteryx > Apteryx rowi. The sequence goes on from NW_020447564.1 coordinate 1,424,698, forward strand.
ATGTAAGGCAAAGTTACCTGAAGCAAGGGGATGCAAAAGTGCAAGTAGCAGATTGATGCACTGTGTAATTCTTATTTTATATCTGTCTTGTGTGGACAAAGCACACAAAGAATCCTCAAACCTTTTTTCTCCAAAGTAATGCTAATGAATCTGTCTAGCTCTACACCTCACTTGATCCTTATGGGAGTTTCATCATCTATTTAAACATGGGAGTTTAAAGTAATTAGAAGATGAATGTATTTTCAGTTACTTTTAAATTCCATGATGTTGCTGAGAGCACAGTGGGACCTACTTTTCTACAAGTCACTGTTTGAAAACTGCTGGTGAACAAGTGTTTTATTACTAGAGAAATGGTTTTCTTTTTAGTGTAGAGAGAAAGGGCATCCAGTTTGCAATGATTCTTGAGGCATGTTTTTCCATACAGTAGCATCTTCAATGCACAGGAAAATTTTAATTGCCTTTTATCAATTCATAATTAATAAGCTGAGTGATTGTATAGAGCCATAAATGTGCAAGTCAGAATCCTGATAAATCCATAATCCTGGAGCTCAAAAGTATAAAATGCTCAGTGGGGTCACAAATGACCTCATGCGAGTTGCTCTGTCACATTCAGCAAATGCAGTAAGCCTTGTCTTGCATAAAGTTATGCAATACCTAAAGGGCTAGCAAAAGAGTAGTAGTAGAGCAAGGCTGGGGAAAGCAGACCAGAAAGATCTGACTAGAAATGATTGAGCTTTGGGCTATTTAATGTCCTGGATATGTATATGCTGCTCCTCTTGCTATCTGAGGAATTTGCATATGGATTTTAGGAATCTTGAGAGGAAGTGATACTTAGTGAGTCTTCTGTAAGTCATCTTTGGAAACAGCATCACACTTTGAGATTTGCTGATTATTCTATCAATAAGGTAGGTCAGTGTCCCTTTTACTCTCATGTGTTGTCCTCATGTTTCTTAGCCAAGACCCCCTCTCAGAGCATGTGGTTACCAGGGCACAGCACGGTTCTGAAACCCTCGTGTCTGCTCTGCCCGTTGGGCCTGTTTGTTTTAATTAAAAAGTTTAGAAGTTATGTCCTGCACTGCTGTCCTCTGAAGAGGCAGTTCCACTGCCTGCTTCTGAGACATCACAATACTCTATTAGGATTTTTTTGGTTTGTTTTTTAAACAAGAAACTTTGCCAGATAAATCCAGGTACTGTGAAGAGCTTGGTCAAGCATCGCTTTACTTTCTTTCTTCATGAGTGCTTGTAGGAGACAGGGCAAATGGGGGTTATTTTAAGAGGGACTCTTGAGACTCTAAGCAGACATCTGACGGTATGATTGTTCTCTTTTTAGTGCCGCCTGAGAGACATGACTTATTCTGCCCCGATTACAGTGGACATTGAATATACACGAGGTAGCCAGAGGATCATCCGCAATGCATTACCCATTGGCAGGTAAGACATCAGATATCAAGCTTCTGGTATTAATTTTTATTTGTCATTTGTTCCATGTGGTGGGAGAAGATACTACTGTAAAACAAATGGAAGCTTACCTTGTTAAAAGAGAAAGTGAACAGGCAAATCTTGATGAACAGCTGTACAGGATATGATTGTTAGATTCTGTTACATGATTTTGTTTTGCCAAAGCTTTTGGAAATTTGCCTTCTCCCATAGAAGAATAAATTGAATGATGGATATTGTCTGCATTTGGATGGAGATAAAAACAAAGACAAAAATACATGAATACTAGAGCTATAAGTCACATTATTGCAAAATGAAAATAAACATGTTTGTTTTATAGCCAAAGGTATTTTTTCTCAGTCTTCTGTACCTAACTTGCAGAGATATGTCTGTGGAAGCTGGATGGTAAAACCAGTAAAACAAGCATTTGTTCTTCCATATGCAGTTAAACTCTTCTTTAAAATTTTTCTATTTTAGAGTGCAGGCTGAGTTTTGTGGAGAAATTTTTGAGCGTTTTTTATTGTTATTGTGATGTTGTTTTTCTAAAGCCTGTCAGATGAGTTGAGAGTAACAGTATTGTGAAGGGCATCTAATTTCTTAAAGAAAAAATAATGTGCCTGAGGGATGGAAAAAAAATAGCTCTAACCATGCCAAAAAAGGCAAAATACCTGGTAGTTCTAGTGTTTGCTGAAAGCACAATTCTGTTTAAAGGTGGCAAAGATGTCTTTTTGTAGACAAGGGTCCTTAAAGACCAGCCTAGCTGGCTTTAAAAGATAGTGGCCTGCCAAGATTCTTTAATAAGTGCCTGTGCATGTTAGCAAAAGTAGAATACTAGCAGGAAGAAGAAGGAAGATATGTAAGGAGCTACTTCTTGTGGTGAAATTTTGAGTTGCAATATCAAAAAATGTACTCTGAAATTTGTCAAGAGAAAATGATATACAGCAATGCAGTTATAAAACCAAGCTTTTGTAGCTGTGGTAATACTGTATTGTTCTGAGGCATTTGTTAAGAGAATAAAACTTTTTTTTTAAACAAACAGCTGAATTTGAGCCCTTTGAATTATTTGATGCAGCGTCTTATATGTAAAGAAAAATGTTCAAGTGAAAGTGCGTTTTCACTAAAATATATGTGATATTTCTATACAAAAGATATAGGCCTTGATAGCTGTGCTTGCTGTGGGTGCCTGGGCTACCTGCATAAAAACTAACTAAATCTGCCAGTAGATGTCCAATTTCAATACTTCTTTTCAAAATACATATTCAGTGCAGTAAGGTGGGATTAAAGGAGAAAACTGTTTTCAGTAGCTTGCCTGTGTTCTAAACCTTAAATGTTCTCTGTGTTCTTTCCACTTTGTACAGCACGGTTATTGTTTTGAATTTGACTGTTCATATTTTTCTATCTTAATCTAAAATACAAGAGCAACTGTGGTTTTCTTGCAGAATGCCTATAATGCTGCGTAGCTCCAATTGTGTTCTTACTGGGAAAACTCCAGCAGAATTTGCCAAACTTAATGAATGTCCTTTAGATCCAGGTATATCTTCCCCCACGTTCTTTTTTTCCCATCTGTGCTTTTAATTTTCAATGTATTTCTGCTAAGAGATGTTTAAAAAAATAACGGAATGAATACTGGGAGAAAACCTGTCCCATCAGTACATTTCCTACCACTGTGAAGTCAACATGGAAAGTTCTTAAATGTTTGCCTGTAATTAAGAGATCAAGAGGTTTTTGAAAATAGTAAGAAATAGTTGACTGTGCAGTGTTTATGTTTGTAGACAGAGCTTTCAAAAGTGATACACCAATGTTTTCAAAAAGTTGAGAGATGTATTTATACACTGATGTGTTATATGAGAACAGAGGTGGAGTTAGTTCTTGGAAATGAAATGGACTGGGGAGAGGGGAATATAATGGTATCTTCCAGAGCAGGAACCCTTATTTGCCATGTCCTGTAAAGCAAGGAGGCATATGATATTGCTTGAAATATAGAGAGGAGATGAAGGGTTATAATAAGCAATTTCTTTGCTTTTTGTATGCTGCTTTTGAAGTATGCGCTAGACATGTATTGTGCTAGCTTGTGGTGGCAGGATACTGTGACATGAAATACTATGCTCGAGGAGCTTAAATAGATGGCTGCATTGTGAAAGAGGAATCTAACATGGCAGATGTACAGATTTCTCATTGTCTTAGATACAACAAGTATGAAATGCATTGAAATACTTTTTTAAAAGTAGTACATGAGAAATTTCTCCTCACTGGAGTGCTGGTGAGAGCAAGTCAGTAATTATGGAAGACTTGCTCTCTTTATTTGATACAAGCATCTGAAATAGCCAGTTCTTTTTTTTAATGTTAATTACAGTCTTCTGGCAGGCAATATTTTTACCCAATTTGTAGGAGTAGCAATTTTATAACACTTTTAAATAAGTCACCAGAAATCTTTGGAGATTCTGGTCTGCTTGAGAATTCTTTTCTGGTCCTTTTCTATTCTATCCAAGTACTTCCCAAAGTCTTAGATCCCAAATACTAAATGTGAGCCTAGCAATCTAATGGAACATTTTCCTAGTTATTATAGGTTCCAGACAGAGTTTGCTCTTTACTCTTTCAAGGCAGAACTTATTCTCCTGTTTCACCCTTTATGTACTTGCAGTTTACTTTTTAGTAATTTATATCCAAAAGCGTATTGAAAGAGGTGAGTAAGGTACAAAGGTACTGACATGCAAAATCTTTCTTTTCTGTTAAATAGGTGGCTATTTCATTGTTAAAGGTGTTGAGAAAGTCATTCTTATTCAAGAGCAGTTATCCAAAAACAGAATCATTGTGGAAGCTGATAGAAAAGGCACGGTTGGTGCTTCTGTTACCAGGTATGGGAAATTCGTGCAATTGCATAAAGGAGATAAGAATGAAGCTCTAGAAGTTGTGGGTGTTTTTTTCCCTAATACAGTTTAATGGGAAAAAACTGTAGACATTCAGCGGCTCTCTCTTGCTACAGTCATTTTGTATGCTAAGACATCAGTCCCAAAACCAGCTTGTGCAGTATTCCCATGAAAATTAGTGGGATTTACTTGTAGGCTTCAGGATTCATCCCAAACTAGGAAAAACAAGTTTTAATGTTTAACATAAGAAAATGCACCTCATAATTGATTGTCCTTGGCCTCATTTTGCAGCAAGTAACGTAAAGTTACTGCAGTGGAAATAGGCTGTAACTTTTTGTCTAACTCAGGATGGTATAAAAGCATTTAAAGGAAATTGAGAAGGAACCAAAAATTTAGGATTTTTATTTTCTAGTAGCATTGGTAGCTTGCTTCATGATACAGACACCTCAGGACTCATATAATTTAGTGTAGACTAATTTACTCAACCTGGAAGATGCATTACAATGCAGTTCGTCTCATGGCGATAACTTAAAATTGGGAAAGCGTCCACACTGGCAACCTCTGTAAGGATGACAGTGGCTATTAAGACATGGACCTACAGGAAAGCTGCATGAGAGAAGTTTGCCTTGTCTTAACTTTTCCTTTGACAGTCAAAGTCTATTACATTAACCTAAAGTGAAATTAATCTGTCCTTAACACAGCTCTCCAGAAGCTACACTGCCACTCTAGGGTAGAGGAAAGGGATACAACCAAATCAGCGGTGTAACCAAAATGGAGGTGATATATGTAAGAAATGCACCTACTTATGGGGGACACAAAATCAAGTGTTTTTGTACTGCACAAATTGCTGAAAATGGCTGGTAGTCTAAATTTGGCCTTTCCTCCTTGACTGAGTTTTATTTATGTTTTTATTGCCTTTTGGTTTTGTTGCTGCAAGCTGGTGTAATATGGTACTTGTTACTATTAGATACGAGGTCTGTCGTCTTTTCTCCTAGATGCCTCTCAGACCTCTCTCCCTTACTGTACTGCTGCACAGACAGCCCACATGAGATTAAAAGTGCAACCAAAAGCGCTGTACCTCCTTACTGGTGTTCTGGTGTTGCCACAGTACCTGTGCACAAATTGACCTTGCTAGATATATCTGAAAAGATTATAAAAGCATGCATGCATGATTTTCAACAATTGTAAACTTCTACATGCTTAGGTCAAATATTGACATTCCCCATCACAGATAATAGTATCCTATTACCTTAGAGTTATGGGGTGGTGTCTGGCTGCTTTCATGTAATTTTTAAAAGAGGAGAAAGTGGGATTAATTCAGCTGAAAGACTGCTGAAACTTGAAGCATTTTACACAGTTTGCACTGACACTCCTAGAATCTTCTATGTCTGACATAATGTATTTTTTTTAATTTCAGTTCCACACATGAGAAGAAGAGCAGAACAAATATGGTTGTGAAACAAGGAAGATTTTACCTGAGGCATAACACTCTGTCAGAAGATATACCCATTGCCATCATATTTAAGGTAATACAGGTTTGGTTCAAAAAAATCCAAATTGTAGTTCAAGAATGAGGATCAGCAGCAGCTCTCAGAAGTTAGTATGTACAGAAGGACATGGCAGGGTTGAGGGAAAGCAAGCTATTTTCCACTGAGAAGTGGTGTCTGTTGTACAGTGTTTTTCTGCAAGGACAGTATTGCTGTGTCGGATGAATGGGTGCTACCCCCTTATTGCTGTGCAAGGTCCCTTTGCACTGCTGCTTGTGTTTCTGTTGCAACAGAAAGTCAGAAAGCTTTTGGTTTCTTTTGTTTTGAGCTGTGTGGCAAATTTGAGTTAAGAATTTTTTTTTTTTTTTAAACTTTGAGACTACTGAGGAGCTCAACTCCTTTCATTTCAGACCCAGTGCTGCATGGCATAGCCCTGAGGTGTTTATACTTGGCTTCCAGTCGTAGCCATAGGGTAAACTTACAGCTTTTGGGGAAGTATTGCATTTCCTAGACCTAGTCCTAAATCCATTAAGATTACTGGAATAGCTTGCTTTTCTTGACAGTTTAGTTCCTTCCCCTGTGAATGAGCTGTCTTAATCTTTCACTTGGACTCTCTCAAGTCTCAGATTCCCTGTCTGAATCAGGAATGCTCACCTGTATCTTCAGTGTAATGAATGCCTTGAATTGACATCATAGCTTTGAAGAAACCACCAGTGGAGCTGTAGAAAGGGCAGCACGAAAAGCACCCACCTTTGGTACTGTACAGGAGTTTGGGAGTATTTGCCCTGCTGGCTGAGCTGGTTACAGTGTCATACTTCCCTCACTGCCTGTGACACTGCCAGAACTGTTTCTGTCACCCTCAGCTTCTCTCTTTCATTTGAGCCTACTCATGTTCACACACATCCAGAGACAAACTGAAGGCATCTCCATCTGCCTAACGGGACTGGAAGCAAGCTGGTAACCCACCTGTCGGTGGCATCAAATGCCCAGGCTAGAGAGAGTCTCAGCGGTGGAGAGGCAGGTGCTGTCAGGCTGCTGGGGAGGAGAACAGGGCATGGCAGGGCTGGGCTAGGATCTGTCCCCCCCTCCCAGGGGCCAGTAACTGCTTCCTGTCCTGCAGGCTTCATTGCCTGTGGGTTTGCAGCCTGGGGGAGCACACGTGCAGAGCAAAATTGGTCAGCAGGCCTGGATGCACTGTGTTTGGAGGGAAGGAGGTTCAGGGCACTAAAATGCACCCCCCTGGATCTGCCTACCAATAGAAGTAAATCCTTTCAATCTCTTTCAATCTTAAGTGTTTGCTTAACTGTTTGCTGTTACAGCAAAGGAAATGCTGGGCAGGTGATAATCGCTTGAGGAAATAAATTGCCAGGAGAGGGCAGCACTTGCTCACAGCATCCATACAATTCCTGCCAGCAGTGCTAATGTGTTGGACTTAGCCAGCAACTACAGACTTTTTCTGTATTACCACAACTCTTTGGCTACACAAGAGTTGTAAGAATCAGTTTTTTTCTAGGAAATGCTTTGTTTTTGCAAATAGAAAATAGATAAATAATGGTTGGATTTAGACTTGAGAAACAAATGCCTGTTACCTCTGATTATGCTAGTCTCTTCAGGTAGTTGGAGATAATCTGGTTTTACTGACCAGTGTTAAAGGAGGTTGAGAAATGATGTATGGGCAGAAGTGCTCTGTAAAAGTGTCAGAATTAAGTTCATAACTTTTTCTGCTGCAGAAAAGTGTTAATGTGAATCTTAATCCAAGTACCAAAGTACTTATGCTCAAGTACCAAACAGCTGGATTCCACCTTCACTTGTAGACTTTTATTACATATTGTCACCCCCTGCTGGTACAAATAAATATCTGCCTACAGAAAAGCAACTGTTCTGGGTTATTAATCTGCGGAGGTTGCTTTTTTTTTTTCCTAGCAGCGTTGTAATCACTACTTGATCATGTTCTGCCAACGCTTGCTATAATTTTCCCCTTGCCTACATATATCCTTTAAGTCCTATATAAATGTTGCTTTTTAATTATTTATTAAATAATACTGTACAAGATGCTCTTGGCAGTTCCTGTAGCAAAATAACTTGATTGAAGATTTGTATTGATTTAATCCAATAGGGAATTAGTTGCTCCTGTTTTAACAATTCTGTACCATCTTTGGTACACAACAAAAATGTACCATCTTTGACCAGCACTTATTGTCCTCATGGATGATAATCTTCCTTACCTTTCCTTTCAATGACTTGTTAACTTGAGATACCTTCTATCCACATTGGATGACTTTCCAACTGGAAACAAAAAATCCTGGATAGTCTTTGCAACGGATCCTTAGGCAGATGGCAGCTTCCCATCTTTCTTTTTTGAGCATTGCTGTAATGGGGATATTACTTCGTTGTATTTAACTATTAAAAGTGAAGCTACAAAGCCTATAGTCCTGAAACTTGAAATTCCCAATCCCACTAAGGATCTATGTGTAGCCTCAACAATCTCACATATCAGTATTATACATAGGAGATATGTTGGAAAAGCAAGGAGAGTAATTTAGCTCTGCTGAGGCCCAGGCCTCAGGAAATTTTTCTTTATGCCTTATCTCAATGCCTGCACCATGCATCCATGGGGCATGGGTCTTTCTTGTTACCAATAAGTGTTCTTGTTCTTGTAATTTAGAGATTGTATCACAGTGCATGTCTGTAAGGGCCAAACTTAAGTTGCCAGACAACCTTAGTTCTGAAGTTTTAAGTTGCTTTTGCATCCTTAACCTTTACAGTAGTAACTGGTTGTATAAATTCAGATTAAAAAGTAAACTGAGAAAACAGTGGCAAAAATTCATTGCTGTGCACTTCCTACCAGGCCATCATCCAGACTGCAACAAAGTTCCACCAAGCTTTTATGACTTGACTAAGAGAATGACCGGTAATTTGTAGTGGGCTACTATCCCATGCATAGGCCAGCTAGAGGAAACACTTTTGTCAGGGACTTACACAGCTGTCTGAGAGCTGGTAGGAGAAGGCTGAGCAATCTTGGATTCTCTTTCTAGTCCCAATGTCGATAAACGACCCGCAGTTCTTATAAATTACTTAAGAAGTAGATCGGGTGCAGAAATTCATTGTAGCTTTATGGAAAAGGAAGAGAGTATCAGAGATCTGTATCAGAGATCTCTGATCAGGCTACTGCAAGTGTAAAATGGAGGTAACAATGTCTCTTAGAAATTTTGGTCCTAAAAGCAAGGGCTGTGATGTAGAGAGCATTACAAACACCATCCACTGAAAGAGCTGAGGCCTAGGACTCAGAAGAGCTCATTTGAAATAGAACCTAAGAGCACTTCTGTGTTCAGGCATGAATCATGGATACATCTTGGCTACATGGCAGGACAAGACCCATATGTACAGTATTCCCCTTTCCTTCCTCCCCGTGCAAGAAAAGAAAGAAACCCAGGTGCGTAGGTTGTGGGAAGGGGTGGGAACAGTAATGCCACTGTAAAGGTCCCTTGGTCTGGGTAGCTGGGGGATTAGGTCTGTGTACGGTCACCCCAAAGAGGGCATCTGCCCTGCAGTTCATCCTGACCCATAGTCTCTTCTAAACTGCAAGCCTGAGTGAGTTGTTCTGCTTCTTTGCTTTTGTGCCATCCAGACGTATAAGGAGCTTTGTGATTGGCATATTTGGGGATTTATCGGCTAGTCTCACTGAGCATGTGTAGGGTTGTCGTTTTGTGACGTTTAACAGTTGACCAAAGCTAGATGAAATCTGTTAGGCTACAAAAGGCATGTTCCTGGCACTGTTCTAGGACACACTTGAAGTTGCTGCTCTTCAGACATGGGGAAGCTAGAAATCTCTGTTGTTGTGCTGGCTTCAACATTTTTTTTCCTGACCTTTCTTCCTGCAAGTGACCGAAGCAGGAGCGCAACTCCTTGTATACGTAAGTACAGTTGTTAGTTTGAAGTAGTCATGTAACGTGGACAGTTTTGCCCCCAAAGTATGTACTTGTGAAGGCTTTTAAGAGACTGTAAACTGCCTTGTAATGGGAGATGTTATACAAAACTAAATACACTCTTATTTCCTGCTCACTGTATAACATTGCTTCATTAGTTAAGATACATGTATAACCAGAACAGTATTTAAGATGTCTTCGGTTGATTTGCAATCCCTAGAGACCTTTGTTTTGGCTGTATAAGTTTCAGTGGTGCACAGATCATGTGAACTGTGTGTAGTGTTTTTTTGAGTATGTCAGGCTGTGGGAAACTGTCAACTACACATGCTTTACTCAGGGAAGCTCAGGCAGTTTTAGATAGTAATGAGTGTTAGAGGAGGCGTGGAGTATTTGTGTGGTCCTGAAGGATGTTTCTATTTTGGAAAACATCAGGGTTACACAAATGAGGTTACAAAGCTGCTGCTTTTGCAGGGAGGTGCCTACATTGCAGAAAGCTGCAGTCATTTGAAGGTTAGGGTTATTTTTCTTTTTGTGTGAGTGATCTTAATTCAGTAGACTTCAGTGAGTAGTGGGACCTGAGTAAAGGAAGGTTGCATGCTGTACAAAAACTAGTTGGGGAAGGAAGAGAATGATAAACAGCGTAGAGGAGTTAAAAGTTGAATTGTATGACCTAAGTCATTGGGAGACGTATCTTTAGATTAAGAAAGACCTTCTATTTGACCTATATGTGGGGGCTATAAGGAACATGCTCTAGGACCTGCAGCAAAAGATTTGAACAGCAGGTCAAGTTTCATTTTTAAAAACCTATTTTAGTTTTGGAGCTGTAAAGATGCAACTCTAGAGGATCAGTTGAATGGTGGTCTTACTGGATCTGCAGAATTATGGATTCCCATGGCTGTAGTTTCATAGCTCACATTTGTTGAATTATGAAAGTTCCACACCAATTCCATCTGCGATGTCAACCCCGAACTTCCCTGACATCTTTTTAATCCAGTCATCTGCCTGTCTCCATTCTGTAATTTAGCCTGAGAGACTGCAGAACTGCATTCTAGGGAAGTGCCATGGAAACGCCTAGACATCATCATTAAGATGTGATCGAGGGGAGGAAGAACTGGTCGGTGTCTCTCTCTCTCTCTCTCCCTCTCCCTCTCTCTCTCTCTCTCTCTCTCTCTCTCACTCTCTCTCACACACACACACACACGCACATACATACACACATATATATCGTGGGCAGCAGGAGCCTCCCCAGTCCTAGAAAGTGGTTGACCCCAGTAGACTATTTTCTCCCACTTGAACTCAGAATGATCTGAATTTTTGGATGCTTTGACTTGTCACCCTTAGGTACATTGATTACTAGCTTTCCTACCACGCTCTACAACATCCTGCTACCATTTCCTTCCTCATCCTTTCATTGCTCCTGTTAGGTTATCCCTTTGCAACATCTCCTTTCCCCCTCCTGTAAAATTATCCCTTTGCAATGTTTTCTTCCACTCAAACAAGACGACTTGTCTCATGCTTTGTTTTTATGTTAATTCCCTTTCTCTCAGCTTTGTCCTTGGATGATCAGCACTTTAAGCACCGGCCCCATTCCTACTTTGCATGTCCTGAATATTCCTGTAACACAAGCAAATGCCCGGGAATATCTCGTTGCTATCCTAGCGATACTACAGGCTAATTCTGGAGTGCCTTTTTTTTTGTTTTGTTTTGTTTTTTAAGTGGTGCAACCTCAGGGCCTAAATTACAAGAAAAGAAAGCGTTATGATTGCAGATCTATCTGATACCAGCATGTGTCTGTTGCTTGTCCTGTTAATGTTGTGTGTAGGTGGATTTGTGTGTGCAGCTCTGTTCATGTTTGAGAATACAGAGGGGAGTAAATGGATTTACTTGTAGTCTATTGTATCAGCACATCTTCTTCAGTCATTACTCCTAGGCTAATTTCTCATAATTTGCACTTATCAAACAATATGACAAATGTTGTTTGCTGACATATCCCAGCCATATGCAGAAATTCAGAATTCCTAAGTGGGTTTGCTGCTACAAACTCAAAGTACAAAATCCACACTGGTGCAATGATATGTCCTAATCTCATCTTGTTTCTGTCAGATTTTTAATTGGAGAGTTCCTTAAGTTAGAAGAAATGGTCAACCTTCTTTAGTTTACCATGGCTTTCTGTTTTTAAATGGACAAAAGTATAGTATAGCTGCACGTTGATTTTTCTGCTTTTGTTCACTGTTTACATGACTGTTATGATCTGGCTGTCATCCCAAAATTAACTTGGTGGAAAGAAACAGGGTGGTATCTTATCAACTTGCATTTGACTTGCTTTAGGTAAATGTATTCTGATTATACGTGCCCAGAATGCGCAAAGAATTCCCTTAATAAATTTGTGCTCTTTTCTGGCATAAGTGCAGTAATAGAATCAGTCCAGTTGTAGATCCTAAACTGGTTTGCTGGTCAGCTCTTAAGTCCTAGATGCTTGGAAAATGCATATTGTGAAGCTTTTGTGCCGTTGTAGACTTTCCCTTTTGAGTCTTGCTGTCAATTCATGATGGATTTTGATAACTTCCCTGCTGGGATTTTTAGATACTGTGTAACCATCTTCAAAGAGGCAAATAGGCATAGAAATACTTGAAAAACAGATATCTGACTTACAGTAATATCACTTGTTCAAATTCTGCTAGTGAAAGGTGCCTTGAGATCACTGGGATGACTGCATAGTGGGAACGAACCACAATGAAGCGCTGTTACTTGGTGAAGTAACTGTATCTTGGTTTGGCACTCAAGTCTGTCTGAGATTATGGAACTGAGATCTGTGCTTTGCACTGAAACCTGAATTCTCACACTGTTGTAGGTGTGTGCTGCTTGTAATTTCTAATAAACCACAAGGTGAAGGGACAGTGTTTTAGCTTAAAGGAAATTCAACCACTTCTTTTTTGAAAAAGAGAAGAAAAGGCTGGGTATTTGAGAATCAGGGCAACAGAGTTTTGCAGAGGGATAGCATTAGGTAGGTGTTAAGCAAAATAACACCCAGTGAAGGTAATAAAATGAGAAGGTATTTGTGCATTTTTGAGGAAAATGTGAATTTTTGGGGCACTGCCAGTTTTTAATGAGAACCAGAATGCTAGGGTCTACATAAGCCATTATTTACAATGGTCTTTGTGGCAGGCAGTTTAAGGAATAATATGAATGCAAACATAACTTCCTCACAAACTTCTGAGAAACATATTATAACTCAACCAGAAGAGGTTTAGTGAGATTATTCTGTTTCTTGATATGGCAAAGCTCCAGACAAATGTGTGAAGAGGGGAGCTTTAGCACCATCTGGAATCCACAAAGGCCTTCGCTGCTGGCTGCCACCTTGAAACACTTACTGACAGAGAGATTTTTCTAAACCTGTTAAGCACTTTCTTAGTTTATTAAGCTTTTTCCGCAGCATAGAGTCTAACAAGGTGTCCAAGGATCAGTGAAATAATAGAATGGCTTTCAAGTGGAATTGTGTAGTGAAGTCATCTTCTAAATGCAAAGAGCTGCAAAGGAGGCATGCTGTAAAAATTTCTCAGATAGGATGTTCTGTAACACAGACAACTGAGTTCACAAAACTGCTTGTGGTAAGAGACCACGTGTAATCTCTTAAGTAATTTCATCTTCCTCTATTTATTGTAGATTCTGAATTGGTTTTCATTGTTGCACATATGAGTTTGCTATTACCTGGTATTTATTTTTCATAAAAGAAAGAATAGCATTTAGCTCCTGTCAGTGAAGAAAAAGACATTCTCCAAAGAGTATGTGTGTGTTCCTGCTGCTTATCAAGATTTCAATTTTGGGTTCTTCCATAGCTAGAATATGTGCTGCCAGTGCCAGATGGCACAGTTTCTGAGAGAAGAACTAGCTCTCGCTTAGTAGTAGTGCTGACAAACAATACCAAATTAGCATAAGCAAATGTCAGTGAGTTAACATAAAGCCTGTGCTATTTCTGTCTTTTCTTCTTTTTCTAGGCCATGGGTGTTGAGAGTGACCAAGAGATTGTACAGATGATTGGCACAGAGGAACATGTGATGGCTGCATTTGCTCCTAGTCTGGAAGAATGCCAAAAAGCTCAGATTTTTACACAGATGCAGGTGTGTCTTTTCACATGGCCAGCGGCCATAACATCTAAAGAGGATGGGTATTGACCACTTGTTTGTGGATTGCTGACACAGCTACTTTGTGTTTTAAGGTTTGTTTTTTGGGGTTATTTTAAGCTGAGGGTTTTTAGGGGGACAGGACTTTTCAAAAGTGATGCTTTGCTCTAATTGTCAAACTGGAAAGAGACAAAGTCAAGAAATACTTTGTTCTGAGAAGTCAAGAGATATGTTTTAATGTATATGACCAGTAGCGATGCCCATGAGACTAGGGGTATTTGTTGAAAGCGATTCATGTTTTTTAAGAAGGAATTGCATGCCATGTTCCACAGGAGCCCCCTTGACATGGGCATGACCATTTCATCGTGAGTAGATGTTCTACTCCAATTTTGATCTCTTGTATAAAGTGCGCAACAACAGCCACCGTTCCTCCTGCTAAAGACTGTCCAGAATTCTGTTCAGCTCTTGTGTACTTTTTGATTAGCTGGAACATTTTGCTGTCAGCATTTCTATCATGTAATCTGCTAGAAGAAGCTTTTGAAGATTAGTCTTATTCCTGCTATTGTAAATATTATCAAGTCTTTCCACATGTAATCTTGAGTGTTGTAAGGTGGGCATCTTTCTAGTTTGTATCTTTTGGGACTTGTCAGGGTTTGAAGTAGCACGAAAGCCTTCTTAATTAGGGGTCAGAAGAATAAAGTGGTGAAGCTGGAGGAACATACAAAAGTATGAGACATCCAGGAAAGTAGGAAAACAGAAATATAGAAGTTACTCTGTGCAAGAAGTGCCAAATGAAAGGAAGAGGGAGTTAGCTATTTGGGAAGAAGGTGAATAGGTGGAAAGGATATTCTGTTGCCTACTGGAGAGGCTAATTCTCTGACATAAGGGGCATGGTTTTAGTTCCAGATGTGAACTTTCTGTGTGGATCTGGATTATTTCTTTAACTAATCTGACCCTGAATTCAGCAGATTCATTCCTTTCTTCAGAAAACTGATAAGAGAGTAAGAACCTGTTAATGACTGCAAGGTACTCTTGGGCATAGGTAGATGTGGCTGCCACACAGTGGCATTTTTGCCTAGGATGCACTTTGCTGTTTCATTATACCTGCATGAAGCTCAGCAAGTGTACAAAAGAGTTGGAGATGAAAAATCAAATGAAAGAAACTGGATGTCTTTGTGATTTATATAGTCCTTTTTCTTATATCTCTGCAATCCCCATTCTTTTAGTATTGTAGTAATCATGCTCTTTTACCACTTCTTATTCCAAATGTTATCAACATCTGTTGAACAACATCTATCGGTTGTGTCAGTTGTCCAAGAATTTTGTATTCAATATTTTTTCATCATCATCACTTACATATTAGGTATGTTTCACTTTGTCTGGAGTTTGTCATCTGTGGCTAGTGGGAGTGCATTTATTGAAGAATCCATACAGCTCTCCTTAATGTGTGTATATTTCTATGGGTAACAATTCTGATATTAACTCAGGTTAATCAATCCACTTGACAGGCATTGAAGTACATTGGAAACAAGGTACGAAGGCAGAGGATGTGGGGAGGCCCAAAGAAAACAAAGATGGAAGAAGCACGAGAGTTGCTAGCATCAACTATTCTGACACATGTTCTTGTACGTAATGTTTTCTTTAACTGGAGTAAATTTGCAGGCTTATTTTCTGAGATGAGGCAATATTTCTGCTTCTTGAGGCCAGGTCAAAGTCTGTAACACTGTACTACAGTGTCTGAAATCTTTCCATAGGAAAAGAAAAACCCTGTTGATTCTGTTGTAGAGCTCAGCAGAGTTCTAATAAAGTTTTACAATAGAGGAGAGAAAACCTAAAGTGAATAGCGAAATGCTCGTGAGACTTAAGATGGTTTAAAGTCCACTGGCTAGGGAGATACCATTTAGTCTGTATTTGTCCACTGTCACCCTCTTGCCTACATTGGAACATGGTGTTGTAGGAGCACTCACACCTGTAATTCTTCTGGGCAGCTTTGGTGCCAGCTAGAGTCAGATAAAAACTAAATCTGCAAAATATTCACAATGGGAATGCTTCTATTTAATGAAAATTTGAAGGTATTCTTTCTTACAGTCTTTTAAGAAATGGCCAGACAATGCATCAGTTGCATATGGCATCGATCCTGCTGAAAACAGACTAGGAGCTGATGATCTTACAGGAGCTGATCAGGATGCAATAGTGCTGAGTTATGAATGAAACTGTCTCTGATCTTCCTCGCAGAAGAGAGTTCCTACAGTACAAGAACTTAAGATTTATCCAGGCTCAGTGTTGGGAAGAAGACAGGTAGACTTCTGCAAAGTGTGGTTTCATTTGTAACCTACAGGGGTGAAAAGTACAAATTTGATTGAAATATGAAGTGATGAGGCAGTTGCAAGTCTTAGTTGGTAATGACATGCAACAGTTGGAAAATGAGCAGGAAAAAAATGGTCCCTATCACAGGATCATGCAGGTGTTTGTAGCCTGTGTGAAGAGAAACTGTTCTGTATGGCAAAGTCGATACAACCTTTATGATGTGAGCTTTGTTGGCAGGGGAATATATCTTTTTTTGCTTTGTATCTAAGATAAGTAAATCATCCTCAAATTAAAGAGGAAAATTTGGATTAAGTCAAAAATAATCTGAATGTTTATGAAATGCTGCACCATTGAACTGTTTATCATCCTATGTGTTTTTTCTGCATAGTCAGGCAATATTAGCTGTTGTCAGGACCTTACCCTCATGACCTATACCTTTGTTCTGGTTTATTTTCCGTTTACCTTTTGTTTCAATTCCACTGATGTATATTACTTTTAGGGTTATTTTTTAAGAAGGTAAAGTGCACAAATGCCCTTCTTAACTCTTCACTCAGCCCAGATTCCCTTTTAAGTGTGTCTTTGCCAGAGTAAGAACTGAGGGATTGCTCCTGAAACATCAGTCTCTTCTTTTTTTTTTGGTTACAGGTGAAGGAATTCAATTTTCGTGCCAAATGCATTTACACAGCAGTGATGGTGCGCAGAGTAATTCTGGCCCAAGGTGAAAATAAAGTTGATGACAGAGATTACTACGGAAATAAACGTTTGGAGTTGGCTGGACAGGTGGGTTTCTACTTGGCACTAAGGGCTCTTTTGAGGTTTTGTTAATATCTACATTTAAAAGATGCAAGAATAAGGAGCATCACTGCCTTCTTGACTGAAGTGTTTTTCCTCTCATTTTATTGTCTTGGCTTTTCTGTGTTGACTCATAGATATGCTTCCCCTGATTGGGACTAATAAATTGTATCCTCATGTCTGTGCGGCAGCTATCCTCACTTTTATGCCAGGTGAAATGAGAGAGCAGTGTAAATATGGCATCAGGTCTTGTTCCATTATAACACTGTTAGTACCAACAAGGCAGCCGTAAAATCCATCTTCCAATGTCCCTCTGTAAGTGACAGAAGAAGGGAAGGAACTGGGGCCAAGTAGGTGCCTGTTAGATCCAGGCTCTGCCACTGTGAAGAATCCAGCTTGGGTAGCAATTCACGAAACAGCCGCTTGAGTCTGCTGTAATTTGGAAAAGCCTATTTTCAGCTGCTTTTCTAGCCTATAGAGTAGCATGAATCAGGAAAGAAAGTGGTTTAAAGCCTTATTAGACCCTTCCCTTTGAGCTACAAGCTCTGTGCTGAGTCTTCAGGAGAAGCAGCACAAACACTTGCATTTGGTTTCTGAGACTGTTGCTATATGTCTCTTCTGGGTGCAGCTGTGTGTGCTGAAGATGGTAAAATCCTCCACTGCTTCTGTTTGTCCATCAGATGGATGTTATACCCCTCTAGTTCTGCCAGAAGAATGACTTGGAGAAATCTTCAGTTTACTTCAGGCAAAACTTGAGGGGTTTATTTGAATCTTTTAAAAAGGGGTAAGTTAACTTGGCTGACTGATGAGAGTGGATTGCATGAACTTCTGCTCTTGCACTTGCATTTTGGCAGTGGAGGCAGAAGCAGTAACAAAGGACTGGGAATCAGGGGATGGTTTGAGGTGCCTGACTGGCACCATTATTTTGCAGAGAGTGTAGCAGTTTACAGCTGTTGTCCAAACTACTCTATGTTCTTCTGCAGTGAGGACTTGCCTGTCAGGTGAAGGAACTACCTAGCTCCCAGAACATGGATGTTTCTTTACTGTGTGTAATTATCTGATTAAATGGTTTATATAAAGATTGGACTTCGTTGCTCTGCTCTGTAATATTTTAAGTTGGGGTTTTGGCACTCAGTATCTTCTCTGCTTATTGATCTTACATCAGAAACTTAAGACCAGTGTATGCAGCAAGTTGGAGAAACTACATCTCTGGCCCCCACATCCTTGGCATACAGATTTTTGTTATGGCGCAAATAACAGTATCCATTGCTTCTTATTCCTGTCCAGTGTGAATTCTCACCTTCTGTACTTTTTAAGATGTGTCCTTACATATTGCCTCTTGCCCTGTTTTCCTCCCCACCCTGCCCTTAACACGTGCATGCATGCGTGCACACGTGTGAACACATACAGGCACCCCCTCAGCGCAATCAGAGTAAAAGCACATGCTTTGTTTCCTAGTTGTCTGGAAAACTAAGATGACCCTCTTGAATTATCTGAGCATAAATAAAACAACAGAAACTCTTAACCAGAATGGAAAAAAAAAAAAAAAAAAACCTTCCTCAAATCAGTAAGTGATTGTTCATCTAATTTTTTACTCTTGTACTGAAACAGAACTTATTTTTAAAGTGTAAGGAAGAGTAAGAAGACACTAGTGCAATATTCTAATTGGCAATATTCTAATTGGCAAACGTTTTAGGCTCTAATGGATTTATTTGGTTTCTGTTGTGGTACTATTGCTGTAGTTCGGTATGACTGTGATCAATATAAATAGTTGTTGCTCTGTCATCATATTGTTTTTATTTAAATAGATTGAAGAGTAGTGTTTTTTTCTGGTATTTTAGATGCAGAAAATGCAGCAGGTAAAAAATTACTTTTCTACAAGCTGTAAGAAAAAAGCCTCTGCTCATACGGATGTTAACAACCAAAGTCGTTTTAAATTAACTGGGAAAGGTTTTAAACGTAGAGGATCATCATACCAAAGGAAATGTGTATTTTTTCTACATCAAGGAGAGCTATGCAGGGAGGATTTCTAACACTTGATTAAGAGTAGTTCTGGCTCCCCTGTCACATTTTAAATGTTTGTTTCAAGCTGAACGCTTGAATTCCTCATTGCCACATGTTATCAGTGTAATACTAATTTGATTGGATTACAGACTATAAAAAGTGTAAAGAGATTTTATTTTGTCAGTTTCTAAATGTTTATATGTTTAACTAAAGTTTGTGTAGATGAAATAGCCAGTGATTTTTTTTTTCTTTTAATGCCGGTGTGTTCATGGAATTAAAATCCTGTTGCTTTAATATTTGAATAAAGAAAAAAAAGAAAAGATTCCCATGTGAGGAGAAAAACATAGCAGTCTACACAATGTAAAGACATAAAAGGCATTGTGTTTATAAAAATGTGTGAAAACAATAGCTGCTAATTTCACACCCCATGGGACAAGAGAGTACGAAATGTGCTTTAGCTTTAGATAACAGACTTGTATCCACTAGCCAAGCTGATTTACAGAGCTTTCTCTTAGTCTTTCTGCCACTAGAGGCTTGGCAGGCCAGGTGCCAGCTGAGGTGTTAGCAAAACCTACCGATTTCAGGCTTAATCTTTTCACCTACCTTTTCTCTTTCCTTAATGTGTTCATTATTTGCCGAGCATTACTCTGTTCTTTGTCCTCTTTTTTTCTTTTTTTTTTTTTTTTTTTTTGTTTCTAATGCAGCTTGCTTTGTATGGGTGAGATATGGAACAGCCCCAAAATCCGGCACCCTGGAAAGCAAGGGATTTCTACCCTGTGACAAAAGAAAACCGCCTTGACTTCAGAGATTGCCTAATCCCAGCTGTTCTGATAATATAATTAAGGCTGCCTGATGTCTTTAATTTTGCAACCAGTTTGTGTGAAAGGGAGAATTTGGCACTGTAAAGGCTTAAACACTAAATAGCAATCTCAAGGCACCTAATTAGAATTCTCTGACATTAAGCTAATTGGTGAAACTGTATTTCAGCAGCTTAACTTCTTTATTAATTTTTTTCTTAGGATTTTCAATGAAAATCAATTGATGAGCTGTCAGTAATTTTTTTTTTCTTAAATATAATTTGCTCTTCAGTGCTCCTGTCTTAAGCAGGCTGAAAGGCCCTGGACTAACTATGAAATCCATTGAATATTATCACTGGCTTTCCATCCCTTTTCTTTAATCACTTACTCTTGACCTAAATAATGTGGTTATTGTGAGACTCTGCCTTGCAGATAGTCAGAGCTCTTACAGACACAGAGTCTGTGAGGGAAAATGGCAAAGCATGATGCTTTTCAGCCTGGCGAATGTGAGCAAATTGGTGTATTCAGCATTAAGTTATTTTATTAGTTCAGAGAAAAGGAAATACGGCATGATGTCATATTCACTACAGCATGTGGAATTAGGAGATTTTTGCAATTTTGCAATCAAAATATCAGATATGAAAAATTTTCCTGTATGTTTTTTTTATTAGATGTCCATTTAAGTCCTGCCCAGAAACCCGTTGAGATCAATGTATACCATGATTGATTTCAACAGAGTCTAGCTCTTACATAACAAGATTATCAGACATCTAAAAGCTGTGCACATCCCTTCCTCCATTTTATTTTTTTCTCTTCTTGTTTGAAATACGTACCTCAGTCTAGTTTTTGGAGACTTCCGTGAGTTCTCCTTCCTAATACCTGCCTGACTGTGCAAAATGATGAAATGATGGAAGCTAAAAAGCTTTTTTAGAAGAATGGATTGAGTCTCCCTAGTTAAGCTAGAATTTTGCAGTTAAGCTGTTCTTTCTAATGTGTGAGGGACAAGGTGGGAATAAAGTATGTCTTTCCAGAATAGTAGCATTTACTTCTTAAGAATAGGCTCAGGCTTGAAAATTTGTAAATAGATCAGATGAATGAGTTTATGTGGATTATTAATGGATCTTTTAAGAAAATTAGTGTTGACTGCGGTAACCTTTTTTTCCTCAAGTTACTTCAACAGAATAAAATAAAATATTTCCAGGTGTCACACAGGGATGGTACTGGGTGGGAGGGGCAGGTGGTTAAGCTGATATATAACACTAATTTGGATCTATGAACACTAAAGTGTCTCAATACTAATTTGTGTGGATTCACCACAGGGCAGCAGTTAAACTGGATACTTCCAGAAGGACTGGCAGAGTGGATTACATTAAAAAAGAAAAGATATTTGTATGAAAAGTTCAATCTTTTTATCATTTTCATCCTCCATTCTTCCATACTGATAAAGGCTGTGTGTGTGTGTTTCCTTTTTCTGAATAGTGGGGTAACTACACACTCATTCCTTATTAGTCTCTGAGGAGATCACACAAGGATCCTCTTGTGTAGGCGGTTTTGTGCCTCCCCTTTTGATCAGATGTGGGCTTTAATCCTTAACAGTTACTGTGACTTCATCAGTAGGTCCAATTTATGGTCAGCATCTCCAAATCTCTTCCCTTCAAGGGGCACACTCATAATAATCAGGGATCAAGCAGATTTCTTAAAGCAAAGCAGCATTTAAACACCAGAAAAACACGTATCCTAAACAAACTTGTAACTCTAAGTAGACTGTAGACATGTTTAGTTATGGATGCACAGGAAATCTGGTTTGTCAGAACTTCCAGAGAAGAATTTCATACGTGTAAAATGTTGAATACATGGAATTTCAGCCAACTGGATTACTTGTTATTCTCAACACTTCATCTCATAAAGATGCTCTTACTTCTGAGGGAAGCCTGATTCAGATGATCTGTGACATCTCAGGTGAATTGGACATGACTGTATTCTTTTGACAGTGGTGAGAGGGTATCGTCTTTTAGATGTGAATGATACTACAAAGATCAGGAAGGCAGGAGGGTCTACAATACCTTTCTCTCATGCCAAGGCCAGGTAAAAAAAAATACTTGATCAGTTTTCAGCAAAGGATCTGTTTCTGAGCAAATCTGTGAATAAAAACTTGAAAGAGATCCCTCTTTTCTTGGGCGGAGGATGAGGTAGCCCTTGTGACACTAGTGGACAGCATCATCAAGGGATTCTTTTAAGTTGGGGAATACTTACACATCCTCAAAGACAGGAAAGAAGAGGGTTTTTTTTTTAAGTTGTTATGATCAAAAATTGCTTTCTGGAATGTGTGCTCACACGCATGGTGAGTCAGATGGAAAAAAGAGCTTATGAACACCCTAAAAGATTTGGTCTTCCAGGGAAGGATTAATTGTGTTTTAATATACACATCAAATGCTCAGCAGTCACTTTTCGTCTTTTACTCCTAGGAGTGTAGAACCCTAACTTATGATTTTGGCTTGAGATTTTGTTTTAAACTCTCAGTCCTAACTTAAATTGAACTCTCAGCCACTTCCATTGTGGTCTAGAGTTAACATACGGTATTTGTCATCACTGGTTTTCATGGTGTTTTATGGTTAAGTGTTCATCAGTAAGTGTTCATCACTAAGTCTTCATGTCTTGTAGAGTAGACTGTTGAAGATAATCCAGTCCTGCTCTCCATGAAACCCCCTAGGAGTGTTTTATAGCAACTCGGATGTCTGCCTTGAGTTTTCAGATGCTCTTGGTAGGCCTAAATTCATCTGTGATGCTAGTGAAAAGGGCAACTTATAATTTAGGTAGCTGATTTACAGTGTTATTTGCCAAGGGCTTTGGACAGCCCAGCTGGGCATGTAGGTGGAGGAAAACAAATGAAAGCTAGTGGCCCATGCCATGGGCATGAGTGGTTTGCTCTCCTGTTTCCGGAAGGGGAAGAGATGTTGGGACTATATCTAATGTAGGCAGTTATGATTCAGTTTAATTCTGCACATGCAGAAATTAAATGGTGCAACTGGCTCCAGAACGTCTTAGCTTGTGGTGGCTGAATACCTAGCTTGTTCAGCCCTGCAATGCTTTGTACACTGGCAACTACCATTTTTGGCATTTGGTAGCTGCTGCATTTTTAGGCTTTCTGACATTTGGAGCTGCTGTAAAATAGAGTCCCAGGATAGGATTGCCACGCTTTGGAATTTACACTGCTCGCTTGCAAAATTAATCATTGTGAACACTTAAATTTGCATTACATGATACATTTTAAGTATTTTGGGAAATTATTAGTGACTGCAGGGAGAGATTGGGCAAGTTGTAAAAGCAAAGCAAATTAGCAAATAAAGGATCCCAGATTTTGTAGCTTTTTCCTTTTATGGATATTTTAAGAACTAGAAGTAATTAGTATGTATAGTAATATACATACACAGGAAATTGGCTTAAATTATAGTGCTTTTGAAGAGACGTGTTGCTGTTTTTTCCAGTTCACCTGTATTAAGTAGCTTCTTTGTTTAAGGCCCTTCTTTAGGGCTCTGTAGGCCCCTTGTTTTAGGGAGAGATGTGGGCGGGCACTGCAATTTGCAGATAGTAGTACTTCTAGAAAAGGGTGATAGGTATAGAACTCTCTGTAGGCCTCTCCATGGGTGTGTGATTGCAGGTCACATAATCTGTGGAAAAACAAAAAGTAATTAGATAAAAGTTTGTCTGAGTGAGGCAGCTGACTACATAACCTGAGATCTGTACTGTCAGCTGTCAAGAGCAGAGGTTGGTGCTGAGCCAAAAAGAGTCTCTTTTAGTTCTGCTTGTGCAGAAGCTGTGGTATCTTGTGTGCTTCAGTCTGGTTTTGCAAACTATGCACTGCTTCCAAATCCTCTGCTGCTGAACTGCTTCCCCTAACAGCCTCTTACAGGTGGCTTTCTTGTCTGTTTTAAGAAGCCCTGGGAGGGGACACTCAAAACAGCCTTTTTTTTCTTTACTAATAGAGTATCTCAAAGGAGGGACTCTTGTTGCTTTACTGGGATTATTTCCTCCAATAGTAGAACAGAAGCTGTTCTTGCCTCCAAATCATGCGTGCAGTTCAGGGTTGTGTATTTAGGGTGTTTAAGAAATCTTTTAGAAATTGTGACTTTAAAGAAAGGAAGAGGCTGATCAGCCAGATTAATGTAAGATTGGGGAAAACACCTAATAAATGGTAGTATAGGTGTGGATGGGTGTGTTAAGATGTCATGAAGGAACTATCAAAGTAAACCAAAAAGGGATGAATGAGTAGTCTTAGACCATGCTTCTATGCTTTCTGTTAGGATATTATTTCTATTATAATTAGGATATTATTTCTATTATATTACACTTTGTTTTAATAAGGCAAAACCTTGTGAGAAATAGACCAGGTAAGAAACAAAGAGGATTCTTTTTTTTAACTGATCAGAAGTATAAGGTTACAAATATAAGATACCTGTTTTTTTTCCCTGCATTTTTGAGATCTGGAGAAGTATCATTTTTCCTTGAATCCTTTTGTTTTGTATTTCCAGCTTCTGTCTCTTCTATTTGAAGATTTGTTCAAAAAATTTAACTCTGAATTGAAAAAGATAGCTGACCAGGTAATCCCCAAGCAACGAGCAGCTCAATTTGATGTAGTGAAGCATATGCGTCAAGACCAGATCACCAATGGCATGGTCAATGCCATTTCCACAGTAAGTAGTTTTGTCTTAATTCTGGTATGTAAAGTTTTTCCACTGTGTTGAATGATGGAAAAGTGTGAATTTTGTTTTGATGGCTCCACTAGCTTTGGTCATAGAAGCAAATCTATTTAGTACTCTGTGTAGATCATAATTGCAAAAATCTGTAATTGGCACTGCTTTTGGAGTTCATTGAAGGATCATTAATCATCAAACCACTTTTTATTTTACCGTTTGTTTCAAAGTGGTGTTTGAAGTGTTTGTGAAGAAACGATAAAACAAGCAAATTTAGAATACAATAGTGTTTATATTTATCTAACTTGCTGTCTTCCAAGTTATGCTTTCTTATATGGTTCATGGTATATTTTTATTGTCTGGATTTAGCCAGGGTCAAGCTGTAATGTATGTCCAAAAGGTGGTTGAAAAACAGCAGTAAAACATCATGAATGGAAAACAATTGGAAAAAAAAAAAAAAGCTGAATTTTGAGTCCTTTTAAGAGGGCTGTGTTTTTATTTGTATAAAGTTGCTAGTAAGAGCAAATTTGCAGACTAGGAAGTAGCACCACTCTGCTACATTAATACCTGATACTGACTTATTTAACATAGGGAGAGCTGCTAAATGCCACATTACTGCAAAATTTTTTAGTAATTAAGCCTCAAAATATTTGTTTTGGTTAGATTTTAGCCTATGTCTACCTTTTACTAGAATGGATATTTTCATTCATGCCAGTGGACAAGATCAAAAATAAAATTACTGACTTTGTCTCTTATCTTATACATCTGCAACACCAAATTGTTAGATGGTTCCTGAAATCTAGCTACAAGCTTGTAAACCGCTTTGAAATCCATGAATTTTTAAGAAATTAGATTACTCTAAGTGTTTTAGTAGATGGTAAAAATCGTGCAACTCATTTTTTTAATTTTTGGAACTCTTGAGAGGGCTTTTTTGCCTAGCATGAGACTGAGTTTTTTCTTCGGTTCTTGTAAACAAAATTAACTCCACAAACTGCATCCAAAACCACCAACAGTCTGTTACTTACAAATCCCAATGTTAAAGCTTATCACTATTTAATTTTATGAGTGCCCCAAATGTAGTTAAATCTCTACAGTGCACATAACCAAAACAATTGACAGATTTGTTTCTCTAAATGCTAGTGCTTTCTTCTAGCTGGTGCCAGTTTTTCCATTTGGACTGACAGAGATAAATCTGCAAACTATTCAGTACATATTGTAAAGTCTTCCTTCTTCCACTATCTTAGAACATTATTTTTTTACTGCTGCATAAGCAGTTAAACACCATCTGCTCTTAAGCATTGAAAACAATTTCTCAGGAACAATGCCCAGTGCATACTATTCAAGAGATTAAGCAAATACCATAAAAATCATTCCTGGAAACAACAATCTCCAATCTCACCAGAATGCTTCAGTGATAGCCTCAAAGAGCATGAAATAACTCAGCAGATTCATAATTACACCAGTAGCCTGCAGAAGAATTCATACCGTCACTACATCAGCTGTGCAGTGGTGTTCAATGGTATTGACTATAGGCCTACTTTTTACCCTAGAAAATACCAGAGTAGGTCAGGCTGTACTGTTACAGGCCTAATAGACATTTCAGTGCCTGCAGAATCTTGCAGTGCCTCTGCACTTGCAACCTTTTACTTCGTAGGAGTTTTCAGTAGGGAGTTTTTTGTCAGGGTTTGTCTTGCAGCAGCTCTGGCCCCATTTCATCTTTTTAGACAACCTTGAAGGAGTCAGTATGTCACTTCCAAAGCACAGAGAATTTTTCACATTACTTTTGAGAGTGGCATTTTTACCTCCTCTTTCCCCTTTCCTCCAGTCTTTGAGGTTTCACAATCTTCTGAGCAGTGCAGGAGAAACCACATACTAGTTTATGCTACAGATGCAATCATTTGTAGTGTGAGGAGAAACTACTCATGAATTTATTGTATTCTTGCATTCATATTCTGGTAACTCCCTGCCCTTTAAAAATGAAATGGTCAGTGAGTGAGACCTTCCTGAGCAGGGTGAGCAAGTAGACAGGTTTCTTCTTTTGACTTCCTTACTATTGGGCATTATGCCCTCCCTCTTTCCCTAACAAGGAGAAAAAGGAAATTCCACTGACTCTTAATTGTCAGGAATATGTAAGCAAATTAATGAAATCATTGGGGTGGTTAGTAGTTTCTTGCTGTTCATCATAAAATGGGATTATGCTATTAATGTATAACTGCAGAAGCCAAGCAAATTACCTCCCAAAATGACTCCAGTGCAGTACAGCAAGCAAGCTCCTAATTCTTTGTTAGCAGTGGTGGGCTGAGTTCATCCAAAAGGTTACAGGAATCAGCAGAAGGTGATTCTGGGGAAAGTGTTACACTGAGATCTTCACTGCCTTCAGACCAACCAATAAAATGGTGACTGGGGGCAAATAGTAGTAAATGTGACAGAAACTTGCTGTATCCAATGAGTAAGGTACTGGAAATCACATATGGAGTAGATGTCGTCAAGTGAAAAAGCATAGCTCCAAAATTCAAGATCCTGCAGAAATGCTAAATTAGATTGCAGAGAAGACCTAGATACATGTAGAGATAATTAAATCTGCTTATCATGGAAACATAACGCTGTGTCCTAGAACATTCTCTAACTTCTCTGTTCTCCTAGTGAAAACTACAATCAATATAGGTATTGACAGGCCTGAAACATGAAATCTCTGACATACGCATAGATCTTGCGTTTTGTAGTTCTGTGACAAGTCACATCAATGAGTCATTTTCCTCTGGATTCTTAAACCAAAGGACTTCAAGAAAGTACAGACAACTTTAATGTCAAATTTCTCCAGTAGAAACACCTGTATTTCCTACCAAAATAACAAATCATGAACAAGGTAGAGCTGAAACAGTTTATAGATGGTACTGTAAAAGTGTATTCCACTCAAAAGACCTCAATAAGGACATCAGCCCAGCTTCTGAGGGGAGGAACTTTTGAAGAAAAAGAAATGTCTGCAGAGGTAAAACAGAAAAGAATTTCATTTACATAAAATTGAGTATTGAATTACCTATAAGGGACAGATGATGAAGAATCTTTGTGTGGTTGAATGTATTATAGCAAAAGTATCTTCTGATCTGGAAGAGCAATTATTTTATTTTAACTTTTTAAAAAATATTCTATACCAGTATCTAATCACTAGCAGATTATATGCAGGTGGGTAATTAGAAAGTTTTGTATAAATGGGCAACATTTATAGTACAAAGCTCCTCAAATGTCGTGCAGTCTAAAATACCCCAAAAGATACGTAGTGTTCAGACAAAGATAGACTGTGTTAACTTTTCTGAAATATTCATTCTATTCTACAGGGAAATTGGTCTCTGAAAAGATTCAAAATGGACCGCCAAGGTGTGACGCAAGTATTGTCCCGCTTATCTTATATATCTGCTCTGGGAATGATGACTAGAATCTCCTCTCAGTTTGAAAAGACAAGAAAAGTGAGTGGTCCTCGATCTCTACAGCCCTCTCAGTGGGGGATGCTCTGCCCATCTGACACTCCTGAAGGAGAGGTAAAGAACTTGTATTTTGCTGTTAGTATTTCTCTATCTCCCAAGGGATGGAGGCACAGTTTGTGTTGAAGCAGATGATCTTCCATCAGAGGAAGAATTTTGCCGAGGAGGTTTCTGGAGAGATGAATTACCCTCAGCCTGATCTCATGACTCATTTGTGTTCTCACATCCCATCTAATTACATTCTCGCCCTCCTTACTGCATTGCCTTTTTTCTCCTACCTGAGTGGACTGGCTGAAAACTGTGCACAGAAATCACCTGAGAATGGTATGAGGCCTCCCATTTTTGCAGAAGAGCTACTTGCTCTCTTCTGATTAGGACTGAAAGAAAGGAGTCTTAAACTCTTATTCCTTTTTTCTATAATAAATGTACTGCTTTGATATTGCAGTGTCAATCTGCCCTTAGGTTTTTCTGGAAACATATATTAATATTACAGAAACCCCTTTAGCTCAAGGGGGAAAAAAAGGCCTTTAAATGTTTTATTTTAAGTAGATCATGCAACTATTTCAACCAAATGATTGATCCTGACAATCTTTTTTTTCCAGAAGGAAAGCCTTGTGGGAGCTCTGAACTTTTTGTCATCAATATGTAATCAAGATGAGCTAGTCTTATTAAGCAGCTGAAATAAAGTTGCATTGTATAGGATACTTGGATATTTTTGCATTTTAAAAATGTTAAAGTTCATTTTAGAACAAATGGAATGTCTGCCAAATGGACAAATAGATTGTTTTTGTATTTTCATTTAAAAGTCAATGAACAAAAATTCAGAGTTAAAATTACATTAAAATAATATAAAAATTTTTGGTATCTTGATTCATAACAATCAACTCTAATAGCTTATATTTTAATAGCATAACTTTTGTCTTAAATTTTATGGATAATTAATATTTTTAGTCATGTTTTATCCTGGAGAATTGTAAGCTAAGATTATGTATTGCAAATGTCCAAATTTTCTCATGCTGTTGAATTAATATCCTTGATTTTCTATCTAAATTATGCAATATTCTGTTTCTAAGTAACTGTTACACTGAAGAGAGAAATATAGGTTATAAATGTTTGGGTCATTTAAGAACTACAACTTCATCATCTATGCTTTTTACTAGTTTTTAAATGCTAAAAGATTACGTTTCAATGTGATTTAGAAAATTTCTTCCTTTCTTCCTAATTTTCAGTACAGTTGGTCTGTTTCATTTCTTTCACTTATGCTTTGACTTTTTTTTAAATGTTCCACTTAAGTACAGAATTTGGAAGAAAAAGATGTTGATAGTATTAGTACTTTTACTTTGGAATAACTGATGGATTATTATTATTATTATTTTATTTCAGGCTTGTGGTTTGGTTAAAAACCTTGCCCTCATGACTCACATTACTACAGACATGGAAGATGGCCCGATTATTAAATTAGCCAGCAATCTTGGAGTTGAAGATGTCAACTTGCTCTGTGGTGAAGAACTTTCATATCCAAATGTGTTCCTTGTTTTCCTTAATGGTATGGAGCTTTTTAGCAGTCTGACACCGGTTGGTTGCTGATTGTTGGATGGTTTTTGAAGACTAACTCTCAGTTTTTGGAGTGTGATCAAGTGCAGATGCAGTTTTCTACATGTAGATAACTTCAACAGTAAATATTTTGACAGAGTTAGACAGAGCAGACAGGCCAGATGATGGTATTTAGTTATCTGAAGCTGTGTCCTCAGAACTCTTGACCACAGATGTTTTTAGCTAGGAAATTGAAGTTTTTTAAAGTTTCAGTACTGTTTTTAAACACTTGCATGAATAGGTACAAAAATATGTAAGGACTGCAGAATAATCCACTACAGAATTTCTTTTTTTATTTTTTTTTCTGGCCACTAACCAAGTGATTTGCCCTTCAAAAGGTACTTTTTAAAGAGAATAATACTGCTAAACTTGTAATAACTTCAGTTTAAAATTTGAAAGTTGCTGTCACAGAACATACTTCATTTTACTGCAATCTTTATGTATTTTTATACCTATTCATGCAAGTGTGTTTAAAAACAGAAAGAAAATATTAATTGCCTTCAAAACTTAGCAATGCTGTTTTCTTTAAAAGCTACCTTTTAAAGGACAACTTGCTTTGTGAATGGTTAGAAAAAATTATACCTTGGAAAGCAGGCTGCCACCTCCTTTCGTATCTTTGTTTGTTAGATGGATATTCTGGCACATGTGCCTTGCATCTGCACACTCCTGTTCCTTTTACAACTGAACTTTAGCCTTGCTAAATCAACAGTTACTATGATATCAGATTTCAAAATACTGACATTTTAAAAACTACAACTGTGATTTTCAAAATGGCCTTTTGTTAACAGCATCCACTTCCAGGGAATAGTATTTAATGTCTTTCATTGTGAAGAAGTTCTCCGTTTACCTTCAAATTAAACAGTAGTTACTCTTCAGCCCTTCCTCTTCCCAGTAATAAAAAAGCAACACTTCAGCCAAAATGTATCCCTTGCTCTGATCCTCTGTAACAGTATGTTAAAGGTAAGGAGCAGTGAAACCATGCATTATTTCTGTTTGGTTTTATGGCCCAAAGGGGAGCACAGAGCGGATATATTGGACTCTCCCTTGACAAGCTCAGTCTGTGGTATGGAGCGAAGATCAGCTATGTTCCCAAATGTACATAATCTAGTACAAATGAAACAAAGCCATTTACTGTTTCAGTGTTTGCAATACTGAAAAACACCAGACTTGCTGATGGCTGTCTTGTGGCAGATCTGAACTTGTGACCTAAGAGGGCAAAAAATCTCCCAGGTACAAGTCCCTTAAGCTATAAAAGCCATTTGGATTGTCTTATAACCCCCCTAAACTATCAGGCTCCTTTTCTAAAGAGTTGTTTGTTTGTTTGTTTGTTTTAATATGACACAGTACTTGCTTTTATCTTATATTCTGACGTGACTTTATTTAG
Source organism: Apteryx rowi (assembly GCF_003343035.1). NCBI lineage: Eukaryota > Metazoa > Chordata > Aves > Apterygiformes > Apterygidae > Apteryx > Apteryx rowi. The sequence continues at coordinate 1,455,583 of NW_020447564.1, forward strand.
ATGACTCTTTAAAAATTATTTCTACTCTGTTGTCTGTTCATCATGACTCAAAATACTTGAACAAGTGCTAAAGTGCCCTACTAAGGTAAAATTGTTTGAGCTGAATTCCTGAAGGAGAAATTCTGGTGCAACTGTGAGCGATGACCTCGATCAAAAATATCGGGGCTTTTTAAAATTTCTGACAAGCCAGTGTAACAGTCCCTTGGTCAGTGCTTGGAAGGCTTGGATCCATTCATAGTGCAGCTGAAATTCCAGGCTTCAGAAACATTGTTTGCTTGTACCCTACTTGATGAATAGGCATGGGAGCAGGAATGCATTTGAAGAGAGGTGAACGAAGCGCACCACTTTGTTTCAGAAGCTATGTGGAGTCAAACAGATAGATGATCTGTGAAGTTCTGACACTTTTTTTTTTAATGGTTATTGAGAGGAGGAAGAGGCAATTCTAATCTGAAATCCGCACAGATTTTGTGCTAACAGAATACTTTATCTTCCTTAGCAAGGCTGAAACTTCCCATGGGGGAAAAGGGAAATTTTATGACAACAGTGGTTATTTGCAAGAGGTAGGAAGTATTCCTTGCATACAAGACATAGCCAGAACTTGTAAGGAATTTTGGATATGCAAAACATGTATCATGAACTTACTCTCTTTCCGAATAGGTAACATCCTTGGTGTCATACGTGATCATCAGAAACTAGTCCACACGTTTCGGATAATGCGGCGAGCAGGTTATATCAATGAGTTCGTTTCCATCTCTACAAATCTTTCTGACAGATGTGTTTATATTTCCTCTGATGGAGGGAGATTGTGCAGGTAAACATCTCATCAGAACTTTCTCATCAAAATTGGTCCTTTATGCACTTAAAACACACAGGACTGAGGCTTTCACAAGTACAAACCTAAGCACATGATCTGTACTCAAATTCAGCAGGACTTGAGAATCTCTTTTCTCCTTAAATAACCCTTGTTCAAAGCTGACTGATCAGAGAAACATACCATGTAGTCAATCAACTTAAAAAAAAAAAAAAAAAAAAAAGCCCAAATAAATTTGTTTTATATTTAAAATGAAGTCAGAACAAAATGTTGCTTCCATCTTCTAAACAAAAGGGAAGAAAAATCAACCTGATATGCAATAATACCCCATGTCCTTAGAGGGTTTTCTTACTTCCTGTATAAAAATACCACAGTCCAGAAGCAAGAAACAAGCAGCTACTCACCTGATATCCCATCAGCTTTGATACTACATTGTAGGATCAGAAGCTACCCTTTGCCTTCAGGATAGGTCGTCTTTACTCCCGGTGCAATGTTTTCCCAGATGCATACCTGTTTGCTATAATAACAAGGAAGTATTCTTTGCTTCCCCTTTAATAGGCAGGGAATTTGACAAACCTGTAGGAAGGTCTCTGCCTCGAGATGCTTAAAGTCTATATTAGATGGAGAGTGTGCCTGAATAACAGTCATGTCACAGAGGAGAACAAGAAGGAGTTGGATGGCTAAAATAAGAAAGGGTGGAATATAATGATATTTTGAGGCAGAAGATTAGGTCGTACTATAGCAGAGGCTAGAGACTCCAGTCAGGTTATGGCTGCATTGTGTTAGGTTATTTAAAAGTAAAACATCTCCAGGCCCAAAAGTGAAACATCTCCAGGCCCAAATAATTTAGCCTAAAGGACAAGGCATAACAGATGAACAAAAAAGAGATTGGGAGAGACAGAAAGACTTAATAAATATATGCATATATATTTATATATAGAATTGACTAGTTGTGTGCATACTTTAGAGCAAATAATAGTCAAAACTAAAGTTGACATTCCATCTTATTCATTAATTGAAACTCCAAACAGAGCATACTGAATGCAGTTTGAGGCACTGTAAAGGTCCCAGAATCCTATATGTACAAATTGTCGGTTAATCATACCTGGTCAAGGTATCCAGAGATAGGAGCGAATTAAATGGCAGAGAAATTGTTTCTCCAGTCAGGGCTAATACCAGCCATTCTGCAGATTTGGAGATGCAGCAAAACTTCTGATGTGTGTTCCAACTTTTTAAAAAAAAAAAAAAAAAAAAAAAGAGTGAAATCATGTGGATTTCCAGGAGTTTACCAAGTTTGCTTTGTGACCTTCCCCCCACCCAGCAATTGTTCACATCCCCCTCTTAACCACTTTAAAGTGCTCATTAGTCTTCAAACAGTTATTTAGACTTCAGAGCAGACTCCACAAGTATCTTGTAGCTATTTGCTGCTCTTTATAAGAGCAACTTGTCCAAATAGCAACAGCCCTTGACGTTTCGTTCTCGCATGCCATCCTTTGTGTCAGTGTTTCCTTGCGGTAAGGAAGCCTTCAGAGATCCATGTGCTGTTGAAATTTATGGATTCATCTGATGCAACCCATAGTAAATGCCCTGTACTTTGTATCTATATCATGTAAGTAACCGCAAAACGCATTCGTGCATGCAGGCATTGGAGCACAACCGTTTGCTCAGCGTTGTATGAACCCCCTGCGATATCCATAGAACTTAATGCTATTCTTAGCTTTGTAGACTGAGAAGGCTTAAGTGTCTCAAAGTCATCAACAAAATGTGTAGGTGAAACTTAAAAAATGTTACTTTAAAGGGAATGATAGTTAAAGATTGAAAAAAAGGGCACTTCCTCAAAATTATAATCTTAGTGTTCTTTATAATCTTTTGGGTATGTTGTAGAAAATAAATCAGTTCAGGAAATCTGTGTGTCAAACCAAGATCTATATATTCCAGACTGATAGCTTTTATTGACTCTATTTATGTGGCCACATCAGTTAAAGATGGATAAATTGTAAAAGTGGATTATAAGCATTATATCATTAGGTGGTGTATGCAGTGTTCTTATCCTCAGTACAAATGAAGTTACCTGCCTGTGCATTTGCTGTGACAACTTTTTTTTTTTTTAATTGTAGACCCTATATAATAGTAAAGAAGCAAAAACCTGCAGTTACAAACAAGCATATGGAAGAACTGGCTCAAGGATACAGGTAAATAATTCGAGTAGATTGTATTCCTCTTCATGTTAGTCTGTAAATATTTTGTGGATCTACTTCAGTCAGTCCATTGTTTTGCAATGTCATTTAGCTATGAGGAGAAGTCTGCTCTCCTATGTAAATTAATAATCAATGTCAGAGGTTTTTTAAAATCAAGTGAAAAAGAGTTTAGTCTTTTTGGTTTTTAGTGCTATGAAATTTGGTGATTATATAGAATGAATATATATAGCACAGCCTCATCTTTCTACAAGTGACTAAGTTTGGAGGCCTGAGAAAATTTTATGCTTCTATTGACTGAACATCAAATGCTTTTTAGGAATATCAGTTTGACCACCCTAAACTAGACACATTCAGCATTAGTTTTGAGACTACTGGAAAATTTTGGTTTTGTATGTTTAAAACCCCCCCATACCTAGCATACAAAAGCATTTACATTTAGCTTTAACTACGTGTTGCAAAATCATCACAAAAAACTTATTAGATTACACTTGTACTTGCCTTCCTTTACAGTGATGATGTGTGCATATGGGGATATTTTACTTAGTTGTTCAAGTAAGTCGCACTGGTCAGTCTGACTGTGTGAGGGGGTGAATGGGCAAGGAGGGTCAATTTAAAAAAAGGGGGGGCAATTTTCTTTTTAAAGATGCAAAATCTACAGAGCTATCTACATTCCTCTAATATATGTATTACGCAGTTTTATTTTTTCAGAAATTTAAGAAAGGACCATAGTTTTAGTCTATTTTTTAATTTAACTATAGGAATTTTGAAGACTTTTTGCACGAAGGCCTTGTCGAATATTTGGATGTGAATGAAGAAAATGACTGCAACATTGCACTATATGAGCATACAATTAATAAGTAAGTGTGTGTTTAGACTAAACACTGGTATGGGAAAAATGTTCATAGGATGACTCTCAGAAATGCAAGCACATGAATAATGTCACTGTTTACACACATGCACCCCGCCCCCCCTTGCTAGCAGTTGAAACAACCTCAGATAAAAGGTAAAGAAAGAAATCTGTTTACACAGATCCTAAATTATCCATAGGATAGTTACAGAAGATGGTTTAGCTTTTGTTTTGTGGAAAATCTGTTCCTGCTCCTAACCCACAAAAATATGAAATGCTTGTGTATCCTCTGTTTCTCTGGAGGTGGGGGCCTTTTTTGTTCTTCTTGGCCAGTCATCAGGAGTAATTTTATACATTAAGAATACAGAAGGCAAATGGTTCCACCGGTTAAACGATGAGCTCTCTCTTTCCTTTGGCTCTAGAGGGATCCTAGACAACCAGCTGACACTAAATGTTTAAAGCATGTTGAAATGAGTCTTTCACTTTTACTCTCAATTGTATAATAGTCCCTGATAAAAATATCTGTATCATACTGTGTATTCTTAATCAGGAGTTAAATGCACTCTGGGTATGTAGTTTTCATTTAGAAAGATTTCAAGATTTTTGTGTTTTCCTGCCATTTAGGAAAACCTGGTGCTTTGTTCTGTTTTTCTGGCTTGTGACTGTGATCAAAGAGCCCACATTAAAGGAAGGATTCTTTTAAATGTTTAAGTCCTCCAGTCTCCTCACTGTTTTTTTTAATGTTGCTCTGACAAAATCTTACGAACTGAAGGTTGCATGTAATATGTCAGAAGTTACCTCCATGAAGTGTTTGATCAGTAGATTTATGCAGAAAATGCATTTTATAGAAGTGATGTCCTCGTCAAGTACTTATGGAAGCTAATAGAAATACAGCATTGATTTCACTGGTGTTGGATGAGGTTCTTAGTGTCTTTAACCTTTGCCAGGTGAAATGCATTCACTCTGCTAGTGAAATTGCATTCCTCCTGCCCAGGCCTTTGAAGACGTTATCACTTTAAGTAATTACTCTTGCATGCTCTTGGCTGGCTTCCTGTATACATCAGCAAAGAGGAGCATACACAGTTACTGTCACTTGTGCCAAGTCAAATAACCTCCACAAAGCATCACAGCTGAAAAATTTAAGTTGTAGGACACCTGACTTGGTGAGGAAGATTAATGGGAGTGGATCATGTGAAATCACTGTTCACTCAAAAATAAAAAGGGGAGGCAGTGGACCTCCAATGGACCAGTGGGAGGAAATAACACCAAGATAACTGCCAAAAGTTTAGGAGATTACTGTATTGTCCATAAACTTGTTTGAGTTTAACTTAAATACTTGTAGTTGATAGGGCCATAACTATCTAAATTTGCACCTTATGAGCATATTGCTCTTTCTGTTTAGTAATAATATTCCCTACCTTTTGGTGTTGGTTTGTGTATCCCCTTCCCTGCTTCCACCTTCCCCCAGCTGATCATCTTGTGTTTTGAAAAATGCAACCATGTTGGTACAACTTGTTGTATTTATACAACTGATAAGATCCACTAGTGTGAGGTAACATTCCTGCTATTGTAATGTAGGCTGCTTTTAGCTGCAGTAACCTCTCTTTACCTTTCCAATCCAATTAGTGGTTTTCTTTGGAGTATTTGACTCTTTTTAATGTGTTCAATTTCTTCCTCATCCATTTGTAACTCTTTTTTTCAAACTCATGGGGTCACCTGCCTTTCTAGAGTCCATTTCCAGCAGTGGTATTTTGACTTGCAGAAATTGGACTGCTCTGTAAACTTTGATAGTCTCTCATTAGCACTGTGGAATACATCGTTAGATATTAGGATTTGCTTATTTTACATCTTCCTCAAGTAGGATTGACTTCAATGGAAAAATATTTGTGCTGGATTTTATCCAATCTGAAAATGTGTATGTAACTGCATACGCTCGTGCCTTCTGAAGAAATTCTTAACTTCACTGCCAGTATATTCTTAAGGCAGCATCTTTTTTTTATTATTTGATAACAGTGTCAGTAGTTCTGTGAAGTTCTGCAGAATGGGACAGGTGTCCGTGCTCTAAGTTTACTAATGTCCCTTGAGACCAGTTTGGAATTGCTTGACTGCAACTGGGATTCAGCCACTCTTATTTTCTTAGGACAGATCTCAGTTGAGCATAGCTGCTTTTTTTCAAGTGGAGAAAAATAGTGGCTGCCCTCTGGCCAGCGGGGGATTTTTAGGTTGCTTAGATTTATATAAGCACATTCGTGACTTATAAAGAAGTCTGGGACAGCTAGCTAGTTTCACTAGGCTTGCTCCTCAGGGTTTTATTTTCCAGTACATATATAGTTTATGATAAGTTCCTGCTGGTCCCTGTCTTCTTTAGCCTGCATGTACTTAAGCGTAAACCCTCAGCCTTTTAGAGACTGTGATGCTTTGCCATCTTTTGAGTGTAGTCATAATAAAGATTTTTTTCCAGTCTTTTTATTTTGCAAGGTCTTAAAGTTTAGTAATCAAATTAATTTCTTTAATTCAAAAGAATTTCAAGAAATTTGCAACTAGTTGAGTATTGAACATTGAAGATGGGTTTTTCAAAGAGCGCAGTGGGTTTAGGTATGTGGGAAAAGCAATGTGTGCCTAAACCCATGCTCTGTTTAATAACTCCAGAACGTCATAAAAGATATGCTTTGGGTGGGTTTAGTTTTAAATTATCTTTACTTCAAAGTTCCCCATTTTCTAATTACCTATCTTGAATTAAAAAGCAGACTTGCTCCAGCCTAGCTGCGTTGTACACTCTGTCCTTAGTTATCCCTGCATCCCAGTGCATGTTATGTTCTAGTTATCTCTACTGAGCATGGACTTTTTCCTCTGAAGCTAATGCCAGGTAGAAGAGATTTTGTATTGTCATCTCTCAGTCTTTACTCCTTTTCCATGTCTTTTTATTTCTCATCAGCACCACCTTGTAACAACATAATCACTTTCAAAATGCTTACAGAACTTTGCAAGTAGTGTTTTACTATGCCATATCAGCCATGGCACTTGATGTGGTTTGAACACAGATGTTTTCTCTCTAACTAACGTTATATAACTGACCTTGAAAAATTAACACCCCCCCCCTTTTTTTTTTCAATACCTGAATCTGTCTTGCTTCTCCTTCTCCTACCTCCCCTGCAAGTTCCTAGATTTCCCAGATAGGTAACTTAATGCAGAGGACTCTCCTTACATGAGAAGACATTCCTTAAGGAGATTTTTACTGTGACTTACTGTATAAACTGATGTTTTATTATCTTCCCAAGTCACCTCAAGTTGTTACCTAAAGGCTTTTTCTCCCTGATGGGACTTTTTGTACTTGTTCTGTGCCTTCTGCATTTCTTTTCTTATGGAACCAATAAAGCCAAAATGAAGTTGATTAAAGAGCGTAGTAAACCCACATTCTGAGGTCTTACTGACTGACGACTTCCTGAACAGGGGTAAATTAGATTGATACTACTAAAGTAAATGAAAGATAGTTCACAAGTTTGTTGTAATTGATGCTCTTTCTTTTAAGAGATACAACACATTTGGAGATTGAGCCTTTCACGCTTCTTGGTGTCTGTGCTGGGCTGATTCCGTATCCTCACCACAACCAGTCCCCAAGAAACACTTATCAGTGTGCCATGGGGAAACAAGCAATGGGTAAGACTTTTTTTGATTCCTATTTGGCGTGTTACCTAGTTTTTGAAGCTACACAGAGAAAGTGACAAAGCGGAGAACTTCTTTCTTTCCTAATTCACGTAAAAACTTTACTAGAAGAGTAAAAGAGCATACTTCAGCTTAGGGAAAGTAAGGAGAAATTACCTCTAAAAATCAAAGAAGGAATAAAAAAGGAAAAAATGCTAGTCAGTTTTGCAAAATGGAGGCCACATCTGTGGGTCTTACTACTTCAAAAGAAAATTTGGAGAAACTGGGGCGCTGTTGTTTTTTTTGTTAGGTTTTTTTTCTGGGGTAATTGTCATGACTTTCAAGTTTTCAGCATAGCTGGAGGATTGGCAGAGTGTGGGTTGTTTTTTTTTCCTTTTTTTTCTTTTTATACTGCTATGTGCTGTGGGTTTCCAAACAAAAGGAGTAAAAAAGTGTTCTCACAGAGAGACAGAGAGTGCAGAGAGAAGAGACTTTCCCTGAATAATTGAGTAGTTGTCCTAAAAGAAAAAAAAAAAGGTTATATTGACATTATGGAATGGAGGAATCAAAATGTGAAAGAGTGCTTAGTTACTCGACCACTTCCCCAATCAGTAGTTTAGATTTTAGGCTTTTTGTTGTTGTTTTGGATGAAGAGGGCAATTAATGGCCTCTCAGCAAATGACTGAAACAAAGTTAATTTCCTGATCACTTAATAATTCTTGTTTCACAGTGTGGTAGATGGTCATTAAAAAAGAACTTCAGCCGTCTTATAAATTTGTTGTGGTAGGTAATTACCACAAGATAAGTTCTAATCCTTCCTTTAATACGTAGCTGAACTAGCATTAGCGTTTTCTGTTAGTACCGAAGCCACTGAGTCATGTGGTCTGTGATCAAGCCAGAGTGAGTCCCACCAAGAACCTGACCAGCAGTACATCAATTTAGACAGCTGTATTCAGACTCGTGCTGTACACGCCAGTTTTGTGTCTCATATTGATGGCTCGCTCGCAAGTTGAGAGCTACAGTAGAAGAACTCTGCGTCATGAAAAAAACTACCACTTCTGCTGGGCTTACTAAACTGCTCATTTTGTGCTGTGTCCCCGAAACTGAAACAGTGCACCTTTTGTGAGGCTTCTCCAGCAGAATTAATAGCGGGATAACTGCCTTGTGCTGGATTGTCGTGTTCAGCGCATCAAAATAGCAGAGAACAGCAACAGATGCATTTCCCTCCTTAAAAAAAAAAAAGAAGAAAAAAAAGAAAAGAAAGAGGGGGATGCAATCTTTTTCCTTACAGTTCTCCCCCATGCCATTATCTTTCCCCCACCCTTGAGTCCCTATTTTATGACTATTAGTCTCAGAGCGTTTGGTTAGTTACCACACACAGTTAAGCAGGATCAGTGTGTACAGAAAGCCAATTCAGTATCTGTGGAGTTCTTTTGTAGTTTTCTGTGTGAAGGTTTTTTTCCCGTTTTGTTTTGAGTGTCATTTGCAATTCATTGTCTGTGTTTTCTGAGGTTGGTGTATTCAGCTGCTTTGACCCTAGGTCTTGCACATTTAGCTCCTTGGATACAATCCTCTGACGTTCCTGCTGACGCTAGGAGCACAAAAGCCATTGAATATCTTGGGCAATAAAAAAAGCCTTTGTTTCGGTTTGTTATGACAAAACACCTGACTCAAAGAATAAGCAGCTAGATAAAAGTACATTTTAAAAGTTGGCACATGACCTGGGCTATATTTTGCTGTGCCTGAAGTATCTACAAACACCTGAACCTGCTATTACTAACTGTTTAAAAAAAAAAAAAAGCGCAAGCCCCAAGTGGCAATATGTAGAAGCAGAAGGATTTTTTTCTGTACAGCTGCTGATCGAATGAGACCTAAAGGATATTTCGGAAACAGATTGAACCTACTTTTTTTCTGTCGGTATGTACGAAGAGATGCAGAGTAGCGCTTCAGACCCCAAGTCCTTTTTTTTATGTGACCATCCACCCTTCTCCCTTTCTTTGTCCGTCCCCGGATTGCAGACTGGCTCCTGGGTCTATGTGGCCATGTGGAAGGGCTCATGTCCAAGTCCACTGTGTCACTCCCTAGGCTGTCAAACCCTGGGGCCGTGGAGAGAGCCCAGGGGCTCCTGCTCAGAAAGGAGGGCCTTGTGCTGCTCAACACTGACCCCCTCTGACCACTTCAAGGAGCTGTGCTAATAGCTTTGGAGGGTCTTTATTCTCTTTTTCAGAAACATCAATCGTAGGGAAAGATGTGAAGGCACAGGTAAATGAAGGGCAGTGACTAATGCTTGCAATGGGATCTATAATCCAGTATCACTGACAGGTGTTAAGTATTAAAATATGAATACTTCTTCAGGGTAGTATATTTAAATGCACTGAAAAATATCTCCCGTTCATGGGCTGGGTGAATCATCTCGCTGCAGGACTAGGGCTGTGCTCAGTAAGCAAACTGGATTTCAGTGAAGGGATGCGAGCCCACATTGTTTTGGCACAGGAAGACTTACCTTATATTGCAGGCTGTAGTGTGAGACTGAGAGAACATTAAGATTAGGTAGCAAATACACCTGCAACTGCAAGGTCCTGTGCTGAAGGCTGACTTTTCGGTGCAAAGGTAATGGTAGAAGCTTAGTATCTGAGAAATGCTCAAGATTAAAATACAAGAAGCTCTACTGTTTGCATTCTGTATGTTGCTAAAATAATGTTTAAAAGGATCAAAGGCTCCTAAAATAGAGAAATAATTTTAGGTGGGACTTTGCCATTGCAGTAATGAATAGAAAATAGTCAATTTACATACTGTACTTCTGTGACTATGAAGAATTGTATAAAAGCCTAACGTAGGAGATGGAAGCACACACATTTTCCTGCCAGTAATCCATCATATTGTGTATGCACATGCGCATCTGTGAAAACGGCTGTGTGGGTACACAAAGCAAGCTGTACGCTCTCACAGCCCAACTGTGCACTGCAGCTCCTACACAAATATCAGAATGCAAGTCACAGGAAGGAAAGGAGGTTTAGGGTGTTAACTGTTACTACTTTAACCTGTGGAAGAGGAGAAAGGGAAGGTGGGGGGGGTGCAGAGATGAGGGAGAGCTTAGTGGCAGATGTCTAAATTGAAGCAAGTTCTTTAATAGTTTTAAAAAAAAAAACACTCTTACTGTAACACATACATCTTCATTGCTCTGTGAAATAGCAAAGCCCTTGATGCACTATTTTGCCTTGTGATATAACTAGTTGAATGTCTTAAAATTGTGTTGAGAAGACAAATGTGCCTCAAGGACCCAGAGCGCTGGGGGCTGCTGATTTTTGACAGTTGTGAAAGGCTTGCCAGTGGGCTGAGAGCTAAAGTACTCCCCAATTTTTTACAGCTAGCCTATTGGCAGGGAACCTAAACAAACGTCAAGGCAAAACCGGTTATTACTGGTCTTCACAGCTGGACCTGGGTGCTTTGTGGCCAGGGCTCAGTTCTGCCACTAGCCTTTGAGGAACAGCGTTTGTGCTCCACGGCACACTCGCTTTTTGCCAGCTCTTCTCTCCCCAGTAGCGGGCACAGAAGGGCTGAGACAGAAATGAGCTGGACTTTTGCGATCTTCTCCTAGTTTTACCATAATCTTTTTAACTGACTTCTTAATCTTTCTACAGTGAGAAGAGTATTTCAAATACTGAGTGTCCAGATCAGTTAAGACTTTTAAAATGAAACTCCCTATGAGCTGAGCTGTAGCCTCTCTGCAAGGTTCAGTGCAGCCTTTAAAATGATGCCCCTTCCTCTGTTGGTTCGTGCTCGTACAAAAGGACAGAATAGTAGAAAATCCATGGTGAAATCAAGGGAAATAGAGAAGTACAGCAATTCTTCTCTTGGCATATGCAGTAATAGTCCTTTTGGCTCATATCTAACATTGATTAATTTCTGTATCCTTGTTAATTTTGATTGTACAATTTAATTTTGCTCTAAGTAATACCCCAGGGAATTGGATAAATGCTTTTTCTCTCTGGCTGTTTGTTCTGGCGAGTTCTGGAAACTTGTCTTATCAGAATAACAAAAATATCCCATTTATGCTAAATATCAGTATATGCTATTTTTATAGTGATTATTTCACACTGAACATTGATCAAGTGACACTTAAACGGAAAAAAAAAAACTTTCTGGGAAATGAAAAAAGGAAAGAATGCACACATGTATTCACAATATACTAAGCACTGAGAAAAGCAAGAAAATGATCTTTGTTGTATCCAGCTCAGTCTTGTGTGTTTTGCTTTAAACAGGGCTAATTACCTATGAGAAAAATTGGTTCTTGCCGTTGGCGTAATTATAAACGTGGGCCATTGTGAACAGGGTTTGTTATGGTGAAGTTTAATTATACTTTACTTTTGCTTGGCTGTTTGGCTGAAGCAAACAAGGGCTCCGTTCTTTCAGAGAGAAAACAGAAATAAAGCTAGTGGCTTCCTTCATTTCAACCCACACAGAGGTCTTGTCTCAACACATGAGTCCTCAGAAGGAGTTCTGTGTTTTAAATAAGCAGATTGTGGTTTAAGATTGTGGCTTGTTAGACTAGACTAGAGAAGGCATTATTTGCATAATCATTAAATCGTGGCAATTAAGGACAAATATTGCTGATGTACAGCATGCTTTTTGGCTAACTTATTTCATTTGTGCTCTTGAATCATTCTCTAACCAGTTTCTTTCCTGCTGGGATGTCCACCATTGTATAGATGTACGTTTTCCATGTGATGTGCTGCAGCATTCAGCTCTTGAATAATGGTGTGAATACAGTTTAATAATGAAGCTCAAAAACCCAGTAATGTCATTAGTCACTCATGGCTCCTGGTCTAATATATACAGTAACAGTTCTGTTAGACTCATCTGAACCTCTGATAAAAATACCGACTTTGAAACGTGAGAAGCATTGTTTATTCTGAGATAGAAATAATGTGCTCATTTGAATTACTTGAAATATGTAAAGATATTAGCTATAATCCTTGACATATAAGGAACTTCTTCAGACTGTTACTAGACTAGAAAAGGACAAGTTTGGATATGGTCAGACACTCCAGACTTCATCCTGTCTTAGTATCCCTGACCAGTGAGCCATAGCAGATACAGTGTGTAAGCATCCCTGAGGAGGGGAAAAAAAGAAGAAATTGCAAGCATTTCAAAAGAGAAAGTTGATGTGGTATAGTCAGGAGAAGATTTCTCTCAACAACAGGAAAATGTACCTAACCTAAAAATTTTCAGATGAGCTTCTACAGCAGACAGCCTACTCTGAAAGCACACAAATTATTTATTTTAGGTACAGAGGAGAAAATGGCCTAAAACTCTGAGGTTTTTCATTTGATGGTAGATATCCGCTGCTGTGTAGTGAGAAAAACAGTTTGTTTAAAAGTACAATGAAAAAAATGTCTCGTGCTTAGGCTGAGGGGATGGCAAAGGTAGAAAGACCTTCAGGTGGTGGTGGGCTTTGGTGGGGGAAGTGACAGGGAAGTTCTTCAGTGTTGACAAATTTAGGCACTACCAGCTTCTTTCTTACTGTAAACAGAAAATACTGCTCAGGGATAAGTTATTTCCTTCTCCAAGAAAAAGACAGAAAAGCAAGTGTTCAAAAGCAAGGGACAGGTAAAGCCTGTCAACTCTACCAGACCTTCCTCAGCTTTTAAAAATGCTGTGCCTGGGGCTTCAAGTCCACTTTCTGGAACCAAGGAAAGCCCAAGAGAGCAAGAGTGTGCAAGGAATCCAGTTTAAAAGAGCTGATTTTTTTGGATATTGTCTGCTGAGGTATCTCCCTGTGCTCTCCCTTGGGAAGGGTCGGGCCTAGAGAAGGGGTGATTGAGGAGAGAGAGGTTTAGCACCAAGGACAGGGTAGGTCTTCGGAGATGCCTCTGATCCTGGCTGGTTTCAGGTATTTGTTTTTCCTGACATTTTGTTTAAATGCAGGCATTTGGAAATTGCAGATCCTTGCATATAAAACATGAAGCTGGCCTTCCCGAAGAGCAGGTTTGTGTTTAGCTGTATTATATTCTGGCTGTGTAAAGTCTTCATTATATACTGGCTGCTTTGACTTTTCCCTGCAAACAACCAGCCTCTGAAACTGCAGGAGGAATTGGAATCATTTTGCAAGACTTGCCTCCAAAGCACAAGTGCTATAAAATATTCAGTACTTAAAACTTCAGCGTAGTTAAAACTTTAACTTTCCAGATTATAATTTCTTAATTGCTTAGAGACATAGCATCGGCCTGGTACAGCAAACTGTAATAACATATGATTGCCTTTACTTTTGTTCTGCTACACAACAGTTTATGTTTCCCTGCTGGGTGTTAATTATTTTTTCCTCAGATTTCAGAAGACACTTTGGTAGTCTGATGGGACAGGGCCAAAAATTTCAGTCTCAAGCTGGGAGGTCTATACAAAGGATTGAATTCTGAACCATAAATTTAAAATTAGTTTCATGTAAAAAGACAAATATATTGCGAGTGAACTTCTACTGTAGTTTTTCTAGCAATGACGCCTCTAATTTCAGAAAGTAAATCAGTCTTGGCTGCTGCTAACTGTATGCTTTGTTCATGCTTTGTGACATTCTAACACAGGCTGCTGTTGAACTAATTATTGCCCAGAAAAAGGAAGGAAATATGATGTGGAAGACACAGAGCTTGATCCAGAGTTCCTCTTGAACTCAATGGGAGTCTTTCTATTGCTTCTGATGAATTTTGGATCAGAACTATGGAATACAATTTCATCTCTCTCTCAAAAAAAAAAAAAACCAAACAGAAACTACTGCTATTAGAACAGTGAAAGCAAACTTCATATTTGTATTGTTATTCAGTGTCATGATTTTAAAAAAAACTTACTTCCATTCAGTCATATAGGACTTTACTTTGATTTGTTGTTGTTTTTGTCTTGATACTCAGATTTTCCTGTAAAAAATTTCTTTCTGGAAGCTTAAATTAAGTGGCCACTTAAAGCTTTATTTAAATATAATAATGTAAAATTGTTTTGGTTCAGTCTCTTGTATATATATATTTTTTTCCATGATTTTCTTGAAGACTTTCCATTATTAGATGAAGTTCCTCAGTTTGTGGTTTTAGTTAATTTGAACTTTGGTAGTTTATAGCTAAAACATTTCTAGTAAACTCACTGATGTTCACAGGCTCTTGGTTCCCCCCATACAGGTACTATTGGATACAATCAAAGGAACAGGATAGATACTCTTATGTATCTTTTAGCATATCCACAAAAACCGATGGTAAAAACAAAAACAATTGAACTGATAGATTTTGAGAAACTGCCTGCTGGACAGAATGCCACGGTTGCTGTGATGAGTTACAGTGGTTATGATATCGAAGATGCTCTTGTCTTAAACAAGGCCTCTTTGGACAGAGGTAAGAACCATCCATCTGTTCTTTCCCACTTCTCTAATGTGCGCTGTAATAATCTTCTTGTTGTCTCATGGTGTTCTTCATATAATAAATTTTACTGATGTTATGAACAAGTACATCTCCAGCTAAGAAATGGAATTCAGAAACTGCTTTTGGCGCTTTTGTTTGTTTTCTGCATGATAGCGACTGGCTGTAGTTCCATGCTTACACTACAGCAGTGGTGAAGTTGCCAAGATGTGAATAAACTTTTGAGTTCTGGGTATTATGAGAACAAATGGCTAGCTTTTGACCTTAAATAACAAAGGATAAATGGTCCTTTTCTGAAAATATTTAGCTTACATAAAAATATAATGTATTAGATAATCTTTTGTCTGGGGCTCGCTTTCTAGATGATTACCTGAGCCTTTGTTCGTTGCTAACAGAGAGAGAGGTCTCATTATTTTCACCAGTATTGAAAGCAATAGATGAAATTAGACTTTTGAATATATTCAGAAAAAGAATGAAATGTGGTGTTTTGTGTTGTTATGAACTTAATGCTCTGAGGGAAAATAATAGTATTGCTTCAAAATAATTTTGTATTTATTCAAGCAGAAACTAATTATCTGCTTCCTTTTTAAAAAAGTAGAGAGTTTAGTGTCTTTTAAGTAAAAGTACATAATCACCAAATGGAAGGTAATTAAGTGAAATCTATGTTTGTACCATGCTGGCCTGTGTCAGTCACACTCCACAATTCTTCAGCGCTTCTTAGAATCAAGAAAAACTCAATGTTAACACTGCTGGGCATTAGGGGAAGAGTTGTTTGAAAACTTAGTCTCTCCCTCTCCCTCAGTTCCCTTCAGGGAAGATGTAACATTGTGGTGCAATCAAATTAGTTTTAGTTTTGGGTAGCTAAAATCAGATTCTTCGAAGAGTTTTCTTCCCCAAACGCACACCCTTTCTCCTAGTTGCTAGGCAGCAATAATAGTATTCCTAGACGTGTATCTTTGGCATTAATGTCCTGCCACATTTAATTTATGCCTCCTTTTCTAAAACAACAACAGCCATGATTTAAAACTGAATGTTTTCTTTTCTGGTAGACTGGTAACATTTACAGGGAGAGCTGTGATGCTTGTCAGGAGTTACTTGACATAATCTAAACATATAGATGTACTGTATGTGGCCATGACCCTCTTTCAAATGAACTAAAATAACATAGGTTTATTAGAAAGCTCTTGGCTGTCTGTAATTCTAAATATGATGCAAATGGGTGGCATTGCTGTACCGAGAGAAATTTCCAAAGATGCTACTTTTCTTACCTAAAAAGCAAAACAAGACTATTTTATAACAATGTATGTAATTCAGACTTCTTTCAACCGGAAAAGAAGTGATAATGTGGTGATTACATGATACACTCAATGGACTCTTTCCTGGTAAGCTAGCTGGTAGCATTAGTAAAAGCTCAGGTTTCTTAGGACCCCAGAAAAGAAGTGCCATTCTGATCCCTTGTTAAAATCTCTCCTCCTCCTATGAGGCATCTCCTGTGAGCCACCAAAGGTAAGCAAAATGCTGTGTGTGTGTGTGTATGCAGAGGTATAGAGGAAGAGGATTTGCAGAATTTCGGAATTCAGAGTCTAATGTCTTAAAAAAAAAAAATAGCTTGCATGATCTGATTTTAAATTGTGAGCTACTAGGTATCCTTGTGCAATGTTGTACTTATTTAACACAATGCATAATCTAACTATTAAAATATGCTTTATGTTCTGTAGCTCAGCAGGTAGTTCAACATTCTTGTTTTATTTTGAGAATGTGTTACAAAGAATTTTTGGACTTCTAGACAGATGAGCTTGTGTTAAATTTTAGGATTTGGAAGGTGTCTTGTATATAAAAACGCCAAGTGTACGCTGAAGCGTTACACCAATCAGACATTTGATAAAGTAATGGGACCGATGTTGGATGCAGCTACACGTAAACCAATCTGGCGCCATGAAATTTTAGATGCTGATGGTATCTGCTCTCCAGGTATGTCAAACTGCACGTTTATTCATGGCATATACGTAATCTGTGGTAGAAATTAACATTCTGTTAATATTTCTTGTACACCTTGTTTTATACTTAGTGTATTTCTTCTCTTAAGGGGACAATACTATAACAGATAATTTAAAAAAAAAAACAAACTAGTTTCTGAAAACACCATGGTACCTGTCACTGTTTTCTATTGTGCGTGATGAAAGGGAGCTTTATGTTTAAGTAGAAGCGGTTATGTTGTGAGTCCTCAACAATGTGACTCTGTTAAAACCTTAGAACTTTTACTCTTCTTAGATCCCCAAATCTGCAAACTTTTAATATTGTGGATCTTTATTGCTTAGTCTGTCATATATTATGTTTTTTTCTTTTGAGAGTAGATTCCTTACTATTTTGATTTCATATATCCACACCTTCTGACATACAGTCAGTTAATGCTGATATTTGAGGAAAAAAAAACATGTATTTTCAGAACTTTGGAAATATGTTTTGAGAGAGGGAATAAGAAAACAAACAAAACTGCATAGATAGATAGATGTGTAACTTGCCCATGCAAATAAATATGAGGAAGAATTCTCCCATACTGGCATCCTTCAATTAGGGGACAACTTAGTAGATCTGCTGAGATCTAGTGTCAGAGGTATTGTAAAAGGCACTAAACTTAATCCCATTATAGCAGCTCAGTTATTACAAAATTGGATCAACTTTGCTCTTTAACACATCGCAGTGGAGTTTCGCTTTCTAAATCAATAAAAAAGGCAATAAACTTCTGAAATATTAGGACAGATAGGACTGAGGCAGGTTCCAGATGGGTACTGTTCTTCTCAGTGGGTGAGTAAACCCTTTTTGAAATAATTTAATGTTGACAGAAAAGAGACAGAGGCCGAGGTTCAGTGTAATTGTGTGTGCGTGGGGAGGCAGGTACTTAATGTACTTGATGCACATTATTATCGCTGGGCATGCTACTGATCTGTTTTTCTGCGTGAAGGGAAGGATAAGGGAAAGGAGGGAGAAATAGCTAATGTATGAGACCAGAAGCAATAGGAAATTGCAGGCAGGGAAGGAGAGGCTAGAAGAAGTCTTGCGCAACTCATTGTGAAAATTATGTGGTGTCCTAAATTTTAGGTGTGAATTTCCAAAACTTGTCAGTTTTAGTCTTGCTTGTTAATTTACCCCTTCTTATGGCAGATGACTTCAGATGCTTTTTTGTGTTCTTTAGTTCCACGGTGTGTTGAATAGCTGTTATTTTCAGTGCCCTCAACATACAAGCAGATCTTTTTTTAGTGTATTCTAGTTTAATGACTCCCCTACCATGTAATATTCAATAAAGTAACATGGCCTGCTTCCAGGAAGTATTGCACGGAGTTTATCTTCTTATATACCTTTTTTTAGCCTAAAATGTATTTCTGACATAGGTAGCCAGATACATTTTCATGGTACTTTTTTCCCCTCTTCTTTGTAGGTGAAAAAGTAGAAAATAAGCAAGTGCTTGTGAACAAATCTATGCCGACTGTGACCCAGACACCTCTGGAAGGAAGTAATGTGCCTCAGCAGCCACAATACAAAGATGTGCCAGTAACGTATGTTGCATCCTAACTTTATACTTGAGGAAGGTAACCCAGGGGAAAGATACCTGAGAAAATGTTCAGTCCTAGAAAAGCCAAAGAAATAAGCTTCATTCTGCAAATTAGAACTAGTCCTCTAGGTCTTGGTTTTTTACAGGATTTTTTGGAGCCTAGGTGATTTTCAGAAGTGCATAGCCACTTAATTCCTAATAATTTGGGTCCTGACACCTGAAAGGCTGGAGTTGCAAAGGCAGAGAGGAACCCTCCTGAAGATGTATGGAGAGGAATCACTGAGGTGTTTCCCAGGAGAAACTGAGAAAAAAGGGGAGACAGTGGTAGAAAGGAGAGGAGTCAAGTGGTGGAGAAACAGAGATGAGTGAGAGGGTAGAAAACATGCGTGTGCTTAGAGTGAGGGGGGGGAACATCTCTTCCATACCAGCTCCCACAGAAAATGACCAATGCTGATTAATGCACAGCCCTCTTTTTGCCAAACAGGAGGGCAGGAGATGGATGGAGGTTTTCCGTTCCTCAGAGACTGATGGTCAGCTCATTCTGGCCACTCTGAGTAGGCGTCCTTTCCCAAGGGACCAGTGAATGGGAAAAGACTGTCAATAAAGATTTTTCCCTTTGTGTCCAGAAAGAACAAGAGAAGGCTTCAGAGGTGGGAGGTGAAAACTTTACATTAACATTAAAAAAAAAAAAAAAAAAGGATTTCCACTGTTTTGTCAGGAGTAGCCTTGGCAGTTTGGTAAATTACCAAAGAGCAAGGCAAGCAATTGGTGCCCAGGTCAGCACTTCTCTGGGATTCATAACCAATAGAACACTCTAGGTAGATGCCTATGAAATATTAGTTAAGAAGTGAAGCAACAGTGTAATTATCAAGAAAGGAAAAAAGGAGCCTTTGCAGGTCAAGGCAAGAATCCTGGGCTCTGAGTCTGTGTCATAGTTTGACCATCTTAGCTACTGCAACATCAGACAAAATAATCTCCTAAATCCAGTAGTGAAATCTGCTATACTGTCATTCTGCAGTGTATGGAAAAAAGCTGATACCAACATAATTTCTCTTTCCTTCCTGCTCTTTCATGCCTAATATTTTTCTTGAATCTCTACATCTCCTGGTACATAAATTCAGGCTTCAAAGCTTCAAAACACTCTAGAGTTCATATCTTTCTGTACCCCATGTTATGTTCTGGCCATGGTTCATTTCTACACCTGCACCTGATGCATAGCTTCAGTCAAGATATTAAATCTTAATTTTGTTCTTAAATTCTCATAGGATATTCTTTAAGCTCCCTTCTTCAGCTATGACCCTCTACTTGGCTTTTGTTTGCTTATTTAATAGAAGATCCAGAAGTCTGCAATATACTAGGAATTTTTTTTTTTGTCAAGAAGAGAGCACGTGACAAAACATACTTTGTTCTTTTCTCTTTCATCTTAATTCTCCCTTTGTTTTTACTGTATCTTTTAATCCTTTTCTTTTCCAGAAATATTCTGGACTCCTGAATTCTTTATTATATGCATGTATATGGGAAGCCAATGGAGCAAAGATGAGATGTCCCATGAAGACTATATTTTAGCCAGAAACTTACCAGTACATAGATACTTGTTTGTAACTTGTGTTTGTGTCATGAATGTAAAAGTCATGCTTTTTCTCCTTTTACTAGCTACAAAGGTGCAACTGATTCTTATATTGAAAAAGTTATGATTTCATCAAATGCAGAGGATGCTTTTTTGATCAAAATGTTGCTGAGGCAAACTAGACGTCCAGAAATTGGAGATAAGTTTAGCAGTCGTCATGGGCAGAAGGGTAAGCTACATATTTAATCAAAATAAATGCATGTTGGGTATGCATACTATACATATGTAATATCATCATGCATGTTTCCATTCATTGGTTCCGATCTTTTATGAATGCAGTGGTAGAAGACCTTATTCCTTTTTGGTTAAGTTTACCTGATTCGGCAAGGATGTTTCTGGAAATGAGGGAGAAATAGGCAAACACAACTTTGTGTTGACTTATAAATATGAAAAATATGGCAATTGCCTATTATAACCAAAACCAGAGTTTTGAGGTTTTATTTTTGTTTTGGGGTTTTTTTTAGGTTTGAATTTGTTTTTAGATAATAGGTTTGTCATGGTTAGCAAGAAGGTTACTGGAGGAAAGAGTCAGAGGGCCAATTTTGAATGGACAAAAAAGACCGGAGCTGGAATGGGATTTGTGTAAGTCATCAGTACAGACGTATTGCTCTAAAGTAGCAGACTAAGGATAAATAACCCAGAGCTGTGATGTAAAAGGGAAAGAAGACAAGATTGCAACTGGAAATGCACCAGCAGAGACCAGAAAGAGTGTGTTTTTTTGTTTTTTTAAGAATACGATTTGATCATGATCTGGGGCGCTGGATCTTCAAACTGAGAGTTGAAAATGGGTATCTACTGGGAAGCTGCTTAGTGGCATATAGCTCTCTAGTGTTGGATGTTAATTGAGTAGTCAGTAAGATGAAAATCAGGAGCCTGTTTCCATGTCTGTTGAAGACAGTAATGGACTCCCTTTGACCTTAATAGCAACAAATCATGACTCAGAATTTCCTCTCTGAATCTTAACGGGCTGGGTGGTGTTAAGAAGGAAGTGACTGAAAACAGTGTGACTGTAAATGACTTTAAAAAATGTTTTGATCCTCTTGGTCTCACTGTGAAACTAGTTTTGACTGATATTAATATTTTCATCTATCTGTACAGTTGGAAACTCTCTAATTTTAGTACTTTTAGCATGATCTTCTGCTTTACTGTATGCACTACACTGAACCTAATGCCTTAATGTTGTAATCTTGTTACACATTTAAGTCTTCTTTTGGTTTGAAAACATTGCTCAGTCTCATGTCAAAGATACTGGGGTGGAAGAGAAAGAGGTTGATACTACTAAATCCTTTCCATTGCAGCACAGACACTCCTCTCCTATTACTGGGCAAGTGTGATATTATCTTAATAACTGTTGGAACAAAAAAATCCTTACTTCCTTATTTTGACTTCTGAGGAACGGGAACCAGAGCATTCAAACAGTTTAAAGCACCAGCCTCTTAATTCTAGTGACACAAGTATCTGCTAGGTCTATGTTGAGGGGACAGAGGGGGAATCATCAAAACTGAGGAAGTAATGAAGGATACTGTTTAGATTTGAAGTGTTTGTTCTTACAATTAGTTGAAGTCGATGAACGTTGCAGTAATAGCTCCACTTATGATATGAGCTGAGGGCCATTGTCTTGCAAACAAACTGGCCTTTCTTGAGCAGTGTTCTCTTCTCTTTGTCAGCAGATGCATGAAAGAGAGGATGCTTTTTGTTAGGAAGAGCTCCCTGCTACTGTCCCCCTCAGCATTTTGTGTCCTTGATTTACCACCAGTCCTTCTCTAGTCCCAGCCTCAGGTGGCTTTGAACTTCCTGTGCTGATTCACATGCTGTATTCTTGGAGTGGAACTGGGAAACTCTGCCCTAAAGTCAACCAGCAGAGAGCTGGTACTTGCACAACATCCATATGAAGATCTGAGCCAGTGAAACGAGATGAAACTGCAAGAAATGTCATCAGTACACAGAATCACAGAGTAATTGGGGTAGGAAGGGACCTCTGGAGGTCATCTGGTCCAACCCCCCTGCTCAAGCAGGGTTACCTAGAGTAGGTTGCTCAGGACCGTGTCCAGCTGGATTTTGAATGTCTCCAAGGATGGAGACTCCACAATCTTTCTGGACAACCTGTTCCTGTGCTCAGTTACCGTCACAGTGAAGAAGCATTTTCTTGCGTTCAAGTTGAATTTCCTGTGTTTCAGTACGTGCCTATTGCCTTTCATCCTGTCATTGGGCACCACTGAGAAGAGTCTGGCCCTACCTTCTTTATACCCCTTCTTCAGATTTTTGTAAGTGTTGATAAGATCTCTCACAGAGCCTCATCTTCTCCAGGCTAAGCAGATGGCAGTAACCAGCTGTAGATCTGTCTTAAATGAAGCTTAAACAGTATCATCTCCAGCATTTTCAGTGCCTGTGTGATTGAAGTGGGGATGAAGAGCACTGCTTACAGATGGACCCAAGGCACAAGTGAGAAGTCATTTTTATAATGTTCCATACCACAGTTTACTACTTTACTCACATGTGTACCCAGAGGTCAAGCTTGAGGCCTTTTTTGACTTGCTGGGGCTATGGAAGTACTTAAGCACCAGTGGCAACAACATGGCCAGGTGACTGAAATGGAAGACTGCATCTCTGTTATGAGATGCAGAGCTGCCACAGTAATCCATATGCCTGTAATTTCCAGGTTTAGTGATCAGGATGTCTGTCTAGAGCAAATCTGTCAGTGAGAAGAGAGGTGAAATGGGTACAAAAGGCTATGTTGATCATAATGTCAGCTGTTACCAGATACATTGCCTCAAGTTCTTTGTAGATGTTTCCCACGGAGTGGAGTCAACACAGATTTTTTCAGTATAGCCAGCTCTCTTCAAGATCACCCTTAACTTCCACAGGTGTGCAGATACTTTCCCATAGACCCATAAAATTGACTTTTGGAACTCTGTATTCGAAAGAAATCCTGCCATTTTTCTTCTCTTGTTAATAAATAGAGACTTTTCTGATGAGCATTGAAATATTACTCCTGATTATATTTTCAAGATGGCTTTTGATCCAAAAATAGGAAGCACTTAAAATCTTCTAGAATTTCTTATTATCTGCCATGGTGTCCATCACCATTACTGGAAAACCAATACCCATTGGATGCTTCAAAAAAGTAAAGAAGGAACAGTACATTCTTGGTTTTCCTTTTACTTGGTTTTTCTTTTTAACATGCAGTCTACTTCTTGGACTACTGCTATATAGGATAGTTTCGGTAAGTGAGGGGGAAGGTCATTAGCTTCAGAGGCAAACAGAAAGAGTTGAGCGGTTTTGATGGTTGCATAGATGCTCCTTCAAGGAAATTCCCTGTGGAGTTGCTTTCAAATAATTTTTAGATCCGAGATACAATGAAAATATGCAGGACAGTTAAGCCTGTAGTAACTATTATAGCAAAGCCCATTTCTTCATATTTTTTTGAGCTTCATCTAACTGGTCCTTGCTCCTATAGGTGGCATGCAATGCTTTAGCTACAAGTTATTATATAACAATATGTTTGGTATTGTGTGTGATGAATTTTCTTGCTAGAGTAAAAAACAGCCTACACATTATAGTAATGAAGTCACTAGATCAATCATGATAAATGCTTTTGGCATCTTGCATGAAAAATTAAAGCAGGTAAGATTTTTTCCTAGCCTGAGCTATTGATGTGAACCTTTAGAAATAGTTACTTGAATGGGATTTAAATGGAACTGATCTTCATACCTCTCCAAAAATCAAGAAAAAGGGTATTCCACAAGTCTAGAACCATAGAGGAGAAGAAAGGGAAGTGAAAGAACGATGCAATAAAACAGAAGGGTGTAGGGCAGACTGCAAGAACACAATATGGCTTTAGGGTGCAGTGTCTTCTTTAAGTGCTAAATATGAAGTAAGGCATCTCCCAGTCTAAAGGAAGCTCATTTCAGAGGTCTTGAAGGACAGACATCTCACTAGTACTCACTCTTATTACTTATCAAACCCTGATATTCAGGGTCAAATACTGTACTGGAATATGCTGATATTTTCTTTAATATCTGGAAATTCACAGAACACTAGCAATATTTTTTCTAAAGTAAAATACCTGTGGAAATCCCATGGTAATGACAAACAACACCCTAAATGCTGTAGGGAACTTAGAGGACTTTCATAATTATGTGTGGCATCACATCAAGTTAGAATGACTGATTCGCCCACATATCTATGCTTTGGGTTTGTAACAGTAATAAGCCAACAACATAAATTATTCATATTGCCAAATGTGCCTTTCAGCTTGCCTTTGGAGCTCAGAGTGGAAACTTTGTAACAGTTTTGTTACAGATTTTGGAGGCATGTATTTGTTAGCTGACCAGCACACCAATCTGTGATAGCCTCTTTCGATCTGGAGAGCAAGCATATTCTAAATTACTACATCCCACTAGGATATATACCCTTACTGGTAGTAGACCTTTCAGTTCACTGGCTTGTACTACATTATGGAAAAGATATTACAAAGAATAGAAAAAAGGAGACGTGTGCTTAGGGGAGGAGATATATATTTTAGATACTAAGGAAAAAAAACTGACAGGAACACTGGAGTTCACTGTTTTGCAACTTAAGTATGCAGTGAAGAACTGGGTCTTGACATCAGTGTTGAATTGCAGGCAGTGATAGAACTTGGCAAAAGGCATGAAAAGGAAAGGGAAAGCCTCCCTTGCTAGCTGTTTAGAAGTATAGCTGGTATCATCATTCTCTGACATCAGCTCGGGGAAGGATCAATCAGAACAGAAGAATATAGACAATTGTCTTGCAAAAATCCTAATACTAACAATTTAACAATTTCCTTTGAGAGAATTTTTAATTAGCCCTAAATTTGTTCGCTCATCATCTTCTGAATGCAGTTGGTTACCCACTTGAAGTTTAATCTGTGAATGTTAGTTTTAAGCCCATCACAGAGCCATTTAAACCTATGATGGGCTTAAGCTAACAAGTATCTTGATACAGTGAGAAGGAGAGAAAGCATATACATTTCTTTATTGTCAATCTTTTCTGTGAAGTATTTTCATTTTCTAAAAGAAGTACGTGCAAGTGAGATTTGATTTCATGGAATTGTAATGATAGTTTTAAAATAATTAACCGTGGAGAAAATAAGGTTACATGAACCATATTTCTCAATTTTTTTGTCATGGGCCTTTTCTTGTATTCCAAATTGATTTGTATTCCAAAGCTATACTTTGTCACTGGGGCAGAAGGAAGCAGAGTAACAGAATCGGAAAGTGTCTGGGATAAAACAGATTAAATCTCACAAACCAGCTTTAGCCTTTTGTTAAAGAGGAGCCTTTCGTTAAATATGTATGTAGGTTCTGTAGGCCTCTGTAATAATTTAGATCTATGCTACTGCATCTGTATTTGCTACCTTCTTTGTGTCCTCTCCCATGTCAACACTCTTTGGCAAGGGTCACTTCTTCCTGGCTGTCCACCACACCCTCTTTTCATGCAAGTCCATCTTTTAAGTACACTTCTTCAGAACTGCCTGTAAACCCTAGCCTTCCCTTTGAGACCTGTCAACAAAGAAGGATGTGGAGAGAACAGAAAAACAAATGCAAGACCATCAGGTTGTGTTCTAAAACTCACCAGCTAATAATTTGCTTTATCTCAATATTCATCTTCAAACTGGATGTTGCAGTAAGTTCTTTGGGACTGGGACTGTCCCTTTAGTGTGTAAAGCCCTTAAGCTTCTAGTGTATAGGAAACAAATACACATTTACCAGAGGAGACTTATTTTAATCTTTAGAACTTTGTTTTAACTATATTGCATCATATATTTTCCAGAAGGATAAAGAAACTTTTCAGTTTATTATTTTATTTTTCAATCTTGCATTCTTCCAGCAATTTTACTTTTCAAAGCACAGAAGGCTGAAGGATTGTGAAGCTAAAGAAGCTTCATCTGAGTTCCATACAAACTAAATTATTATATTTCCAGATTTCCTCTTGCTTTGCTACAAGTCACAATGAGGAAAAAGTTGGGCTCCTTTGATGTGAAAAAAAGCAATATATCACTTCTCTGAAAGAACATTTCTCAGTCTCTCATGTGAAAAAGGATTAACACCTCCAACAAAGGTCCTGTAGATCACAGAACTAAGCAGCAATACTGAACAGTATTCCTGAGGAGTGGAAAAACTGTATTTAAGCAAGAGATTGTTTGAACTAGCAAACAGAAGCTTTTTAATAGCTGAAGATCTAAGATAAAGGATTAAACCTTTCTGAAGTATCTGCACTTAAACAACTCTAAAGACAAGGAAACGAGTTGAAATTCATGAAAGATGTTCTTTGTTTTCCTAAATGAACCATGTTCTTTAGTGTCAAAACAAAATCCATTCACAGCATTGTCAACTACGTAAACTTTATTGCAATACCATTTATCTGCCAAAGTCTGGGCTTGCTTGCTTTTTTGAATTTTTACTGCTTTGGAGCATCTGCCTATTGCTTGTCTAAATTTATAGCTGAGAACAACTTATCTTTATCCTTTAAATAACCACTTGTACAGTACATATAAGCGGAGCACATAAAGTAAGATGTTAGTTTTAAATGACTACTTGTGTCGTTTTCCCCCGTGTTACAAGTCAGACTTAGTACATTATCTGTAATGAAACATCAGTGGGCTGATAGGAATTAAATGCTTGAAGTGGTATTAAAAAGACTTTGCTGTTACATGACTGCAGGAATGTGAGATGATTAAAACTCATTAGGCATCAGGAAAGGTAGGAATTTTTACCTTATTTTTATCTTCAAAGGTAGAAAATGAGATGTCAGAATTCCATTAAAACTTCTGATATGGGTTTTTCTGTTTGCTTTTAACAAAACCCTTGGTTAGCTTGCTCTCTTAGGAAGAAAATTACAGCATTTTTTATCTCAAGCAGCAAACAGGTAACCTTCTGACCTTTTCAGTAAATCCTCAACTGAACCTCTGAAATTAGGGTGATTTAGCATTTTATGGCACAGAACAAAAATCTCTAATTCTGTTTCCAAATAGTGTATCCTGAACACACATTTTATTAAGCTCTTGACTCATTCAGCCATGTGTATTTTGTAAAGTTCCTATGGTTATTGTTTTACAATAGCTGCTTCCAGAAGCATTGTAAGGGTTTCAATTAATCAGCTCTTTGTGTGCTTCAGACTATGCAAATTTATCACATCAGACCATTCAGCAGCTCATGGGAAAGCAGTGTACAAACTGTATTGTCTTCTAGCACCTCCTCTCATTTAGAGTGATGTTTTTAATAAGAAAACTAATCAAGTTTACTTATGCATTATTTATCTGTTAATTTTAATTCTGTTCTTTACCTTTTATGTCAAATGGGATGTAGCAAGTGATATGATAGATCAGTGAATGATTCCACATTGAACAAAGCTTATACGATACAGCACTTTTCTTCTGGAGTTGTTTTATACTTAGTTAGACAATATAGTATGTAATTAGAGGGTTTTGAAGCAGATGTACATTTTTGTTTAACCTTAATAATTTTTACTGATCCATTTGTAACTTGTCCACAATAGACAGTGCTGTGTTATAGCTACAACTCCTCTTAATTCTGTGACGTAGTCTAATTTCTCATAGGAGTATTTACAAATTCTGTCAAGTCTGGTAAATCTAAAATAGACACCTTTTAAGTTATTTTTAGCTCTTTTACCACTATATCATTGGAATAAATAAACAAGTACATTTAGTAATGCACTTCTTTTCATCTCGCTGATAGAAACTGGTATTACTGCTGCTGCTATTCAGTTAGTCTCTTTGCTCTCTAATGTCCCTCCTGCTGGTAGTAATTAGTTTTCTATATTAGGTTGTTTAGACTTATTTGATTTTTTTTTTTTCATTTGGCATGTGCGTGTAGAGAAGGCATCTTATCGTAGCTGGTGGAAAAACTTTCCCATACTGTTGTGTTTCCTCCCTGTCCCCTTCCCATGTCCCCCCCCCGCCCAACCCCCCCCATTGCTGAACTGCTGTTTTACAAGTCTGTATATGTGCAGGCTGGCAGCAAGCTGTTAAAGCGACCATACCAAAGATGCAAATTCTGGAAACCTGAATTTCTCCGGGTTAGAAAAAGAAACTCTTAAAGGACAAAAGTAAGGGGATTAAGGGATCTTTATTCTCTGTCCTAAAATACTGCATATATACTGGGCCCTGTGTAGGACATGGGTGTTGAGATCCTGTGCAGACTGGGCCATGTGTGAGGATAGGGGCCATCAGGCATAGGCAGAGGGCTGTCATTTAGTGGCTGGTATACAATACCGTTGAAAATCACGGCTTATGACTGTTTTATACTTGCAAGTAAAACTACTGTAGAAATCTGATTTAAGTTTATTCTCATTTAAGCTGTTATCCTTGCAGCAAACTGCCATGCTCATTAATCCACTTTTTTTGAGAGAGAAATCTTAAAAGTATTTGCTACCATTGTAATTAATTTCACCCTAAGATGACATCATGAAATTCATATACAAAGCTTATTCTGGAACTGGATTTGATTTATAATTGAAAAGAAATGAGATTTAGCAAGCTACTGTATGCTATCTTGCTCAAACATATAAGCCTCTTGTTAGTCCACACATTAAAAAAAAATCTTGCTTTTTTTGTTTTGTCTGGAAAAATATTTGCAGCCTTTTCTGACTGTTACTGTTTGATTGTTGTGCTAGATGACATGTCCGGAGTGTGTAGGTGAGAGCAGATTCTGGCCCATAGTAGTACAGCATTTAGTCTGAAACTCTATTGCTAAATATCAGATGGAGCATATAAAAATGTGTGAAGGGGAAGGTGGAGGTGAATGTAACTGAATAACATTATTTTCTGTGTCCTATTTGACTAAAATATATTCTGGGGAACAGTTTTCATGTGATGCCTAAATTAATAGGAATTAGGAAATCAGTAAAAACTTTCAGTAAGAGCCACAGACCCAAGATACTCACTAGTTTAAGTGAGTCCTGTTAATGAATACTTTATGGGGAATAGCTGGGCAGCTGAAATGCAGATCATACTTTGACAGGGCAAGATTTGGAAATTGAGGTTGTCTTAAATCCAGCATCTTCTTTTTCCTTTTACTGTTTCATTAGCCAGTTTCAAGCCATAATTCCACTTAGCATGGGTTAATTCACTTGATCACTTTTTCATACTTTCCTTAGTGGCAGCTGCTTGGCAATAAAGTGCTGGTAGACTTGTGTTTCACTGCTTCTGCTGCAAATCGGGGCTCAGCAATTGTGGATGCAAAAAGAGTAGCAAATTCTGGAGCTTACAGTACAGACCTGTAAGCAGCAGCTTGCTTTTGTAGAGCTGCCAAGGAAAAGTGACTGCAAAATGAAATGAAGTTAACAATTTACCGAATTGCAGTTATGTGCTTTTAGAAGTAGCATTGTTTACAGGAAAGGTGTCCTTTTTACAAGAGAGAATGAACTTTCTTAAAACACGGGGGGAAGAAACTGCTCTCTGTCCTGTTCTCTAAATTATATGTTTGTGCTATAGGTCTATTGTGTAAACTCAGCAACTTCCTAAAATACAGAAGCTTAGAACTGAGCTTTTATAGCTTTTTTTTTTTTTTTTGGGGGGGGGGGGCTAAAATAGAAACTTTAGAAATGGCCTAGTGAGCCTCGCATTTCTGGATTCTGTCTAAATATTTTGTTTTTAACTTCTAAGCTCATTATGCTGTCTTTGTGTTAACTTGTATTAAAATCTGTCAGCTATGACTGGTCTCATAACCACAGTCAGCGGACCAGAATAAGTTAATTATTTACTTGTGTCACTAGTGCTCTTCATCTAATGAAATGCACAGCTGTGTTAGATCTGCAGTTGGGTGTGTAGGTGCCATTGTTCCGCAAGTCAGCGGAGGGGAGAAGCCGCTATGATGGAGAGCCCTCAGCTCTTTCTGCTGTTCTGCCTTTCTGTGTCGATTTCATGGATCTTTTATCATTCACTTTCACACAAAACAAACAACACAGTGGCTGTCTGCTATGGGAACCGTCTTGGCATATAAAAGGTTTCCAGAGACTAAAGTAATTTTAAGTTAGCTAAGATTTAATTTTTGTCTTACAGGTGCCCTGAAGTCCAGATGCAACCTAACGCTTTCTTAGAAGTAAATGGGAATGAGGAAAAATATACATGCCCTGATATATATAAACACACACAAATACATTTATATATATATATATTTTTTTAGGATAAAAATGCTGTGTGCAAGAGAGATGGTGGGGTTTTTTTTTTTTTCAGCAAATGATTGCTGCTCGGCGGGGAAGGGGAGAAGGATGTTACTGATTTATCATAATAGAAAAATGAAAATTAGTTTGTAAAAGGTTTAAAAACTAAATACTAAAAGCCCCCGGACGCTCCAATCCTTTCTTTCTGCTCCCTTCCCCCATGCTTACCATTCTCATTCTGTTAACTACTGTCCCATACACCTATCCCTGTCTTGCTTGGACAGTGGAAGAGGAGCTCCCTCCTGAGCAGACGCCAATATCCCCCTGTGAACTGGCTGGTGGGGGGATGCCTTTTTAGGGTTGTAACCGGCACCCTCAGTCTTGCAGGAGCCCCCTCCACTCCAGGACCGTTCCCAGAGCATGCTCTGGCAGTTGCAGCAGGCTGAGCTCAAATAGCTTGCAGGCTTTTTCAGCTCTGAGGGCTTCTGGAAGAAATTGTCCAACTGAAACAGTAGCTTTGGTTCAAAGGAGTACGGGCTTAAGCAGCTGCATTTTAGCACCTGAATTTGAATGTTAGATCTCTCTGTCATTTATAGCTGCAGTATTTTCATCTGCAGAATTCACTGTAGAAACAGTCATAAGAGTTGGGAAAAAAAATTCTGTGATGTGTGATAGACTATTGTAAATGGGTTTCAGGCTCTGTTTCATCTTTCCTAAATAGTTTTAGAGTTTGTCTTTTTGTTTGTTTTAAATCCAATAATCTAATAAGACTGAAAAAAGCTTCTGAAACTTTTAAAGACATATTTTGTCAGTCCTTGTACACAAACTGTAAGCAGTCTGGGGAGCAGATCATACTTTGTAATTCCTGAAGGGCAGTCTTTGCTCAGTAAATGAATGCTACCTGAAAAAAAAACATTATTTTTTATATTTTTCCCTATTCATCTCCCCTCAGCCCCTGCCAAAGTCCTGACTTCATTCATTTGTTTTTATTTACAGCATTTAGCAAAGATACATATGATAAACAGATTTCAAATTAATAATAATTTTAGGTGCCCAAAGAGATGTTGTAAGAGGCTTGATTTTTGTTGTTGTTTTGTTTTGTTTTGTTTTTCTTTCAGGCAGTAGTAGCACCAGCTCTAAAACCTACATCTCCTTTGAGGTGTTCCAGACTGGCTGGTCAGAAGTTTCTGGTCGCCTCTGAAAACTATCTAAAGCTTTCTTCCCTAATTTGCTAACTCACAAATCACTGGAAGCGTTATGTAAGGCTATGCTAATTTTGCCAGTTCTGTCTTCTAGCCTGCAGGTTGTGAGCACTGGTCATGGTAATGAATCTGGGTAAAAAGTGATCCATGAGAAAGAGAGGAGGAGGAAAACACTAAAGAAAATCTGGTGATAAGCATCGGCCCTGCTGGTGGTTTGCTGCTTGTGAATTGAAATGTTTTCTCTTCTGCAGGGGTGTGTGGACTGATTGTTCCTCAGGAGGACATGCCATTTTGTGATACAGGAATCTGTCCAGATATCATAATGAACCCTCATGGCTTCCCATCACGTATGACGGTCAGTGGTTACGTTACGATTAAAGAGACAGGGTCCCCCAGTAGAGCAAGTGGAGTGGCTTAGCCAGAAGAAATTTAAAAAAAAAAAGAAAATTGGAAATGCACAGTTGCACTGAAAATATTCTCCAGTCATCATGCCATTTGCTTTTGCTCTCTTAAGAGTAGTCAGCAATCTGTTTTGCATGATTCAAAACATCCTAATATAAAATGAATAGGGATGTGGTCTGTTTGTTCATCATATTCATGTCATTCTGCATTAAACTAGTACTTCAGTTGTATTCTTTCCATGTGAAAGTTTCTTGTTCTCCCTGCTTCTTCTGTTTTGCCTGTGTTGCTGTACTATTAAGCAGACTGGGGCAAATTGCATGAGGTGCAGAGTGGAAAGGAGTTTTAATATAGTTCTAGAGCTACGTAACTTCTTAACATTACATCCTATTGCCTGGAATTAATGCAAGTGTTGTACCTGTGCTGCAGGGCCACACTAAATACATCACAACTTGGCCTTTATGTGGGACTTCTGATTTTTTCATACAGTCTCTGACGTTTTTTTCTTCATTAGCTTCCTCCCTTTTGTTCTCCCTTGTGCTGTCTAGTGTGTCAATCTCTGAGGCTGTCTTGGAGAGCGGAAGGCCACACTGGATCCTGCTCACTGTCCAGACAAGTGGGAAGAATGGGGTTGCCTAACTCTGGACCTTAAAGAGGTTTCCAGACCCTGCCATGTGTCTGGTTTTCACCCCTTCACACAAGAGCACTCCCTGTTCTCCTTGGGTTTCCTCTATTCCTCCTACCGCATGCAGTAGCCCAGGCTGCCACCTCCCAGACACTTTGCCTTGCTAACTTGCACTGCAGCTAATCCAGAGATGTGCTGGTGCAGGCGAGCAGCTTCTCGCCCAGCCAGATGTGCATGCGCTCTGCATTCAGCTGCATCTCTTCAGCCAGGCCAGGAGGTAACAGCGCGTCCTGCCGCTGGGCAGGCTTCGGGGGCCACATCCTGGGCAGGACTAGAGGGGCCTTGGCAAGAGGGCAAGCAATGAGCAAGTTTTTCCCCACTGGAATAGGTGCTGGCAGCCATATAGAGGATGGTATGTTTTTAAAGTCCAGGAGGTGTTTGACAAGGGAGAGGCACATACTGGGGAAGGCACTGCTCCCTGTTAATTCTGTTTGTCCTTGCACAGGTAGGAAAGTTAATTGAACTCTTGGCTGGAAAGGCTGGGGTCCTGGATGGCAGATTTCATTATGGAACAGCTTTTGGAGGCAGTAAAGTTAAGGATGTGTGCGAAGATCTTATTCGCCATGGTTATAACTACCTAGGGAAGGACTACGTAACATCTGGTATCACTGGGTAAGAATCTGCTGCATCATTTTAGATGTTTCAGGGGAGTGGGAAAATCCTGTTGAGACACATCTGAAAAATCTTCTTATGCCTGCAGAGCTCAGGAACTTTCTCTTATTGACAAGCCACTCTTTGAGATGGAGAAAAGGGGCTGAAGAAAGGGGCACTTCTCTCTCTCTCTCTCTCTCTCTCTCTCTCTCTCTCTCTCTCTCTAAAGTAGTATGTAGTTCCTCATTTTAGGAATTATTGGTATTTGCATGACTGTAATGTGTCAATTGCCCTTGTAATATGTATCAAAATCTCACAACTTCTGCTCCATGAAAAAAAAGTAGAATCAAGGTTTTCTTTCTGAGAGATTATAAGTAATGTCAAGGTTCTGTTGGTAGTAATTTTTATATACACTTGCAATCAGATTAGCATTTTCATACCGACTATAAGAGGACTGTAAAATATGGATTTGGAGGCAGGTGTCTGTTCCTTGGGAATATTTTGTGTGTGCTTTTTTTTTTTGCCCCCCCCCCCTTTTTTTTTCCCTTCCACTGATTACACAATGATTCAGTCTGGCATAATACTCTAATCTGCAAACTTCCTGCTGGGTTGATCAGACTGGCTTCTGAGACATGGAGTTCAAAGAACGTAAGATAGTTTAGGAACAGGAAAAGGCCATATGGCTTCACATGCCTGCCCTTCCAAAATGTGTCTTAATCCTACCTTCCTGCTATTTTTATTATCCTCCCAGTTCCCTTTTTCTCTATGAACGAGCTTAGGTCTCTCTTGTATTTCTTTTATACTTTTTATTTTAATTGCTTTTCCTACTAACTTATTCCATATGTTGTTTATCTTTTTGTTTAATAGATACGATTTTATTTTCCCTACCCACTCCATATTCCATAAATTTTATATGAACTCTCCTTGTGTTTGAAACACTTTCTGTTGATATATTACGGTAATTTTTAGTCAAATTTGACTAATCTCCTTTCCTTGGGAGAATAAAATCATCTTGCTAAAATCCCCTTATTCCCTTCCCCCAAACTTAAACTTTGGCATACCCTATCTAGAGACTTTGCTTCAGGATAGTGGTAGTCAGAAAGGTATTTTTGCAATAAAATTTCATATGCTTGATTTATTTGTTATGAAATGTGAAGGTAAATATGTGTGAAAGTTTGCAAATTCCAAACGTCTAGTTATATTTTATTATTTACATAGATACGCAGCTTTTAGAATAACACTACATCATGTCAGTAATGACTGAATGGGATGTGTAATTCTGTTGTCTCCTGCTTTTTACATTGCACATATATATATATTTTTTTTAATAAATCAAGAGCAGTGCTGAGTTTGGCTGTATTCAATCTGGTATTTCTTAGTAAGTGCTGAAGGTGGTAGCTGGGAAATGACTGAATGCTTTCAACTGTTGGTTTCTGATCTCCAGATGCTTATACTGTTCTTAATGCTGGGGGGTTTTGAAATGCAGAAATCTTTAGCCATTACTCCAGCTCCTAGAATGGAGTAACACCTTCCCATACTGGTTACAGATACTCTTGAGCTGATACAACTAGGTAAACACGGTTCTTGAGAGCTCTCCTTCCCCTTTTCCCTTTCCGGGGCCTGCACTGATGTGCCACCACGCAGTGAGGGTTTTTACCAGTCTGCGTCTTCCGTTATGCTTCAAAGTGGTGCGTAGAGAGAATTAGCAGATATGATTTGAGACACTTCCAAGTCTCAAATATTTATAACATTTACAATCTTTATCGGTTGCTGATGACACCATCGAAACACCTGTGTGCAGACAGAGGGAGGACTGAAGCAGTACCTGCATGTATAGCAGTGTGTCTGCACAGCATGTGATAAAAGTTCAGGAGCTCCTTCCTTGCTAGGATGGATATAGCAGTACGTGATGCTGGAAGTACCGCCCTTCTGTTCAAAAGGGTTCTCTGTAGGGTTTCCAGACTGATTGCCCTGAAAGCCCAAACACTTTTTTCCAGAACCCACGATTCCCAGATTGTTTCAAATTTCACTTGTCCACAACACTTTCTTCTGCATTAAGGTAAATAAATGCTAACTGTAAATATTGTTGTTTTTTTAATTCCTTCAGGGAGCCTTTGGAAGCATATATCTATTTTGGTCCTGTGTATTACCAGAAACTGAAGCACATGGTGTTGGATAAAATGCATGCGAGAGCTCGAGGACCCAGAGCAGTGCTTACCAGGTATTGTTATAGACTAAATGCAAAAAGTACTTAGTGTACACTGAGAAGTGTGCTCAGCAGACAGAGGGGTACAAAACAAAGTTTGTTTACCTTTTGATACTTGAAACGAAATGCTGTTAGCTTTTAATACACTGTTAAAGAGCAAAAGCTGTCACAGTAGACTGTGGTAAAAGATTGTTTTGAATGACCAGACATGTTCCATGTGGTCCAAAACTGAGTTTGCTTCTCTGCATTTTGTTGGCAGTTGTTAAAAATATCACTTATTGATTCTTGGTGTATGCTCTGGCCCTCTCCTGTCAAATTGCTCATTATCATAGGTGTTTTAGGAGGGTTTTTTTTTTTCCTTTAACAGTAGTACTTTTACAAAATCAGGGATGAGTAGAAAGAAAAACTTCCTTTTAATATTTCAGCATTCTTTTGGTACTGATCAGTTAATGTGGCCCATGCCTTCATCTGTTAAGGCAGAGCAAGCTCATTGGCTCCAGTATGGTGCAAACAAACATTAAAATGATGTGTGTCCCTGGTATGCTTGCACTTTGCCATGCAGACTCTTCCATTCAACTCTCAAAACCTGACTTTCTGAAGGAGCTTTAGAGTTGTATGTGCCAGTCCACAGTTCTCATCCAATTCTGTTCAGGAGAATTGCCCTTTCACACTAAAAGTGCAAAATTTACACAGAAGGCAACAATAAATCTCCATTTTTGTTTATCCAGTTAAAGATATAGCCTCAGTTCCTTCAGAGTCATGATCATTGCACTAAGCCTGAACTTGGCTTTCATCTTCAATAAAAAGGTTGATTAACAGGTTAATGTTTTCTGGTGTCAAATTCTGAAGTCAAGCAGGTATGGTATTCTCTAAGAAAGATAGGTGTTACTCCTGTCTCTGGACCTTTGAGGCATCTGAAATGTTCTGCTTTCGTTGATGTTACTTACCTTTTCTCCTTAAAGCCAAAACAACTTTTTGGCTGTGAGCTCTATGGTTGCTTGCACTGTTGTTCTAAATTGCCAACATTCCTGGCTCACAAGAAAGAGTTCAGTGGCACAGACTTTGCTTTGAGGAGGCTTCTAGTGGATCACTTTGTCTCCCTCTCTCCATCACAGTAGGATTATTTGCATTATCTCTAAATCTTGCGAAAAAGTCAGTTGGCAGCTAGTCTTGAATATTCTGTCAAAGATTATTCTAAATTTCCTTTGTTTGTTTTTCTGGACTATCATGTACACCTGTTGCATGGTGCTACTCTTCTTTTTGACTTGTTCATGTAAATTTATGATCCATGCCTTTTGTTCTGTCTTTGACATGTATGCACAAGGTCATGTCTATCTTGTCCTTCCCTATAATAAGGATGATTTATATTAATAACTTTTCTTCAAATCATAATTTACTTTTTATGTCTCTGTGGTCCTGTGCTGATCCACTTCTCTTGCCTTGTCTGTCTGTATAACAAGTTAGAAAGGCTGTTCCCTTAATAGGTGTAGCTTCCAGTTTTGTTGGTGCACTATTAGAGAATGGAGGGACAGTGCCAGTCTCCGCTGTACCTGATAGAGAAGTATCTTTCCTCTCTTGCTTTTCATCACCTATTTCCTATGTCCTTTGGCTTTCGAACCACATGTTTTCTCTAGGATAGATTGAAGTTGTCTCACACTTTCCAAGGAAGTAAATAATAATCAATGGTTGAACTGAGAGAGAAAGCATGAGAAGTTTTTGTAATTCTTGTCTGGACTTTCCACCAACAACTTTAAGAAGAACAAGCATAGCACAGCTGCTTGCCAATTTCAAAAATAAATGATAATCCCAATTAATTGGCTGACTGCTCCATTTTTTGTTCTTCAGTGCATTAGTCATAGTATTGGCCCTTCATATGAAAATGAAAACTTGCCATCTCAGCTAACAGTGCACACAGTTAGTTTAATGGAGCTGCTAGCTTATCCAAATCTCTTGATCTGCTTTCATATTGCCTCCCCAGCTTATTCTCAACTGCTTAGAGCTGTTGAATTTAAATGAAACCTAAATCCCAAGTCAAGGTAATGCTAGTATGTAAAGGTGAAAGTGGTATGATTTCCCCCACCCTGTACTTTCTTTAAATTCTTTGTTCCAGCCAGTAGCATCATGCTTCATAGCCAGGGCTCTTTATTTGACTTTGAGGAAAGCTAGTGAATGTTTAATTTATGGTGCTTCTTGACTAATCTTTTATGAATTCTCTTTTTTCCTCCTCAGCTAATTAAACTTTTGTTACTGCCATTGCCTCTTCTGAGAGCATCTGCTTTGCCAGCTTTCATATTCACTATTGTTTTATCATCCACCACACTTCCTGGAGAGTAGACTGTCTCTAACAATTTTTTGATTTTAAAAGTAATCCTGTAACAACGTCCACTGTGGGATTTAGCAGTTATTGTCTTGAAATGCATTTTATCATATATCAAGTGTACTTCACCTAACAGAGCAAAGCTATCTTTCAATCTTGAATAAGGCAGAAGACTTGAGTCCTTTGAACAGCACTGGTTCTAAATATTGTTCTGATTAAAACAAGACTTTGTAGTATTGGAAAGCAGCACTCTGTCAACACAGTCAAAAAATGACCAGATGTCACCCTCTGAACTGGGGTTTGTTGAATTGAATGCAGTACTTAATTTTATTTTGCCATGAGTAGTCCATAATTAATTTAAAACTTGTTTCTATAGATGATGTTGCCCAGATCTACAGTCCTGCTAAATCTCTCTAATAAGTAAACTGCTTTTAGTTTTTCTTACAGGAGATCAATATAAGCTCTTCTGTTTGTTCTCTGCATGAGTAGCTGTTGCAATGGTTGTGGTCAGAATTGCCTCCTGCGTGTCTTCTGAGCTTATCAGATGTGCCAGTTCCTGTCGTACTACAAGGAAATGATGTGGTGATGCTGGTCAGGGCTCTCTGGGCTCTGGGATTGTGGGAGCATAGTGCTTCCTCCTCCTGTCACACAGGGCTTTTCTAGGTAGCATCCCACCTTTTGGAGATCAGCATTTCAGCCAAAGACTCTTTTTGGAGCTTAGCTACTGACTTTCCATAACAGGCACAAAGGAGTTCTGCTGAGTCCTACAAGGACTGCTCTTACTCATGGGGGTAGACTGTGTTTCCCTCCACTGGCCAATGAAACAGGAACAAGGCCATAAGTTCAACCCACTGTTCTTCCAGAAAATGCAGCATTAGTGCCAATAAATTCTTAATGTGTTTAAAATCACTGAAGTTAATTGCTTTATTCTTTTTCTACATGCAACAGTTAAATAGTATCAATATCACATGGCCTTAGTTTTTTATGTAAAGAAGCAGTTTTATTTAGCATTCAAGAATTTTAAGATCTTTTTATCTTTTCTTTTTTTTTTTTGAAATATGAAAAATATATGGGTTCTAAGATGTTCCCAAACTTATTTAAGAGTCTATGGTTTTTTTGTCTTCAGTATGTTATGTTTAGAATAAAGAATGGAAGTAGTTGCCCAGGGCAACAGCTACAGTGTAAGTGTGTATAGAGGAAAAGGGAAAACACAAATGGTTTATAAATACTGTTTTAACATTTTAAACAGTCTTTGGAGTGAGGAATTTTTAAACTCATGTGAGCTGGCCAAAAATTCCATAGACTTAGGGACCATAAGATAGAATCTTTTCAAAGGCCTAACCTCAGTATTGAAATTTTTAACACTTTAGAAAACTACTTTTTGGGGAAGGAGTTTTTTGTTGTTGTTGTTGTTTTTAGTGAGGTCATTTTGACACTTAGGAGCTGAAGGCTGATTTTTTTTTTCTCGAGGGTTTTTAATGAGATTTCAGCTGCCTTAGAAATCTTCATCCCGTATGTGTTGGAACATCCATGGAATATCAACTCTTCAAGGGCTGGAGGCAAAAGCCCATATTTTTTCCAAGAGATTTTACCTTCCCTTAGTTGGATTGAGACTTTATTTGGGGATCACATTTTTTAAGCTATTTTGGAATTTCATCTTATGGAACAGCACCTGGTGACACTTTTGAAAGCAGACTTGTGCATTTAATTAATATTACAGAAGTCAATTGGTAGAAGGAACTTGGGCACTTCTAACATTGCAGCAGATGTCTGTATCTTTGGAGGCCTCCAATGCTTCTAAAATCTGCCTCTTGAGTCTTCACAAAATAAACTGCATTCACCACAGGGTTAGTCCTTTAAAGCAATGTCTGACCAATGATGGTGCCATCAGCCGTGTGGGGGAGGACTAGGGAGTTTAATCAGGATGTAAACAACTTCTATCCATTCCCCTGACAGGGAGAAAAATAGAAGGTAACATGTATGAAAAGGGCTATTTGAATTGCAAGCAGATTAGTTCTGTAGGTTCCATAGTTTTATAGGTTCCAATGAGGTCAGAGTAAAAAAAAAAAACAACAAAAAAAAAAAACCAAAAAAACCCAACCCTCTTTCCCCCCAAAAATACAAATACAACTTGCATCTTTAGAAAGTCAGTTTGGTCTGGTGTATTTTTTTTTACACTTGTTACAAAAGATTATTAGATGTTGAAGGTTTTTAAAATCCTGTTCTCTGTGAGTTGTAAAAAGTTTGCAAAACTCAGTATATTTAGTAAGTTTAGCAAATATGGTAGTTTGAAATACTATAAACAAAATATGCTGTGAAAGCTATGGCCCAGGTCCATCATTAGATACTCTAGGTGCTTTACGCTGCTCCAGGTACCAAAACAGGACATAAACTTTGGGTTTCACTGGCCAGTGAAGCCACTTATGATTACTAATACCAATTTTTATTTCTTCTGTCTGCTGTCATGCTTCAGTATATAAGGACTGAAGTATTTAATAAAATGCATGCAATATGTTCATGCTTCAGGAATTTTAAGATTTTTTTTGTTTCACGGTTCACTTTGTAATATTTGCCACCTAAATATTGCTACACTGTGCTAGTACATGAGAGCAAAGTGAATGCTGGCTATACAACAAAGTCAAACAGCAGTGTGACAAGTAAGAACATTTAAAGTTTTAACGTTGTGACCAACGAAATCAAAAGATTGGCTTAAATAGTCATAGTATTGTTAAAAAATAAAATGTACCTTGGCTTTTTATCTCAAAATCTTCAGTGTCTGCTTATATTCCTTTGTTGAAGTTTTCCTGTAGTACCATGAGGACAAGAAGTCTTTTCCAGAAAAGAAATGAGACTTTAATTTGTTTTGAGGACCTACAGAACCAGAAAAGTTTACAACACTGAAATCAATCTCCTAACCATCGAACAGGCATTAAAAAAATAAACTACAAAAGTGATATTTTTTAAAAAATGTGTAGAACTTGAATAATGAATTAGTAATCGCACACTGGAAAAGGGAGCAATTCATCATGCTAACTGCTTGGGTTCTGCTTTGTTTTGATACTCTCTCACAGATCGAATATGGTCCTACTTTATCAACTTAGTCTTACTTAGTTGCAGTTCAACTGAAAACATTCATTAACCACTGAATATTGTTTCATTTAGTTAGCAAAAGAATATGAATGTCTCACCAAAACAGAGTACCAAATATGTATCCAGGTATCTGGTTACTAGATACAATTGCGTTCTTGGATACTCTCTTTTGTTTTCACTTATTCAGGTGTATTCTATAATGTAAAGAGTTGTGGCCCTGACACTGCAGGTGTGACTCTCAGAACTGCATCATACTGCTAGTGCAGGAGCAAAGATTTATTGCTTAAACTTGAATAATATATTTGCAAGAACAGCAACACTGGTTTGTGGATCGTTCTTGTCCATTGATACTATACTATTCCTACAATTTGAAGGAAGGTATTCCTAGAATTGTAGAACATATGTTCAGGAATATTTACTGTATTTTTCAAATCCTTATTTCAAAGGCAGCCCACTGAAGGTCGATCCCGTGATGGTGGTTTGCGTCTTGGAGAGATGGAACGAGATTGTTTAATAGGTTATGGAGCCAGCATGCTTTTACTGGAGAGACTGATGATTTCAAGTGATGCCTTTGAAGTGGATGTTTGTGGGCAGTGTGGCTTGCTGGGATACTCTGGCTGGTAAGTTGTCTAATTGTAATGCTTTTTGTAAATCATGGTGTCCCCTCCTCACTTTGTGCATGTGGCATGTTTCATATGTGTTCATACTTTCAAGAAAGCCCGTGAGTCTAAGGTGTGTAAAGCAAACTGACACAGAGTAAATGTGCCTCTGTTTTAAGAGAACTGTACCCTTGGTTATAGTGCTTCTCAGCTTTGAAGTGCCCTTCAGGTACTAGTTGACAATCCCATGTACCTTAATCAAAACCAATGTCAAAATTCAAAAATGATATTTGGGGAACTAGTGACCAGAGGCAGAGTTCTGTTATTGCTGTATTCCTTTTGGTCTGATTGAGCTTGAGACTAAAGCGAGTTTGTAGTTGATGGACTAGGTATCTCTCCTGATGTGGGGAACAGGTGTTGTCTTCCGCAGCCAACTATGCTTGTGGGAAGGGTTACCTCTGCTTTGCCTCTTGCCCCCCTTCCCATCCCTGCAGGGGATTAGCAAACCCCTGGAGTAGCCTGCTGGTGCTGCTTATAGGTAATATTCCCTAATCCACCTCAGGCAGAGTGAATCATGTCCATTTAAACTGCTCAAGTCACCGTGCCAATTTTGCCAGGGCCCAGTTAAGTAGCACTGGTGCAAATTGTTCCATCAGCATTTTGCTGGGGCCATGACCTCTGTGCAAAAGGCAGTGATAAACAGCTGGGACCAGTAACCTTTGCTGGACTGTCCAGCTAACTCAATAATAAAGAATGCCCCAGGCTTGAACTAAAGTGAGGTTTCAGCCAATGTAGGATGAAATTTGGACTTTCTGGTCTCAGTCAGCTCCCAAGTGTCAACACCTCATTCTACAATTGTTGGCAGTTCAATAACTCCAGGCCAGCACTGGGATGAACCTTTATTTCCTAGAGGCTTAGCCACATCAAGTTGATGTGCCAACTTAACTCACTAATTAAAACTGCCACAACTCCACTGGTGTGGAAACACCCCTAAATCAATGCGAGTGTATTAAATGGATGTAGCCTAACTTAATTACAGACCAGTTTACAGTACGTTTAATGTCTAAGATGGACTTGGATGAGTTTGTGTTAACATGCCCTGCTACACTGATCTAGTGCTGAAATGTGTGTATATGCATAAACTTTTGCAGGCAAGTGCAGCCTTGCTCTGACTCCTTTTCAGACCATCTGGAAGCAGGCTGGCCCCAAACAAGGAGCTTAGTGGCTTCACTTGATCTAGTGAGCCCTGCCCTCACAACAGATTCTTGCTGTACTGCAAATCTCCACAGTCAGAGTATATTCTAGATCACGACTGCCTTTTCTTATGAGTCCTTTCTCACTCAGGATGTGTCAATGGGAGCACAACACTGTTTTAACTGCAGTGACACAGCTTTTGGTCTGGGGCTGGCTGGTGTCCAGCAAACTAAAAACGCACAGCAGAGCAAACTTAACTAAAGCCTTGTCCTTTAAACTGGAGCTAATTGGTCTGGGGACAAAGGCTGTGAGGCAGGACAATGAAGGGAAACTCCTAGTTGCCAGTTGTAGGTAGCTACAGTATAGCTACAGTGAAGATTGATATCTACTATTATTGTGTGTCACTAACCAAACTTAAAGCTTTTTGTTGATACAAAAGATGTTATGTATGTATTTTTAAGTGGAACAGATATCTTTGTAGGGATGTTCCACTTTTTATGAAGGATTTGGAAAAGTGTCTGTCTTTCCATGTTTTTCCTACTGTGCTGTGTAGTTTAGCTTTTTTATTTTTTTAATGCTTCTCCAGGCTTTTTTCAAA
Organism: Apteryx rowi; assembly: GCF_003343035.1. Taxonomy (NCBI): domain Eukaryota; kingdom Metazoa; phylum Chordata; class Aves; order Apterygiformes; family Apterygidae; genus Apteryx; species Apteryx rowi. The sequence goes on from NW_020447564.1 coordinate 1,498,676, forward strand.
TTATTTTAGTCAGCAGCTCATGTACTTGGCTACAAAGACTTTGCTCACTGTAGTTCTACCTATCTTCTCCAGCCCTCCCACAAACTTTAACAGTTACTGTTTTCTGCACTGGAAACATGCAGAAAACATGCTTTCCTAAGCAGCAGACTTAGCTGTTACTTTGCAGAGTCTCTGCAGCTGTGGTATGCCTCCACTGCTCAGATACAGTTTGCTTCTTTGGGAATAAGATTTTCTTTTTCAGAGAAGTTATATCTAAAGTTTCTAGCTAAGAAAAAGACCTTCATGCACTACATTTTTCCGTGTGTGCAGCAACTCCTGTTTCTGTTTTAAAAATGCTTTCTTTCCTCCTTGAAGAGAGGAACCGAGCCTACTAAATGCTCCAGAGCTACTAGATGCTCCAAGCAGTGCTGTTGCCTCCACACTGCTTCTGTGCATGCCAGACATCCTGAATTCTTAATAGGTCTTGGTCTGGGTTTGTTGTGCAGGCACCTCCAGTGCCACATAGATCTTTTGAAGGCACTAGCAATCCATATGTATCCCACCAAATAAAGGATATCTTTGCAAAACATTCTTGTAAGATTTCTGGACCATATTTTCACCTGCAGTCAGAATGTAGATGGTTAAGAGCAAAGCCCGTAGTGTTAGACCTTATGTAGATGTACTAAATTTACCCAGTTAGGTTATGGGTACAATAATGACTGTATCTGCATCCATTCTAGGAATAATTGCATTAAAAATTAAGTGCACTGAACGTGAATGTACTTTCAGAAGTAATCAAGAAGGTCCATTTGTAAGCTTGTTCAGAGGTCAGCTAGTTTTTAAATATTACAAAGTTCCATTTGAAAATGAGGAAGTAATTTGAATGTGCATTTGAAGAAATCAAGTCCTGTGTTTGCTGTTCTAATAGCTGTGAGAGATCACACTATCTCCATACCATACAGATGCCTCAGTATGTTTTGTGTTTGTGGTTTCTTTTCAGAGGGAAATGTTCTCAGACTCCCTAAAGAGTGTTGCTGGCTCAGGTTTTTGCTCAAGTCTTTGTGGTGCCTGTAAAGCTGACAGATTATGTCTTTGCAGGACAGAAGTCACTCAAAGGAGAATTGGACTGTCCGCTGTGTTTGGCACAGGGAGATTACCTTCTTCTCTGGAGATCTTCCAGCCCCAACTAGAAAATCCTTCAAGTCTAAACTCTTAGTCAAAAAAAAGACTCATGGACTGGATGTGAGAACAGACAAAAACCCAGTCCTGCACAGTATCTATTTTCGAAAAGGGGAAACTAGCTGTGTCAGTGTCCTTGAGTCTTCTGACATCAGAAATAGATTACTGGCTATCTAAGTCCAGGTTGGGCACAGATCTTCCTGTTATAGTTGCATGTGGAACCTCAAAAGGCTGAAGAGAGAGAGTGGGCAAGAAGAATGAGAGAAGAAAGCAACACGTCCTGCTTTCTAGTTCTCCAGCTGTGGTGTTCATAATCACATGTACACTGCTTTCTTTGACTGTTCCCCTCCCAAATGCCTTTTGCTTTGTAGTCATACAAAACAAGGAGCTCCTCTTGGAAGCATTAGACAGATGCACCAATCCTGTGCAACAGGACTTGAAAGAGAAACACCTGCCTGGCTGGAAATTCAGTTGGCTTCTGACCAACTGCCTTGTGCCCAAGAAACTAATCTCTAGACTAGCTAATGATATTGCCATCTTACTCTCTGTGGGTTCTAAACTAGTACTAAGCTTATCTGCTACAAACCAACTGCTTTTCTGTATAGTGGAAGCATGAAACTAGATGCCAAAACTATGCGGAGTTCATCAGGTCTAATATTATGGACTTTGCTCTTAACCATCTTCTCTCTACAGTAATTTTGAGATGCTATGTTCAAAGTTACCCTGTAGTTTGCTGGAAATACACCACTCTTACTAGAAGATAGGGAAGCTTGTTTGTGTGTTCTTTAAGGGGATGTTTTGTTTTAGCCACACAGAAAAACAGACCCGTGAAAGGGATAGGAATTTATAGGATACAAAGTTCCTGCAAGTTTTTTCAAGTTGACCTGGAGTGCCATGACTGAGGGAGGAAAAAAGCAGCAGTGTGAGCTCGTTATGAGTTACTCTAGTATTTATGGCAGGTGAAAGACTAGAAAATTGGGAGGAGGAAGAAGAGAGAGAGATCCATTTATAGACACCTCAAAAGAACATTGTTTGAAACTTGCAGCATCTTGGATGTCAATACCAATGTATTAGGAGAGGCAGGAAATTGGGTTTTATTCACTTTGGTGCTTGGAGAGAGATTTTTTTCATGATACAATGAAGTATGCAAGTTAAAAGTTGGGCCTATTTTCAGCTTATCGATGTAAAAGTGACAGCTAACCTTTCTGGCCTTGGTCAGATCCTTCTTCTGAAGTTCATGACTTCTGACCAAAAATAATGTATCCTGTTTGTATGCTGAGAGCAGCAGCAGTTCTGTTCCCTATGGAGCAGAAGTGCAGGCAGTGGTAGGTAAACAAGTGGGTTAGCCAGGGGAGAGGCGAGGCCTACTCTGTATATCCCGCCACATTTGGTGATTTTTAGTTAGACATTGTCCTACTTGCTTTTAGGCAATTTTTTTTTTTTGAGTCCTGGTTTTCTTGAATGTGTATGCACTGTATGAAACAAGTGAGGCCTCTTTCTCACCTGAGTCTCTTACAGCTACTGCAATGCAAGTAACAGCTAATGGAAGTTGTCTGACAGAAAGGGCATACTTTAAGTCAAACAAGCAACCACTCTGTGTAATGCCCTGCATTAAAAATACTCTCATGCAGATGTGGCTTAATTTTTTGACAAGATCTTGGCTTTAGGAGCAGTTCTTAAAGATTTTCAGAGACCAGATGAGTGAGGGTACCTTGAAGAAAATTAGAAATTTGAAAATTAGAAATAGTATTAATTTTATTTTTAAAGTGTTGTTAATCAAAGTATTTCCTATTTTTGAAGTTTCTAACCAAGTTTAATCACTTTTTTAAAATAACTGTAAAAGAAACTTCTCTCAGACAGACATTTGTGCCAGACGTTCATGCAATTTAATGCTGTGAAAAGCTGTCTGATGTGTGAGAGTAATCAGTAATAGGTAGTTTCATCTAAGTGATATAATGTGCTGTGTCTATCATTAGCTGAAGGAAGTGGCCCTGTAATGAGCATCACAATAGAACCCAAGTCATTAGAGAAACTCAGAACTTCTAAACTGGCCTTTTCAGTGATTCTGGTATTTATAAGGCATTGCTGTGAGAAACCATTTAGTAACATATTGTTTGGTGACTAGCATTAAGGGCATTTGTCTGTGAGGAAGGGTTTATTTTCCTTAAGACAAGGATCTGGTGACAGGGTATGTTTTTCTGCAGGACAGTAACAGCACATCTTTGTTGGGGCCTGACATGGTTCTTCCACAGGGGAAGGGGACTGTTGTGGCAGCAACAGAACTTGTCCCAGTGAAAAAATACAATAAAAACTTACTGTGAGACATTATGGCAAATTCTTCCAACTTTCCTGTTGCACAAGCTGTTCAGTGGCAGGACTCCACTGAATGCAATGAGCAAGATTCGGTCCTTTTATGATGACAAGATGAGAGGTTAGTCAGATCCTTGGAGTCTGAGCATTTTAAAATCTGCAGGCAGAAAATTGTTCCGTCTGGTCCAGATTCAGCCCTGGTGCTGTCCAGTTTAGTAGCAAATCGAGGACCAAATGGAGTCCAAGTATTTCAATTTCTGTGATCTGTCTTTGACAGTGACTCCTGATTTGCACCTATAGTACCTTAACCTTTCTGGGTGATCACCCATCCAAGCACAATACTTTCCAAAACTGAGACAGGAAGTATACAGAAGAATGAGAAAAAAAGAAGGTGGAAAATTAACATTTGTAAGAAAGATTTTTAATTCCTTCTGTGTGTACATGGCATAAGAAATCAAATCGTTTAATGTAAGGAGTTGTTACTGCCAATGAATTTACCAGTCCTGGTACTAGAAAAATGACTGACTAGCCTGTCTTTTCCTTACATGGTCAAATTTGTATCTGTTTGACAAAGAAAACTCTCCCCCAGAATTCCAAGACTGTGTCATTATTTGAGTAAAGAGTGCAAAGAATATGGGCTGAAGCGGTTTTACTGGTTTCCCATCTTGACTGAAGCTTTGGCTGTTTGCACACAGGGACTTAAGGAGAGAGATGCCCCTTTCTGAGCTAGGAATATGAATTGATTTGGGGCAGTATGGTAGTAACAAATTAAATTGCATATGAGAACAAAACAAATAGGATCTTTCTTTCTTCCTGCCTCTTTTTTGTGACTATACATAAAATGAAATGTGGAACATTAACTATATTTTCAGAATACTTAATTCTCTTCATTCTTGTTATACAATGCTGAATCTTGTGTTGGCACTTGTTGGTGGCAAAGGGGGACTCAGTCCTACTAACTGCTGAGCATTGATTCTCTTCCAAGAAAAGCACAGGTTTAACATTAAGATCCTATTGACTTTGGTCAAATTATTTAAGGGCTTAAAGTTATGACTTGCTTAAGTGCTAAAACGTGTCTCAAGCACTCAGCGCCTTCTAGAACTGAGTCCAGTGTTTAAATGAAGGTGGAAAAATAAATCAGTGAATGGTGGCAACTGTTCTTTTCTGCAGAGCTTCATTTATGCATCAACTCTGACCTTCTTTTGGTTTGTTTCCGTAGGTGCCACTACTGCAAATCATCATGTCATGTGTCTTCTCTGCGCATACCTTATGCCTGTAAACTCTTATTCCAAGAACTGCAGTCAATGAACATCATACCTCGGCTAAAACTAGCCAAATATAATGAATGAGCAAGACGAAAAAGAGGGAAAAAATATTTTAAAGAAATTAAAATCCAGCGTATGTAACTGGAAGATATTTTGGTGAATGTGAATAAAACCTGAGTGGGTAGAAGGGAGATACAGGACACTTGAATGAAATCTTGCTTGTATCTTCTGCCTGTTTTAAGTTGACAGGTGAGACTGTCAGTAAGAGCAATCCTGAAGCCTTGATTGCCTGAGTAAACAGGATGTGTGGACATTGTGGAATAAGGCCATGGTCCAGCGAAGCACGTGCATAACTTTCAAACATGTGACAACCCCATGCTTGGTTTTAATAAATGCTTTGCTGGACAGCGGCTTGAGCTGAGGTTAAATGCACATCTTACTCATATAGGTTAAAATTATGTTTTCCAGACCAGTGGAATATGGAAGACTAATAAATGTTTTAAATAATACTGCCTGAATGTATGTGTTGATGGCTGTATAAGGATGGTAAAGACTTCTCATGATGTCTGAAACATTTTCTTATTCCTTAAGCATTTTATTAAGACATTGTTAAAGCATTAAGATTTTGTTAAGTATTGCCTGGTTTAGATAAATGAAAGAATACTTTCTAGAGAACTTTAAATGGGTCATTTTGAGAGGGATTTGAATATGCAGGTGAAGGTGCATTTGTGTGAAAGCTCTGGTGTGATAATAGTACACCTTCATCTAAACAGATGCAGTTTCCATGAAGTTCAAGAGAGGTGACTGCATGTGCACTAAATGCAGGGTACAGCTTACAGATAACCATTCAATTCCAATTGTGTATAGTAGTTCTAGTAATATGCTGGCTCAAAGCCCTGAAAAGATAGGCTGCAAACACTACAGACACTGATGTACACTCTCCTAGGACTTAAAAAATTTTTTTAAATATGGGGCTAGCCACAGCTTTAAAAATATACTATAAAGAACAACCAATCCTCCACTGACAGTGAAGCAGGCTTGAATGACCTTAAAGAATTCAGAAAGGGAACAGCTGAACTTTTTATGAGATATAAGGCCTAAAGCTAAAGCAGTGGATGAACTAAGAGTTCACTTAGTACCCTAAAGATCACTTGAACCCTTACTTAGCCAAGCACATGGTTAACTCTTTAAGCACAGTTGTAGTCCCACTGAAGTCAAGATGACGTATGTGCATGTTCAGATGCTCTTTGGTTCCTCAAATGGCTGAATAGTGCATGCAAGTCCTGACACTATTTTTGCAGTCAGGTTGCTGCTGTTCTTTCTGCTTCTTATGCACAGATGTGTATCAGCCCTCAAGAATTAATGAATAGGTTTGCTTTTCAAGCTGCCATCAAAATGCTTAAACTAGTAGCTTTGTGTCTGGGCTTACAAATAAAGTCTGAAGGGGCAGACTTTAGTCCAGCTGCAAAAAAGGGAGAGTAATGACAACACACATACTTAGAACAGCACATTTGGATTGGGAAAAGCTCTTGAAGCATCCCTACCAGGATCTGAACAGCTCAGGGCTATTAATAAAGACTTAACAACAGAATTACGTACAGCAAAGATCGTCATTTGCAAACTACTGTTGCCAAACTGGAGAAAGAGGTTAAGCAAAAGCCCCCACCAAATTAATGAACTTTGCTTTGCTCCCTGAGACTGCCAAACTGAGGCTCAGGTGCACCACCAGAGGGAGTGAGCCTCAAAGGCTGCAGCCTACCAGTGGGAGAGAGTTTTGACCTCGATCCAGAAACTACCCTTAGGATAAGGTGTTCTTGCTAACTATGGTCTCCTAGGTTAGAAGGTCCGAGCTACAGCAAAGACTAATAGGTAAAATTATACCTGCAGAAATTTAAGTAGACACAGCAGAGATGATGAGGAGCAAAGGACTGTGCTCATGACTCATCCTGTTCAGAGAGCAGGTGTGTGTGCAACCCTGAAGGAGTAACCTTGCAGTTGTTTTACCTCAAGCTGATGAAAGGAGGGGAATAGCTTTTGAGTAGGTTTTGTGACAGTTGGTAAAGGAAATCATCTGAGGTAGCTGAAGGTAAGGAAGAAAAGGGCAACCTTAGCAATGATGGACCTAGTAGAACACAGAAACTAGACATGTCTGGCAGTAAGTGAGGATCGTCCCCTCTGTACTGTTCTGGTGATGTCTACATCAGTTTCAGTTGCACATTATTGCTGTCCTACCTAAGCCTGTGCATACACAGGAGGCACATATGAGTGCAGATTTGAGTTGAGACTCTGGCTTTTTACTGCCTGCCTCTCTTCAAGAGGCCACCTATGTTCCATCATAGTAGACACGTTCAAGTACTCTCTGGTATTAGCAATAGAATAAGCATTACAAAACCAGCAGAAGAAACTGGAAGAACAGTTATGGACTCCTGGAGTATGATGGTCAAAGTGGCAATTCAAGGAAGTAACCTATTGCAGCCAGAAGAAACAATAGCACACGGACTGAAGGGGTAAAATACATCCCCAGAACCCTGAAGTTATCACACTGCTTTGCTCTGGTGTGCCTCATCTTTGCCGTCCTTTGAATTACCGCATATCCAAAAAAAAGAGATTTTACAGTGTTGAACCTGGCTACGTTATGCTAACTGATTTCCCCCTTCCCCTTTTCATAAAGTGAATGCTTTCATGCAGAGGTCTGATGTCAGCTAATGACTGTACTGCTGTAACTGGACTTTGCAAGAACAAGCCTGCCATGACAACTCTTTGTTTAATTGCTGAAAGAGATGTAATATTCTGAATAACACTTGACAATCTTAAGGCTTTAGCACAAGGAGCTGTGGCTAGAAAATTGCCATAAAGTTTTCATTCCATTCCCACTTCTTTATCTCTTGCTATTTAGTGTCCAGGAGAGGCTTTCTACCAGAAATGCTATTCAACATGACGGTTGCAAGCACAAGTCTCAGCTGAAATGCAGAATACAGCCCACTTTCTGAGATAAGCTAGAGGTGTGTTGCTGTTGGAAGAAATATCTAACTCCATATATTATGTTCAAGTTCCCATCTACTTGGTAGATAAAGAATTCAACAGTATTAAAAAGGTAGAAGTACTTACGGGCCTAGAATTCAGTACACAAGTCTATTATTCCATGACAAAACAATGGCATTAATTAAAAGCTACCCCTTCAAATACCATACATGTCTAGCCACACTGTTTTGTTGTGAGAAATAGAATCAAGCTAGGGAGGCTGCAGGAATGCTATAGGGCAGAACAACATAGGTCTTCTAGCCATTTCTGGAACCATGGGTTAGGTGAATCACTTGTTTAGAGTTCAGAAAAACAGCCTCATTTAGAGTTGCTTACATAACCCTCAAAAGCTTCTGACTTTTTTTTTTTTTTTTAAAGGTAAATGTTTCCAAACATAGGAACTAGAAAAGAAAACTATAAAGAAAAATGAAAACAGATTTTGGCTGATTTTGGCATTCAAAGAGGATATACTATGAAATATAGGCATCCTGAGATTTAATAATTTTAAGATGTTGAAAATCAAGGGCTCCCACTAAGCAAGACTGGTTTTGTTTGTAATGTCCATATCTTGTTAAGAGTTTTGCTGTATAAAGAAGCTTCAACATGCAGCAAGCAAAGTTGTTACTTGTTGCCTAAAAATGGAGGGAGGGGGAATCAATGCAAAACATAGATTCATGATGATGAGAAATTACTTTTAGGTCAGTTCTCTGGGTTTCCTTCTGGCAAATATAAAAAATATCTGTGGTTTGCAGCAAGATGCAGGTAAGTCATACCTAAAAACATTAAAAGACTGAAGTGTATTTCATTGGTTAGTGATAAGAAATGGCAAACAAATGAATAGTGCTTTGCATCTGAAAAATGGTTTGTAAGCCCCATTCAGAACACACTTGTAAGGTCTGTTTCTAAGTATAATTGTCATTGTACAGCTGCAAAACCAAAATAGAGGGGCTGGAAATTTTCTGTGCTTCCTGTCTCTTGAGGCTCTTAAAGGCCAGGACGGCCCTAGCGCCAGTGAGTACAAGCCCTGAGACAACCTACCTAGCTCCCACAGCAACCCACAGGAGCAGTGTGGGGGAGCTCCTCAGCTGTGTCCCAGTGCAAGTGTCTGGACTGTGGCACAGCGCTGGCTCAGCACTGCTGAGAAGCCCCTTCAGCCGGCCTCTCTTCCAGTTGGAACTGAGGATTGTTTTACAGCCCATTGCTGATTCAGAGGGGCCGTGGGGCACTTGATGAATTCCCTCCTCTGAAGAGGACGTGACTTGCCCAGGGCCACAGAAAGACTGTGCCAGAACTGGGATCAGGACTCTGCAGTCCCCAGGTGCCAGACACGTGCTTGCCTTAAAACTGAGCACTTCATCAAACCGTAAAATCCAGCCAGATGGTGACTCTTTGCTATTATCTGGACCAGTGCTGGGAGGCTTAATGTGTGCAGTGAAGATCTGGATCCCAGTTTCTGTTTCTAAGGCTCAGAAGCCCGGAAGATGGATCCATGTTTCAGATCTAAATGCTACTATAAACTTGAGTATGTTTAAACCCAAGTTCTGACTTCAGTCCATCCTTGTCATGAACAGCTATTGAAATATTTCAATATCAGCCTGGACCCACCAGTTGCATTGGTGTTCTTACTTTTGGAAGGGGTAGCAAGGTGCAGGAGTAAGAACTAGCTCATTTGTCAACCTTACTCTTCCATATGTTCATTGACCAGGTCAGACTCTCCTCTTCCAGGTAGCAGAGACTGCTGGAATCAGCCAATGGACCAGTTTTGCCTCTTAGCAAATATTTAAGAGTTCATCATATGGACCCAAGAGTCAAGTACATCTTCTTTGCCATACATACATATGAACATACGTCCCTAGGAACACCAGAACTCTGAGTTCAATCTCCAAACCCAGGTCAGAGCCAATGCAGGGACTTTTTGCAGTTGGAATTTTTTTTAAAAGCAGATTAAATAGCATCATCCCTGTCTGGAGGAAGTCAATGACAAAGATTGCTGGCTACTCTGCAAGTGAATTTGGGCCTTTGCTTCACCCTTCAGAAAAATCCTTTCCGAGTCTGTGAGCAGGCCATTGCTCTTTGTATTTTGCTGCTGGGGGGGGAGGGAGGGAAGCAACTACATATTTCTCCTAATTACAGTTACCCTTTATGTGTATATTTCATGAGGCAGGTACCAGTGTGGTGTTTGCAATGAGCCATGAATTTCTCTGTAATAGTTTCATTTTACATGTCTTCTCCCCCTCTTTAGTTCCAAATCAAAAGGAATTCGCTGCTAACAGCAGCAGCATCTTCGTCTTTCATTACCATGAGTTTTGGGGAACTACTTGCCCTAGCATATGCTTTACCATTCTAGCAGATGCACGGTAGCTACCATGTGCTCAGAGTTAACAAAATGAACAGCAAAATATTTATAAACAGAAAAATCACTCACAAACTTAGAAAAGAAATAAAACAATATTCTATGCAGTAAAGTTCTAGTATCTTGCTAAAATTACTTTCTAATAATGGAAATGGTTTTACCTTTTACTCCTAGTGAATTGGAAACTTAACTCTGCATTTGGGCCTCACCCAGTCAGTCACAGGCAGGCACTGAAGGTGATTCTCCGTGCTCCAGGCAGATCAAAAGAAACATTATCAGTCAGTCATCTAAAAGGATACCACAGCTTCACATCCAGTTGTTCTGCAGCTAAGATGCAGCCTGGGACGGATCTTTTCTGTGTCTGTTGTCTATAATAGCTTTTAAGGCTGGCTCTTCTTCCAGCACACAGTACAAATCCTCTGGTAACTAGTACCAGCCACACAGAACAAAAGCCAGCTCAATCCGGTGTAAGCTCAGAAATCAAGGACTGCTTGCCCTTTTCTCCTAATAAAGTCAGCAAGACTCTCCCATGCTGAGCGCTCTGGGCAGCAGCTCTGGATGCAGGAGTTCTTGCAGACTCCTGCGCATCCTGATACTACCCAAACCTACAGGACCAGAAATGTGAATTTCCATCCTCCATGCAGGTTGGAGCTGAACAGTGTGAGCAGGGTGTTTTCACTGGTCCCTTCTAGGAGCACTGGCACTGCAATTATCCGTGAACCTGAGAACTGGAGCTGAGCAGAAGTCCTTTCACAAGCATTAATAAAAGATGATCATTTAGGGCTGACTTACACTCCTCTTTCACAGGAATTGGCTTCAGACATGTCTACAGTTAAGTTGGGAAAGAGGGTGGACGGAAGTGTTTGTTCATTTTGAGAGAAGGAGGTTGCTGACTTAGGCAAGTAAGAAAACATGGAACCACTCACAGCCTACAGCCATTGATAAAATAATAAAACTGTCACTATATATCCAGCTGCTGCCAGCAATCTTACACTCTGTGCAGAGACATGGGATCCAAAAGGATCCTCTGAGTCACTGAACCCAGATCCCTGATACTCCATTTCACATGACCCCTTTCACAAGCCATTCACACTGGCTACCAAAATGAATGCAGTTTCTTTTCCCTGCTAATCTTAGTAAAAACTAGTCTAGAACTGCAGCCTAGAGTTCCCTTGGATATTTTAGCTAAATTAATAGATAACAGTTTATACCCTCTTGTTCCTGTGCTGACATTGTTCTTTTGTTCAAATAGCTCTTCTTATTCCTTGATGTTTACCCTCAAAATAATCATGTTAGAGACTAGTACTGCTGAACAGCCCTCAGGAGCTTATAGCAAGAAAGGTTTGCATGGTACCAGCCTGTTTGCAGAGTGAAAAACAGTGGAAACCTCCGTGTTTCTGAAAGTGCTCAAATTACCTGAGTGAAAAGTTGATATGAGCAGCAATATCTCCACTCTGCCTCTGCTTTGCTAAACCAGCTGCCTCTAAGGCAGGCTTTCTGTTCCCTTGATGAACCTGCTCTTCTGTCTACGCATCTGCACACATTTGTATTCATCTTTCTTGAACAAAAGGGACTAGAACTGCACATACTCTCCTAGATGGGGTAACACCACTCCCTTCTACGATAGCAACAGAGTCCCTCTCCACTAGAAACACTTCATCTGATGCAGTGTAAGGTTATGTTGGCTTTTTTAATGGCTTGTAGTTGTTCTGCACAGGAAAGAATCTGGAGTGAGGAGTCCTGATTGTAGAGTTTTGCATCCTTGCCAAGGCCTGCCCTTTATTCTGCATTAAATCAAATCCTACAGCCTACATTTTCAGAAAAGGCTGTGAACTTGCAGTGGTTCCATCTGTAAGCATCCAACTTGCAGCACATTCAATAAACCTGATTTTCACAGGAGGAGATGCCCCACACTTTCAGAAGAATCAAATCTTTTATATAGTGTCAAGTGGGATATCCACACGCACGAGATGCTTTTTAAAAACATAAGCAAAAACCAAACAAATAACAATGACTGAGCTGTGGCAGTACACCAGAGCTATCTGACAAACTAAGGAGGGGATTAGGTAAGCAGGAAGACAACAGCATTGACATATTCCACAGGAACGTGAGGACAGGAACTAACCTGAGAGGCAGGGAGTAAGCAGACTGCAACAACAAGCACCTCTGGTCTAACAGAAGTGCCTGCTGCTGATCCTGTCCATGCATCATCACATATAGGGAATTTACATCTTTGCATCATGTTAAAGAGGAGACCAATGCTCTAGGCATCCAACCTGTGCATAATGATAGCTGAATCCCATCCTTATCATCATCCTAGAAAGAATATATCCCTGTGTTCACACATCCTGCATTTTTATTTCACTTTATCTCTGGGACATCAACAACACAGAAACAGTCCCTTCAATCTTTAAAATAGTAAAGGCTGATTTTCCACAAGCACAGAGTTGCACTAACCGAGACCCAACAGCTGTCACTGTAGGTGTTCAACACTTCCAGAAATCAGGCCCATGCCCAATGCTGCTCTCTTGCCTGCTGTGTAATATGAGTAAACACTTCCCTTCGTAAGGCACCACACACGAGTTCCTGCAGACCGGCACCTGGCCAGAGGTAGGTGTCTCAGCCTCTGTGCTGGGGTCTCTGACCATAACTACCTGCACGGCCAGGGCAGCTGCTAAGAGCCGTTTCTGGCATCAGCTCTGTTTACAGGCTGCTCTCCTCTCCCTACAGCCATGGTCAGCATTTTCTACCTTTTTAAAGTTAACACTGATTTCAAAATCCCTCAGAGAATGCCCCCTCCCCCCCCGCCCCCAGTGGCCTTAATATTTACCCAGGATTCCTACTTCCCCACAGGGCCAATGCTTCTCCCACAGAAAAGTGCACCAGGCCTCGAAGGCTCTTCACCGCAGCTTCTCCTCAGGGCTCGTACGACTCCATGACAAAACTTTAGGAGAAAAGAGAAAAGGAAAAACCTCGGGGGGGGGGGGGGAATGACCTCGGTTTGGCAGCTGCAATCAAAAATAACCTCACACGTACCAAGGACCCCAGGGGCACTTCGCAGCGGAGTACGGCCTGTCACCCCCACTGTGGCAACGCCTCCAACTGTGGCGGCAGCGGGGCGGCCGGAGCGGGGCAGGTGCCCCGGCGAGGCCCGACGAGGGGCGGGGAGGCGGCGGCGGGCAGCGCCGGGGCGGGCGGCGAGTTGACATTTGGCGGCTGCGGGGAGGAGGCGGTCGGGAGCCTCCGCTGCCTGCTCCCCCCCGAGCCGCAGATCGCGCCGTCGAGGGGGCGAGCGGCGGCGGGACCCGCGCCTGGCTGCGCCCACCCCGTCCGGGCCCCGTCCCGTCCCGTCCCGTCCCGTCCCGTCCCGTCCCGTCCCGTCCCGTCCCGCCGGGGGCAGCGCACAGGTGCTCCGTCGGGCCCCGCGCCCCGGGGGCGCATCGTGGGCAGCGCCTCGCCGGGGCGGACACTCGGCTCGGTGACCTGCAGCTGCTCCTCCGGGCACGTTTTGGCAGCAGGCGACCCCGGGGAAGAGTTAGCGGGCCAATTCCTCCGCCTCGAGCTGAAGTGCCTTTCAACCACCGCCTGCCGCGGACTCCGTTTTTCCACGGCCCTCCGCCGGTATTATTTTTACCGGCCTCCTTTTCAGGCGCCCTGGGCTTCCCACGCCAAGGCTTGGACTCCGCCGGGCTGCGCCGCCGCCCCCCGCCCGGCACGGGGCCGCGCGGCCGCCCCGTCCCGTCCCGTCCCGTCCGTCCCGTCCCGTCCCGTCCGTCCCGTCCCGTCCCGTCCCGGCGGG